>NC_088200.1:19870819-20206263 GCF_028769735.1 Zonotrichia leucophrys gambelii | reverse complement strand
TAAATATAGTGTACAAGCATGCAAAGCCTTATGGAATATTTTATTTCCTTTCTATGAACCACTTCAGAAAATATTGTATTTACATATGTAAATACAGAACATTTCAAAAAGCTTTAAAAGGTTTTATAAAGCTTTAAAAATCTGGGCACCTAACTTGCTTTCAGGTTTTATTTAGGAGTCAATACAAAGTCAGGAGGAAAAAGAGAAGCTCAGCTTGTCTGTGGCACACCATGAATATACTGAATTAATTGTCTCAACTTATGCTTGACATAGATGCTGAAAGATCGAGACATTCTCCCATAAATTTTATCCCGTAAATAATGGAAGTAGGTCCTCTTTAAAAAAGACCATAGTTCCATTAACTTCACTGCCAGGAAAGTTTCAGAGAATTACATTTATATTGTCCATTATAATTTTGCCTGTGATTACATCAAACCACTATCACATATTTGTTCAAATTTGTTAAAAACAAATGTGGAAATGCTCATTGCAAGAGATAAAGAATTAATTCTGGTGCAAGCCATTAGAGGTATCAAAGGTTAACTTTTGTGTGATTATCTTCTTCTCATGGTAAGCTATGGCATTCAAGCAGGAATTATGAATTCAAGTATTGTCACATAACTTATGAATGCAACTAATGAATGCATATAACTTATGAATACATGCTGACTATCAACATGTATTACCTTCCCTGAGCTATTCATGTTTGGCAGAAGGCACCAACCACATTAATATGAAAAGATAGGAATTTGAAATATTGGGGTTTATCCAGAATAAAGTCATGAGTACTTTAACTAGGTAGGGAACAACAAAGTCACATTCATTTCAATATTAGATAATAGACAATGCATTTTTAGATTTAGATGCATCCTGCACTAAGGTATTCTGATCAGGGCAGCATGGTAGTAAAACATGGAAAAGGATATAAGGAAGGTGATCTCAATCTATATACTGTCACCACTCCAATACTACTTCATGTTTGAAACCAGTAAAAGCAAAGAATCTTTAGTCTAACATTTACACATGTTTTAAAAGTTTAAGGAGGATATCATATTCCCTTGATTCTTCCTGAATAAAGTATAAAGCTGTTGCCATAGGAGTCAGTTCCACTATTGCCACCTGTTTTTCTGTAGCCATCCCTGCCTTTCCCAGCTGCATAATGCACCTCCCAAGTCCTGTATCTCCAACAAGATCCCCAGACATGAATATGCTAGACTTGGCATTCAGGGCAACCACGGGGCTCTACAAGAACTCGGTACAACTCCCAGAGTTACACAATGTGCTGATGCAATAAGACAAAAAAAGGGTTAAAAATAATTATGTTTTTACCTGCTTGTCAAAGCTTTCAGGTCCTGTTCATTTCAGTTCTATTGGAGGGTTTGGAAAAGCATGTTTCTGCTAAAAACATATTTGAATCTTTCCACTGAAAACAATGCCACAGTACTTTTCATATCACCTGAGTATCTGACAAAATCTAAAGATACAGCCTATCTATTGCCACAGACTGTAGCTGATCCCTTTCTTCTTTCCAAATGAACTAGTAATGTGCTATTTGATAGAAATTCACCATCAAGGAGTTCATTTCACTACTTTTTCTGAAATGCTAGCTACCAGAAGCAACTTTTTTTGCTTTGCTGACAATGTCTATGAAACATCTTGTGATATGATAAACCCTTACTACTGACAAACCAATGAAAAGCAACAAACATCCAAAGCAATTCTTCAAACTCATCCTTTGCGTGTGTGTGTGTGTGTAAAACATCTATTAGTTTAATATAAAAAGATGTAGACTCTGTTTTCTTATAGTCAGAATACTCATACAATTAAAAATTGAGCAACATGAAAACAGAAAACAATCTAAGCTTGTATGCAGCAAGCTTCTAGTCCTGCAACATCTGTAATGCTGTCAACCTGGATTAACAGTGAACCAGGATTCATTCAGTGAGCTCTGAATGAAATCAGTGGCCAGAACAGCCAAAGAGGCAAGGGCAATTTCTGATGGAAATCTTCAGCAATACTCATTGCTGACCAGATGCAGTTCCTGCTAATGTCCATAGAAGTTTTACTAAAGATATTAGTTTTACTGAAGATATTATCAAAAGGGTGTTTGGACTACTATTTAATACTCTGGGAAATGCTGACCAAAAATCACATAATGTTGTGAAGGTCAGCAGTATGGGGAATGTAAGCTGAGAAAGCTGAAGGTCCTGTAACAAAAACAGTGTACCAGAGGCTTGTTCTAATCACATATGTTACAATCTTGACCTAAAAATAATTTAAAATTTATGTTTAGAATACAATACAACCACATTTAAACCTACTGTTTTCATATAAAGAAGAAAGGTGAAAAGGTTACAGTCTAATTTCATGACCATATATTTACTCTTTATTCCGTCAGCAAAATGTCTAATTGAAAAGAGCAAATTAATACTTACTTATTATAAAAATATTTTCGTCAATACCTAATTTCTTAATATTGATCACTATTTAGACATTTAAAATGTACTCTACAGCAGTGTTTGCCATACAATTCTTACCTGTGCTTGTAAGCATTTAATATATCAATTAAAAGCAGTATGTTAAAACACATTTTGTTTAGCCATCTAAAAATGGAATTTGATTAGCAAGCAATTTAAACACTTAATAGTTACATATGTCATTTAAATAGTGCAGATTTCTGTTACAAAATACATTTAAACCTAGACTTGATTAGACATTATGAGTTCTGATTTCTCTTTCAGGGACTTATTACCGGAGGGGAAAATGGCCAGGGTTGGTTTTGTTGGGTTTTGGAGGTTTTCTTTATTTTGGGGGTTTGGTAGTTTTATTGTTGATTGTTTGTTTGTTTTTCCGTTCAGTGGCAAGGGACATTTGTCTCTTTAATGCCAAATTTCTAAAAAAATACAAAGATTCATTCAATTAAAAGGGTCATTTAGTGTCTCATTTTAAATTACTGGCATCATGCCATATGAAACTCACCTATATTTCATTATGCTCTGTGGTGGGTATTCAGAAACATAAGATCATTAGCTTAGTGAATGAAGGCAAACATTCAAGCAAGTATGAAACCTTGCATTTTTCTATGAGTCTGTGTCTCCCTTATGTAAATATTGGGCTGTATACTGTGCACAAATCCTTGGCAAACCAGTCTAATGAAGAAATTAAGATAGATATGAGAATAAATTTTTAATTACTAATTTTCAATAATGACCTCAAAGAGTGGGTATTGAAACAGTAGCTTGAAATACTATCAGACTGGAAGTCTACATAGCTGTGTATTGGTCCTCTTCCTTTTAACTATTCAGCCTATTTTAACTATTGAGCCTATCTTAACTATTCAAGTTTGGTCTTCTCTGTAGGCCTAAAACACACTCTTTTTTTTTTCTTCTTTAAAAAAAAGAGACCTCTTCTTCTACAAAATTACAGAAGTACAAATAAGCCCAAAGACAAGGTTTTGGGGAGAATAGGGAGTGCATGGGGGAAGAAAGAGAGAAGAGGAGATTTTTGTTCATGGGCCATTGAGTGTCACTGCATGACTGATAAAATTACATCATCCCATTGGGACATGCCCTGCCCAGGGGGAGGAGCCAAGCAGTCCTACCTGGATAGAATCTGAGATTTGGAACACCACAGGCAGACTTTTCCCACTGAGTTCCCAAGGGATCAGACTTTTCCCTCTGGATTCCCAGAGGAGCAGATCTTTTTTCCATTGGATTCTCAGAGGAAGACCAGGCCCATCTACTTCACCACTGGACCTTCAGAGGAAAACTACATCCTTTCTAGAGGCATATTGTTTCAACAGAACCACATCTGTGACTCCAGGAGGACTGCAGCCACTATTGAATTGGACTGCTACCAACACCCTGACCAACAGGATGTCAGGTCATATTCTGACTCTGTCAGTGTTGTTTTGCATTATTGCATTTGTATTTTTATTGTATTTTTATTTTTCCCAAGAATTAACTGCTATTCCTACTCCTATATCTTTGCCTGAGAGCTCCTTAATTTCAAAATTATAATAATTTGGAGGGAAGGCGTTTACATTTTCCATTTCAAGAGAGGCTCCTGCTTTCCCTAGCAGACACCTGTCTTTTCAAACCAAGTTGGAAGGGACCTTAAAGATCATCCAGTTCCAGCTCCCTTGTCATGGACAGGGACACATTTTACTAGACCAGGTGGCTCAGACCAGCCTTGACAGTTCCAGGGATAGAGCATGCACAGCTTCTCTTTACAACCTGTTCCAGTACCTCAGCACTCTCAGAGTAAAGAATTTCTTCCTAATGTCCAACCTTAACCAGTCCTCTTTCAGTTTTAAGCCATTATCCCTTCTCTATCACTCCATAAAAACTTCCTTTCCAATATTCTCTCTCCACCTCTTTGGTTAGGAGCCCCTTTAGGTATTGGAAGGGGTTCTAAGGCCTCAGGCCTTCATCTTCTTCAAGCTGAACAGCCCCAGATCTCTCCTGCTTGTCTCCAAAGCAGTTGTGCTCTAGCCCTGTGATCATCTTCATGACTCTCTGGACTTGCACCAACAGGCCCTATAGGTCCAAGATCTCCGGGTGGAGTCTCAGCAGAGCAGAGCAGTAGAGCAGAATCACCTCTCTCGCCCTACTGGTCATGCTGGTTTTGATGCAGCCTGAGACATGAAGGGCTTTCTGAGTACACACTGCGAGCTCATGTTGACCTTCTCATTCACCAAAACACCCAAATCCTTCTTCTCAGAGCTGCTCTCAATCCATTCTCTATCCAGTCTGTTCTTATACTTGGGGATTGCTCTGACACAGGTGCAGGTCCTTGCATTTGGCCTTATTGAACTCCTATGAGTTTTTCACACACCCAAGTCTCAAGCCTGCCTAGGTCCCTCTAGATGGCATCTCTTCCCTCAGCATGTGACTGCACTACAGCTTGGTTTGGTCAGTAAACTTGAGCAGTGTGCACTCAATCCCACTATCCAGGTGACCAACAAAGATGTTGAAGAGCTGGTCCAAATACCAACTCCTGAGGACAAGCACCACTGGTGGCTACTTGGACAATCAAACCTGACCACAATGCTTTGAAGTGTGACCATCCAGCCAATTCCTCACCCACTGAGTAATCTATCTCTCAAATCCATACTTCTCCATTTTAGAGGAAGGGATATTGTGCAAAACTGTGTCAAAAGTTTTGCACAACTCCAGATAAGTCTCTTTCCTCATCCACCTCTGCTGAGGCACCATCACAAAAATTGTCAGCAAATTTGTCAGGCATGTTTTGCCCTTGGTGACGCCATGTCAGCTGTCATCAATCACCTCCTTATTTCTGTGTGCCTTAACCTACCTTCCAGGAGAGTTTCCTCAAACTGTATCATTGCTCCCAAGAGTGCAGAGATTTCCCTACTGAAGGTGTTGAAGACATGATGAGATCACTGCTCAGTCTTCTGTTCTCCAGCTTGAACAGACCAAGTGACTTCATCCTCTCTTCCTATAGTTTCACCTCAAGGTAATTCACCATCCTCATGTCTTTCCTTTGAAAAGTCTCTAAGAGCTTAATTTCTTTGTTATATTGCAGTGCCCAAAACTGGACGCAATGTTCAAGGTGAGGCTGCCCCAGTGCAGAGCAGGATCCCTTTCTTGCCCAGATGGTGATGTTGGGCCTAATGCATCCTCAGGACACGCTTGGCCCTCCTGGCTGCCAGGGCACTGCTGGCTCATGTTCAACTTGCCACTGACCAGGGCCCTCATGTCCCTTTCCATTGTACTGCTTTCCAGCCTCTCATTCTCCAGTCTACACACACAACCAGGGCTGTCCTTGCCCCAGTACCATTGGCAAACTTAGTATTCCCTTAGATCCTCTGTCCAAATTGTTAATGAGGAGCTGAAGTGCACAGGAGTGAGGATGGAGCCCTTTTGGAGCCCCATTAGTGACCAGTCACCAGTCTGATGACACCCCATCCACTATAATCATTTGCACCCAATCTCTGACCCACTTGCTCACCCATCAATTAACATGGTTATTGAGGTGATATTTTGTCCAGAAGGAAACTGTGAGAGCAGTTGTGAACCCTGAGATTAGCACAGTTGGTTAAAGTGTGGTATTAAGAAAGCCAGGGTTGTGGGTTTGATCCACATTCACTGTAGGATTCAATGATCTTTGTTAGTCCCTTCCAACTCAGAAAATTCTGTGGCGGCAAATTCCATGATAGATCATTTTCTGTTCTTGTTTCAGCAAGTCAAATGCCTGTACATAGGGTACAAGAATGTCATCATGTAAATACTGGGTCTCCAAAGGCCATAGTCATAAAAACCAACCCTTTTTATGAAAGACACATCTTTAAAAATACATAGAAAATGTACATACTTCATAGAAAATACATATATATGTTATGCAAAGAAATCTAATGCATATTCGGCAAACATGAATTTTGCTTGCTATGTAATAATACCAGCCCAAAAAATTCTAAAGGCTTATTCTTGTGTATCAAAGTGAAAAGTCATATCACCAGACTAATTTTAATCAGCTAAATATATCTTTAAGTTTTGTCATGGTATCTCATTCTCTCAGATACTTTTATAAATAGGTCCATTTGATTGCATTATATGCAGAACACAAGGAAGATTCACAAATATTCTAACATTTTTTTCTAACATATAAAATACCACACAGAGTTGGAAAGGAATTTGTATTCTTTACAGGATGCCATGCTTTATTTCCAATTACTGCTCATATGAATTTATGTGTCTCATTATAGACAATATCCTCAAATACCATCAGAATGACTCTATAATGAGTCGTTCTCATGGTATTTGGGGATATTGAACTGCAGTCATTAGTGATTTCTTCAGATGAGACCAACTGCGACCCAAAAATTCAGGCTGTAAGTAATAACTTTATTTTTTATATATATTCAATGTTTTATTTACAAGAAATTATTCTACTTATCTATTAAATCAATCTTTTTGAATCTGATAATTTTCAAAATATTGACCTAATACTGGTTGTCTAAGTTTGAATAAATCATGTCAAGATCTGAGAAACTTGGCAAATACACCAATGATTTTATATCTGGCATCCTACACCAACTACATAATGACAGAATGAAAAAATTTTCAATTTCTTTACCTTGTCTCGTTAGTCATTATGCGGTGATGGATGCATAACCAAGTATATGCAGTCTGCAGCTCCCTTGCCAGCTAGAAATCCAAAATTCTCATAAAATTCATTAATTGTTTGCTGCGGTGATGATTATCTTGTGCAAAATTTAATAATATTATTATCTCTGTTGGAAAGTATATTTATAAATTACTGTCAGTGAGAATATTAACTTGCACTCTGTCAGCAGAACCTTCTGAAGCAACAGTTAATGTAGGGGTAAACTTAAATTTTTATAAGCACTCTGCCAGCCCTAAAATCAAGGCACAGAAGGCAGCAACAGTTATTTTGTCAGTTCTGTGTCCACAGGTGTTTTTCAAGTAGCTGTCAGAAAATGCTGCATAGTAAAAAGTCATCTGGTAAATTGAGTTAGATGGATTTGATGTTTCCTTCTAAAGTCATAGAACAAATCTTTTTAGTATAATTAATGACCTAGGGTATTAAATTACTGCAAAGTTAAAGGTTACTTTTTCAGTTGTAAGTCAAAGGGGTTATCATGGATTATTATTTTCAAACTGTAAATTTCAAAATAATTTTTACACATATTGTGTTAGTCAGATAATTTGTAAGCAGAGAGTTCACTGAGATCAATCAATATCTTGGAATGCCTTCCCACAAGTTGAATCATAGAATGTTAAGTGGTTGGAATGGACCTTAAAGATCATCTAGTTTCAACCTCCGCTGCCATGGGCAGGGACATCTCCACCTAAACCAGGTTTTCCAGAGCTCAAACCAACCTGGCTTTGAACTCCAGCACAGATGGGGCATTCACAACCTCCCTGAGCAACCTGCTTCAGTGTCCTATCTCCCCCATAGTAAAAGATTTCTTCCTAAAGTCTAAACTAAATTTTCCCTCTTTCAGTTTGTACCCATTATTCTTGTCCTATCACTACAGTTCCTAATAAAGAGTCCCACTCCAGCTTTCCAGTAGGCCCTCCTCAGTTACTGGAAGGTTGCTAGGAGGTCTCTATACAACTTTCTCTTTTCCAGGCTGAACAGCCTCAACTTTCTCAACCTGCTGTCTTAGGAGAGATGCTCCAGTCCTCTTAGCAACTTCTTGGCCCTCCTCTGGACTTGCTCCAACAGTTCCACATCCTCCTCCTGTTGGGACACCAGAAGTGTACACAGCACTCCAGGTGGGTCCCACAAGAGCAGAGCAGAGGGGCAGAATCATCTCCTTCCTCCTGCTGGCCACACTCCTTTGGATCCAGCCCAGAGCACGTTTGGCTCGCTGGGCTGTGAGTGCACACTGCCAGCTCACGTTGAGCTTTTCATCAACCATCACCACCAAGTCTTTCTCCTCAGGGCTGCTCTCACTCACTTCTCTGCCCAGCCTGTAGGTGTGTTTGGGATTGCCACCACCCAAGTGTAGGACCTTGCACTTTGCTTTGTTGAGCTCTGTGAGGTTTGCATGGACCCAGTCTCAAGCATGTCAAGGTCCCTCTGGATGGCATCGCTTCCTTCCAGCATGTCAGCTGCAACACACGGCTTGGTGTTGCCTGCAAACTTGCTTGGGGTGCACATGACATTCTGCTAAGATCCATCTGCTAGAGTCACAGTCTAATGTGTTTCAGCTCATCATTCATTAATAACATGCATGAAAGTGCTGTCAACTGACAGTGGGTGCTTTCCTGGACTCCTGGGAAATTCAGCTAATGCAGAAATTTTGCAATATCAAAGTATGAGACTACTTATTTTCCCTGCTGTTTTACTCATATGATTTCTTCTAACTCAACTCTGTCAGTGATTGCTTACCACTGAAGCTAATAAAAGACTGCAGAAGTCTCACATTTTAAACTTCAAAAAATAAACTGCAATGAAAAGATTTTCAAATTAAATCCTTTTGTTCCTTTCCTGTCTCTCCTTTCTGGGCTGTACTGGACAATCACTGAAATATTCTATCCACAGCCATTGCTTAAAAGTAAACTGTCGAACACAATATTAGGTCTTTATATATAGTCACTTTAGAAAGCAGGTTTGAAATTCATATATCTCTCATGAATGTAATCAGGATGTCTTAATTCAACCAATGGAAAACCTTAAACAATTTTTTTTTAACAAAATGAGCGCTGGAAAGAAATCTTAAAAATGTAAGTTTGATGAGGAGAAAGAAAATAAGTTTTTTAGAATTGTTTTCCTCAAAGACCAACCTTGCAAATGGGAGATGCTAAAATACTCAGTGTGGAAATTTCATGTATTTGTGTTTGCTTTGCATTGTTTTCTGTCTGCTTAAAGAAATGGAATTCTGTCAAAGAAGATAATGGGATGCTGCTAAAGACTTAAAAGCATTTTCCCATAGGGAAAAATGGGCCTCCTTCTAGGGGCGAAAGAGAGATAAGAAGCTTGGACATTGTAAAACACAGCCTTATGACAGATTGTGCCTGCCCCAGGCTTTTCTGATATGTGAGGCCAGGAACTGCCTGCGTGCTCTTTGCCCATGCTAAGATAGAATAAACTTAGTAGTGTATGCATCCTCCTTTTGCCAGCATGGTAATGGAAGAAATGTATTCTTCATATTCAGCCATGGATTTTGGCCATCTTCATTACCTGTACACATTTCTATTCACACAATAACATATTTGAATCTCTACAGTATGGTGGAATTGTTCCTTTTTCTCTAAATGAAATAACATATGTTTATTAATATATGTATAATGTATTAAAAAGTATAATTAACATTTTTTATCATTAACACTTATTTAATTCCTACCCACCATTAAAAGGAAAAGACAAAAAATAAGCTTTCTTCATGATTCCCATAACAATATAATAAAGTATCCCCTCCCTCAATTTTGAGAGAGAATAATTTTACATGAAAATTAAGGAATAGGTTGCTTAATTGCTTTTTACTTCCATCTGATAGTAGTCTGAGTGGTTTACAGGGCTTTTCATAAGATAACTGATTTTTATTAATGCAATGTCAGAACAAAATATATCTGTGTATTTAGTGACAATTTCAGGTTAAAGAAAGAAATACTCGGTATGATAAAGGGCAATAACTGCTATCAATAATGAGGGAAAACACAGATTTTTAAACCCTACGTTTAATGTTCTTGTGGCACTTAAGTCAGTCATCAGTATTCAAATCCATTGATGTCTGTGGGAGCTCAGAGTGCTCAGCAACTTGTATAAGTACAGAATAAATTGCTAGATTAAGCCTTAATCCTACAGACAATGTTATGGGTGAGAGCAAAATCTAATTGCAGCAAGATTTTTTTTCATGGTTATTTACCATATGAGTTCAAAGCAACATCGTACCATTGATATCGAACTATAATACAATCAAATTCAAGAAGGAACTACAAGTTGCTTTGTAGGTCTAATCTTCATAAAAGCCTTTTATGAGTCAAGAAGATACAATGAACATTTACACATCTCTGAGAATTAAAAAAAAACATTTTTCAAAATAAACTTGCATAATTGTGATTAGTGAGACCATTGTCACACCCACTAGCTGAATGCAGGAATGGAGTTGGCTAAATTTCCATGAATCACAGGTGTGACCATGTGCCAATGCTGGTTGTAGTCTGTCACACAGATTGAACCCAGCACCTTCATACTGCTTGAGCAGCAAGTTTTCCATGCAGTTTCACAGGCCAGGTCCTACTAAACTGAGTCAGCAGTTGGACAAAACTCATCTGTGCTAGATGCATTCTTTTGCAACAGTAAAAATAAGAGGACATTATTGCTGAATAAAACACACATATAGTGATGCTCCTAGTTGTGTTTGCTGAAATGAAGCCTGCTCTTAAGACTTTTAGCCACTTCACTGAAAGAAAGCTTCAAAGAATGTGAAGCAACTTGTCATGGTGCAATTGGATTTTCAAATAATACAAACATCTGGTAGTTTGCCTAACAGAATGAATGAATTAGACACAAACACAAAGGTTAAAGTACTACTAGAAGGAGCAGAACTTATACATTATTTTTTTTGTTTGGCATGCAAACAGTAACAAATAAACTGAGGGCCTGATTCAGTTACTTTCCTAACCATATGAATACTCCTCTATTATCAAAATCTGAAAAACCCCATTGAGATGAATATGAAGATAGTGTTTCTTTTTACTAACTTAGCAGCAGTGCAAAATTGTATTACTGAAACTACTAGCAGAAACTTGACTTTGAAATTTGAAAGAATAACATTTTTGAGGAGAAAAGCAGTCCAAATGGATAATTGCTTTTAAGAATAGATTTTATTTTTTAAGTTCTTGCCAGCAAGTCCAAATCCTTACATGAGGCTGAGAGTTGTTTGCCCGTCTTTGTTTTTTTTTAATTTTCTGTACATGGCTACATTTTTTTTTCTTCTATAGTATCCCAAATTTTAATGGCATAAACTCAGAATGAACTAGTAATCTATGAACAAAAATCTCCTTGGAATATTAAATAGTTTTTCTTTTCAGTCTTTGAAAAATTCCATTCAAAGATCCATAGTATGGTTTGGGTTGGAAGGGACCTTACGGACCATTTAGTGAGTTCCATCCTCCCCTGCCATGGGCAAGAACACTTTCCACTAGACCAGTTTGCCCACAGCCTCATCCAAACTTGCCTTAAGCCCTTCCAGAGAGTGAGCAGCCACATCTTCTCTGGGAAGTCTCTGCCAGTGGATTGAGAGCACAGATATTTAAAAATGTTAATGTAAACCTGAGAAATGAAATTTAAATGCAAATAAAAAACAACTAGCCAAATTCTACCATAATTCAATAAAATTTGGAGAAGAAAAGCTTCCCTTTTAGTTCACAGTTTGGAAAACATCACATCTCTTCTAAACAAGTACTACAGGATTTAACACAGTAATCTAGTTGGTTTTTAAGTTTCTTGTTTTCAATGAACTTTCATACTGACTTGGGTGAAGTATGTCATATGTGATAATCAAAATGAGACTTTCAAAAAGTCAGTGCTCAGTGACATCCTTCTGACATGTGGCTATTAAAAAGCACCTGAAAAAAGTGGAAACCCAAGATATTCCCAGGTCACTGAAAGCAGCTTACATTTTTTTGTAAGCAAGTTTTGTCTACACCATTTTTCAATACTCTCAACCAGCAGGGATGGCCACCAGAGATTTTGCAACCTGTTTCTCAATCCATTTCTCCTGCTTCTAAAAAGCATGAGTTATTGCAACGAAAGAGGCAGTAATGTTTCAAAACAAATCCCTTTAGAGACTTTAATCTGAGGAGAAGACATTCAAGGTCTGTTGTCAGCGGTAGGAGATAATCTGGTAGGGTTGCAGGAAAAAATTACCTGAGCTGTAGACAAGATACTAACTCCGGCTGCAGATAATCATACAAATGCTGAAGATGCTGAAAAGATGCCAGAGCTCCCTGGTGATGGAGACTGGAGGCATGAGGCACACACCGCTGTCCTGCCAAGCAGCAAAGGAAAACAGCCGCAGGATCCGATCAAGCACAGCTACAGCAAGTGTCGGAGAGGACTTTTCCTCTACAGAACTCTCGGAAAGCCTGGACATTTGTAGAGAGCCTTCACTACAGTGAAACCTCCTTTGTTTGTCAAGAGTGAGGATGACTTAGAAGGGGAAGAAATACAGGGAAGAGAAGTAACAAGACAGTATCTGTTTTTGTATAAATCATCTGACTAAAGATGAACTTAGCCCATCAAAAATAATTCCGTAGCCACAGTTCAGAGACTATGTCACCATCAGCTTTGCTCAGAAACATTTACCATAACTGATAGAAAAATGAAGAGGTGTAAAACATCACACATTTAGAGAGCAAAGCTGAATGAAGGGGCCACTTAAAATTGTCTAATACAGGTAAAAGACAATTATGTATAGTAAATTTGCAGATAAGGAAACAAATAGGTAATAGGAATTGATCAGAAAATGGAAGAAAGTGACACAGAAATTGTTTTAGTAACAATTTGCTAGCTTTTTAGATGTTCTGCCCTTTCAACCTTGTGCTAGTCAATGTGCCAGAAAAACAAAAATGGAAGAAAAACATGGAAAGTGTACTAACCTCTAGAAATCTCAGCAGATTCATAGCATTAAGACTTTGTGCTCCAAATGAATCAAAATAACTGTGAGTTTACTAAAAAAAAAAAAAAGATACCTTTTGAAATAAAGTAAGGCTCAGATTTGGGGATGGGATGAGACTGGCAGTAAAGTTATGCTGGTGAATATAGGGAGGTGTTAATTATATTTATCTTCACAGAAAACAAATATGCGCTGATATATTTCATATATGGATGAAATAAACTCTTTAAAAATATCCCAAAATTCAACCAAAACCAGAAAATACAATGCCTGCCAACACACAGTCTTATTCAACATCATAGTGCTTAGCAAGGCCAAGCACTAAAATCAATATGTATCTTCATCTTCTTTATTACTATGCCAGTAGTAATCAACAGTACCTATGGCTCCAGCAAGTGTTTTAGCTTTGTCAGAAACTGCATAGGGAAGCAAAAGATATGATACTGAAATATGCATGAAATATGCATCAAATATGCATGAACATGATATGGAAAAGCTTTTATATGAATTTTAAAATCACATTCAAGTACAATACTGTAAAATCCATTTAGGCTCAAACACCTCATTGTTTCAAGTCCTAGCAGTGTTGCTGTTGAAACATATTAACTCCACTTGAGCACAAACAGCCATTCTCTGGGCAGTTCATTAAAACCTACCTTTTTTAAGCTCCAAAGGGACTTCTGACTGTTTAGTTCCCATGGGAAAAATTTACAAAACCCACAAACAAACAAACAAACCAAAACAAAAAAACCTACAGAGAAAAAACATAGCATGTCACAATACTTAATAATAGCTACAAATGCCGTAATTTTAAATAGTTTGCATTAGCTTGCTGGGATAAATATTCTGAGGTATTCAACACCCTCAGGGAGAAGTGTCACAGTGATAAGTCATAGTATGAAATTGCTATTTGAGTGCTGAATACCAATTATTTTTTATTTATTGTAATTTACTTTTAAACCCAGGAGTTTACCCAAAGCAATCCATGTATATTTTAAATGATGCATCAAGGACTTGAGATGTGAAATGTCCAGGAGCAGCAAGAGAAAGAGAAACACCCTCAGACAATGTTCTAGTTAATTCCATCCACCATATGTAAAAAAAAATAAGGGGGAAATATGAAGAAAGAGGCACTGAACATGATACGTAGATAATTCTGATAATTCTGTATCCAGGAAATTGCATTTTTGCAAACTAATAAAATTGCATTAATTATTTTTGAGTGAGTTTACACTTGCAAAGAGCTGAAGTGCAGGTGGACTTAGACCCCACTCAGTCATGCTCACTACATGATTGTTGCATATATTCAAGAAGATAATTTTTTTCTTGCTAAATGGAGCTGAAAACAGACAATCTGGTTTTGGGAACAGTCTTATGCTTGGACCTCTTCATGTCATTGCATCATGGCCTTTACCAGCATTCTCATGCATGTAGGCCAACCACTCCCCCTCCTCCAATCAACTTCCTGAGCAAGGAACTGCAGCATGGCTGTCTTGCCCAGTATTTTGGAGAGCAGACATTATCTTGGAGAGGGACACAGTGCACACAGCTTCAGTCACCCGAACATTAAATTATACAGCCAAAGCTGGCTGCTATAGGCACCCAACACCATCGGCGATGAGAGAGGGGTATCAGCAAGAAGTGATGCACTGCAGCTCCTGATTATAAGCTAGAAGAAAATATGCCTTTCTCCATAAACTATGAAGGTGCATCAAGAATTTTGGCGGGTAATCACTTGATATATAGTTGTTTCACTGATTTGAAGTTAATCTAAAGCACATCAATCTAAAACGCAATCACGTGCTTCCATGGTGGAGGCAAACCAACTCAAAAAACAAGGTATTACTTATTTAGAATACACATACCTGTTATGTAACAGACTGTATTTGCAAAATTTCTCCATGAAGTTATGAATAGTTTAAGGCTAAATCCACACTGCACTCCAAATAGAAATTTCTACCTATGACAAGCCTAAATCTGTTCTGCTCTCATGCTACAAGACAACAAGTTGGAGTCAATCCCTATGTGTCCTTCCAACTTGGCATAATATGAGATTCTGTAAGTCTTCCACCTGGTCCTTCGTACGATATAGTAATGCCCTTTGCAGGTGTAGATCAAAAGCTACAATATTATTTGTTCCCATCCTACAAGCTCTTGTTCTTGTTGTGGCCCCAAATTCTTTCTCAAGTAAAATTCTCTCGTGCAAAACTCCGTATGCTTTCTGCAACAACTGAGCTAATCAGTATTTTTTCAGTACTTCTTGCCTGCATTGAAAAAGTAAATACTTGCAGAAGTTACCCAACACAGACTTTGTGCTATGAGAAAAGCATCTTTTAACTGATCTATATTGTCAATAATACAAACAACCAGCAAAGCTACCTATAATACCTACAATATTTATACAGAAGAACCTGAAAGTCTCACAAAGCTTGCTTTCATACTTCGCTATTACGCATTGGTATCTTCTTTTATTTAGTATGCCGCTTGACAAATCCTGTAAAAATAAATGTCCTCTGAGTGGATTTAAATGCCCACTGCTGGAAACTAGAGTTATTGTGATGGAAGAACTTCACTTTAACAAGTTCAAGGAGCTCATGCTACATTTTTAAAGTAATGGAAATTTTGAACAGCTAGCCATGAAGCAAAATTATTTAAAAAGAACTTGATGAGTGAGTGAACAAGATGAGCCAAGCTGTCAATGTGTTGCTGCAAACAAGACCGCATGTGACAGGGGTTGTCAATCATTGGAGCAGGCTGGCCAGCCCAGTGGCAGAGTCACCATCTCTGGAGGGATTTAGGAGGCATGCTGATGTATCACTTGGGAACATGGTGAGCTTTGCAGCATTAGCTGGACTCAGTGACTTTGCAGGTATTTTCCAACCTGAAAACTCTAATGATTCTATGCATTACTGAGGTAAAAGCAGAGAGGGAGGGAGGGAGGGAGGGAGGGAGGGATGGATGGATGGATGGATGGATGGATGGATGGATGGATGGATGGATGGATGGATGGATGGATGGATGGAAGGAAGATGCATCTGAAACATGGTGTCTTCTTTTGCACTTCCCAAGTACAAGATAGAAATTGGCATTTTGGAGAATGCTGGGGGAGGTGAGCCACTAAGACAGGGTGCTGGAGTAGACTGACCATGAGTAAAGGCTAAAGGATCTGAAACAGTTTACCTAAATGTCCTGGTTACAGGAGTAGGGTGCCAGTTTAGCCAGCATTCCACCCCACCCCGCCCCTGTCATTTCTGATGACCTGCCTAGTGCACACCTGACACCTCAGGCAACAAGCTGGGTATTAGATGAGGTAAAGAAAAAGAGGTAACCCTCTGAGGCACTGTAGACTTTCTTTTTTCTTCACATCAATGTGACTCAGCTGTGACAACTCTCCTCTGGGGAAATATAGGCATATTTATACCCAGCCTGAGGAGTCATCTCTGCTAATGGGCCATAATAGAGTCATGGGCACTAGCATGATAGGTAGCTACAATGACTTAGACCACAAAAGATTCCCAAAAATATCCCATGACTCACAGAATTATTACACTATCAGCTGTGAAACATCCCACCCAGGGAAAGTATGAGCAGTCCCACCTGAACCTGAACATGTATAGTCTTTGGCTTGGGCATTTCAGGCATCACTACTTGACAGATCCAGAGGAGGACCAGAACTTCAACAAGACTGTGACCACAACTTTCACAAGACCATGAGCACTGCTTTTGTAAGTGCAACCATCATGTAAACAGGACTGCAATCATCACTCTGAGCAACGGGGTGCCAGGTTGTACTCAGTCTTTGTAGGTTAGAACCAGTTTACTCTGTATCATTGTGTTTATTGTAATCTTTCATGTAAATTGTAATTCTACCTGTATCTCTCTTGAGATAGAGTGGGGTTCATTTCTCGTGACTGTTCACTTTTAAAACAGAACACTGGAGAAGGCTTGAGGAGCACCTCTCTGCTATATTCCAAAACCAAAAGTGGAGTGACAGAGAAGATAAATCTGAGCCAGAGGTCCACCAAAAGTGGGCAAGAGTCACTAGTCACAAGTTACAAAAGAAGTAATTCAAGTTGTGCACAAGAAAAAACATCTTCCCCTTGTGCTTGGTTAAGCATTACAACAGGTTACCAAAGGTGGCTGGAGATTCTTTGTCCCTGGATAAAATATAATGTGAAAAAACCCTGGTACCTTGTATCTACTGTTGAAATATAAAAGGAGATTGGAATCAACGGCTGACAGCAATTTGTTTCAAGCTGAACTTTTAAAGTTATTACTTATTTATATTGTCTTTATGTCGAAAAATTAGCACATCTTTGTATCTTCCCTCAGTTCTTACATATATTTTTCAATTTCTAACTAATTTTGTCTAAAACAAAAGGCACATTCCTGTCATCACAAACTTCTCTTGCCTTATGGTTTCAACATGCCATTAGTATTTCCTCACACTTTGGAATAGAGGACACAAAATTCAGGTTGTGAGAAGAATAATCTTCCTGAACACACTATCCTGCTAGTGAAAGAGCAGACAACCTGAGGAATCACCATAAGCCTTTTCTGGAGGAACTTCTTTAGCTGCACATGGCAAAATACCTTTCAACATGTTATTTTTAGGTCATATAATATTGAAGAGATACAAACAGGATTTTACAATCATTTTCATGTAGCTTTGACTAATTGTAATAGGAATGGTGGACTGCAACAGTATATGAGATAAGAAGCTAATACTTTTCCCCATCAGATAAATACGAAATGCCAAAATTAATATTAAAGTTTTATAAATTTCACTAATTCTTTTTGCCTCTTATAGTGGAAACTTGAGCAGATTTTTGATCTACTTCTTTTGATTCAACCAACAGGCCAGAAGTTCTCCAATTCCACTTTTTTTTTAAATTTTTCTATCCTATGTATGAGCAAATACATTTTCCCCTACAAAAATCAGAGAATCACAGAATCACAGGATCTACTCAGTTGGAAGTGACTCACAATGATCATTGAGCCCAGACCCTGCACAGCACCATCTCCAAAAACCACATGTGCTCATGAGCATTGTCCAAACACTTCCTGACCTCTTTCAGGCTTGCTGCTGTGACCATTTCCTGGGAAACCTGCTCCAGTTCCCAACCACCCTCTGGATGAAAAACCTTTTCCTAATGTCTAACCTAAGCCTTCTCTGACAAAACTTCAGGCCATTCCCCCAGATCCTGTCTCAGATTATCACAGAGAAGAAATCAGTGTCTGTGCTCCTTTTCCATTCATGAGGAAGTTCCAGACTGCAATGAGGTCTCCCCTCAGTCTACTCTTCTCCAATATGAACAGACCAAGTGACCTCAGCTTTCCCTCAAGGGCATTCACTGCCCTCATGGCCCTTCTTTGGACACTCTGTAACAGTCTAATTTCTTTGTTATATTGTGGTGCCCAGAACTGCCTCCAGCACTCGAGGTGAGGCTGCCCCAGAGCAGAGCAGAGAAGAGCAGGACAATCCCCTCCCTGGCCTGGTTGGCAATGCTGGGCCTGCTGCCCCCCAGGACACGCTTGGCCCTCCTGGCTGCCAGGGCACTGCTGGCTCATGTTCAACTTGTCCCTGACCAGGACCCCCAGGTCCCTTTCCATGGCACTGCTCTCCAGCCTCTCATTCCCCAGTCTGACCATCCATCCAGGGCTGCCCCATCCAAGAAGCAGAATCTGGCACTTTTCCCTGTTGAATGAATTTAATATGGCTAGTGATTGCTCAGTCCTCTAAGTTTTCAGGATCCAAATTTTGTATCAGCTCATTCCAATTTTGTATGATCTGTGTACTTTCTTAGTATCCCTTCCAGACCTGTGTCCCATATCCAAGCCATTTATGAAGATGTTGGAGAGCACAGGGCTAAGATGGAACTCTGTGGTACCCCACTTCTGATAGATCACCAGTCTGATGTCACCCCATTCACTATTTGTGCCAAGTCCCTGAGCCAGTTGCCCGCCCATGATGCGTTTATCCAGATGTGTGCTGCACATTTTGTCTATAAGGATACTATGAGAGAGAGCACTGAAAGCTTTTCCGAAATCCAAAAGGATTACTTCCACTGGCTTCCCTTGATCAGCTAGGTAGGTTAGCTTCTCATAAAAAGAAATCAGGTTTGATAAGCAGGACTCTCCTCTCATGAAGCTGTGCTGGCCATGACTGATGACTGCATTGTCTTTGAGGTGTTTTTCAATACCTCCCTAAATTATCTTCTCCATAAGTTTACCAGGCTCTAAAGGGAGACTGACAGACCTGTAGTCTCCAGGGTCGTCCTGCTTGCCCTTCTTGAAAATTGGGGTAATATTGACCCGCTTCCAATCATCTGGACATCTCCAGATTCCCAAGATCTATCAAAAAGCAACTAGAGAAGTTTTGCTATGTTAGATAGCTAGATCTGAGGATACTTTGATAAATCCTATCAGGCCTCATAGATTTGTAGAGGTGCAGCTGATCCCACACCATTTCAGCTTCAACTGAGCATTTATCATTCTCACAGCCATGGTTCTCCAGCTGAGGGTACTGAAACACCCTTGCTTCATCATCTGTGCTGAAGACAGAGGTAAAGACTGCATTGAATACCTTTGCCTTGTCCCTGCCCCTGTTTGTGAGGTGATCATCCTGTAATGGGCTGATGTTATTTTTACACTGCCTTTTGCCGTTATAATATTTGAAAAATCTCTTTTTATTTTCCCCTATGGTTCTGGCCATAGGGGAAAGCTTTAATTTCAGCTGAGCTTTGGGTATATGAACTTTCTCCCTAAAGTGGCAACAGCATCTCTGTATTCCTCCCATTTCACCTGACCTTGCTTCCACTGAGCATACACCTTCCTTTTTTGCTGTATTTCCAAGAGAATATTTATCTTCAGCCAAGCTGGCCTTTGCCTCACCTCTAGCTCCTTCACCTCGTGACACAGATCCTCAACCACAGCACACCTCCTGCTAACGAACAGCTTGTCAGCCGCAGCGTCCTGAAAAGGCATCCGGCACTCCTGGCAGCTATTGAGAGGGCCACTCCTGGCACTCTCTGATCAGCAGGTCTGTCTGTCTGTCTGTCTGGAGGCCTCTGACTTGACTGGTTCAGTGACCCAGGAAGCTGCAGGGCATTGGGTTTTACAGAGTGTCAGCAGCACCGTAACTGATGAAGCTTACTGTAGTACTCTAACAAGACAGCAGCTAACAGGAGCTCTCTTTCTCTTCCTTACCAGCTACTGAGCCTCTGTTGCCTCTCTTGGATGGTCAGAGACGAGACCTTCCCGCTTGATCCACCTGAAGAAACCCATGACCGCACTGCTGTACCATGCCCCTGTTTGTCGCGCTCCAAGAGGGTCCCTGGAGCAGTTCCATCACCTTCAGCTGCTCCCAGCACTGCCACCTCCTTGCCTGGCTGGCTGCCCAGGGCTTCTGGTACCTATAATACATAAACTGATCTTCAGCCTGTGAAAATTTCTCTCAATTTTCTCGAAAAAAATTCTACAATATTTTTAAATGCATTTTTCAAAATTTCAGCACTTTTTCTCATCTTTCCACCTTATTAAAAAGGCCATTTTTATTTTAAAAATTAAATTCAGCTGTAATATCTTCACTGAAATAAGTTATCCAAGAAAGAAAGAAAGAGTACTTATTTAAAGAAAAACTTTGTCTTGTAGGACAGAAATATATTTTTTTAGGATTTGTCCCTGCACCAACTGGGTATAAAAATTTAATGCTGTATCAATTAATTACTCTAGCACCTTCACTACTTGTATCTCTAGAACTCAACAGGTCCAGCCAGTACTCAATTCCTCTTACTCTTTTTGTAGATGATCATATTATATTTTATTATTCCTTTAGAGGAAAAACCAGAAACTCCATGAGAAATCCTAATTTACTCCGCTTTGTACAGTCTTCTAGAGTTCACAGTTGCAACATCTCTAGGTCTTAACCTGTGATAACAATTTTTAATGGCAAATTACTCATATTTTTTAAAAAATTGCTCAAGTAGTCACAAGATTCACAATTACCACAAATGGAGTTGATGAAGGGTCTTTTAAATGTTGCTGTGCCACATTCATTAAAAGAAAACACAAATTTAGCTGTGTTGGACCTTTGCAAATAACTGTATCACCATTTCCCACAGCATAAGTAACGTACTTGCTATAAAAACCTTCTTCTAAGATATTTAAAATCACAGTAAACAAAAAGCTTCAGCTTATTATCTGTTTCTTGTTTATTATCTGTTAGTACTGTAGCTGTAATGTAAGATGTTATGTAAGCTGTTATGTTATATAATACCAGTGACATGCATACGAAATCAATATTTTAATTCTCTACTGATGCACTTTAAAATTTCATTAATTTTATTAGAGAACCAATATTCAGTGGTCTATCATGGTTTAGGAATGATATTCCTCAATTTAATGTTCCCAGTGAAACACTCCAGTTCATGAGCCACTTGCTCCTCTCCATACTTCCTTCCCTCCATCTCTCCTTCCCTCCTTTCCTCCTTCCCTCCCTCTTCCCCTGTGGTGCGATGGAGAAGAGAATTGGAATTACAAACAGTAAAGGTCATGGACTGAGATAAGAGCAATTTATTGGAAAGAGCAATGGAATAGGGCAACCAATAGTAACAGCAACAATACTAATGACAGAATGTACAAAAATGTGTACAGAGTGTACAGCTTGTACTGAAGCTCCAACATGTTCACCACGGCACCGCTCAGGGATGGTGTGGCTTCATCCAGATCTTGATGGCTCACTGTCAGTCTCCACTCTCCACTGCACTTACACACTGGCCATAAAGGGCCACTAAAGGGTGAGTGAGCCTTGCTGGCCACTCTCTGGTTCTCCACAGCCCATCTCATGGCTGGGGTTCACTGAGTCCTGGCTTACATGCTGCTATCAGTGGTGCACTGCTGTGGTGGTGATTGGTACCTGATGTTCTTCAACCCTCAGCAGATTCTTCAGCTCTCCCAGAGTCCCATAGCAGAAGGGTCCTCTGAGAGACCAGGCAAGGCATTCAGCTGTTTAATTTCCTTTTGTCTCCACAGCAGCTCTCCCAAAAGCCCAACAATGCCCTTTCTGGACACTTGAAATACCTGAGATAATCTTTGCCAAGGAAGCACAGGGCTTCTGGGCCAGTCACAGTGGGGGTGTTTTCCATTCGTTCCCAGACAGGGTCACTTCATCTTCCAGTACAGTCAGCTGTCCAGTTCTCCCTATCACCCCAGGAATAGAAATGGATCCTGCCCCTACATATCTTGATGGCATCAGGTAAATTGTGCTTCGGGATCAACTAAAGTTTTACATTCCTGTGGGTCTGGTGTACCAAGCCATTGGATCCACACAGTCCAATAGATTTGATTGTTCCTTTCCTCCACCTGGCTGGAAGCAGGGCTTCTCTAGTTCTGGTCATGGTATTCATTGATATTTCTTGTAAATATGAACTGGAGATCCTTTCAATTGGACCAAAAGAAATATCAGCCCTTCTATTCTGTCTGAGGACTCACCCACTGGAAACTGGAGCTGCGTTTATCCTTGAAGAGCTTCCTCTGATGTTTGTTCTTCCTCCCAACTCATGTACCTGTGCTGCCAGCACAGAGGTGGGGCTTCCATCCTACTTCCTTACATCCCCTCTGGGGTCACACAGCAAAAGCCACAGATTACCTTGTGGTTTGTACCCTCTCTCTTGAGCAGAGGGTACTTGCTCCCAATAGTTTAGACTCTGGTCCACACTGGAGGGGCATGGGACATTTCCTCTCTAATCTGATGAAGTCTTTTGAGTCTGTCTGCAGTCCTAGACAGTCTTTCCACAGACAAGGTGCAGGTCAGTAGGGAGGAAAAAAGATGATCACCATTTGGCTGTAGCTAGGTAATCACCTAAAGCACTTTGTTCCTCCTCCTGTCATGGACATGGATGCCAGAGAGTTGGTGTACGATGATCATGTGCTCCGTACAAACTTCTGCCACGTGGATTGTGCACTCTGGACCTCATCCAGGTCTACAGGTGACTGCACATTATTTGAATCCCTAGAGACTACCTCCAGAACACTCATTCTCCCAGGTACTGGATACCTTTCTCCATGGTGCTCCACCTGCCTGGGTGCACTACTAGATCATCCCTGAGAGAGAAGCTTTCTCTCATGCTTGACAGGAGTCACCTCCAAAGGCTGAGAGCTTCTGTCCTCTTCCCAATGCCCTCGTCAGTGCCAGATCCTGGGACAGGGATCCCAGCTCCTCAGCCTCATTACCACCTAGTTTCATATCATGGGCCATGATATGGCAGCATTGGAGCAGCCAGGTCAGACTGGCAGCTCAAATCTTCTTGCGTACCCTGCAGGTCACCCAGAGACAGGGATCAGTGATTATCTCTGGACCTGCCTTTTCCTCCTGTTCTATTGGCATGGGCTGTTCCTGCAGTTCAGCTGCAGCTTGAGTGGCCACAGTGGCTGTTGGTGTGATTTCCTCTTTCTCCCCCTGAAGGTGCTATCAAGTGTCTGATAAACAGTGGCCAAGGCCCAGCTATAGGCCACAGATCATCTAGATGTACTTGTACTTAGAACTTATGAAATATTGAAATACTTTTTGTTGCACCAGTTGGTTTCATAAAGGAACAATTTCCTTTTTCAGAGTTAACTAAATGATATGCAAAATACTTAGAGAATTTTGATTCCTTTAGAGTTCTTAGTTTCTCCAATTTTTAGCTACCATCTTCTGGTTCTATTTTCCTTCCTAGTATCATGAACTAACAGTTAATGAGGTTACAATTGAAATTCTTTTTGTGAGGATCAAGAGGACTGTTAGACATTAATGCTGATTAGAGGAAAAAGTTGGTGAAATCCCAGATCTAAGTTTCTCTGCAAGGTTAGCTAAATAATTGACAACTGACATTTAAAACTCATTGATTTAAACTCTCCAGGGAATACCACATTGTAAGCAAGTCACTTAGGGGTATTATCATACCCTTAGAAATTGTGGCCATGAAAAAATATTGCAATTGAAGATTTATTTTGTAAGACAATATGTCTATATGTTATATAGACACTATTCTATATTTAATATAGACACTATAGTGTCTATATTAAGACACTATATTTTGTAAGACACTATGTACTTCTGAGTCCTCTCAAAGAGGCTGCACTCTAAGTTGGCATATTAAGAAAAGAAAACTCTACATGCCTTGACACTTTAAAGACTTAGTGGTAGATATTAGATTATCAGGAACTGGTTTGGTTTTAAATTACAACTAGAAACACAGCAGTGTAACTCTGAAGTCAATAGACAGCAATTTCTGATTTTAAAATCATAAATATTTCAAAGTGATTTATAGCACAGTACTGTAAGATTTAAAAACATAATTCTTAGGAAAATATACTGCTGTACTGAAATTCCACTTACATCATACCCTAGTCTTTAAATACCACATATCTAAAATTTTACTTTCAGCTCAATAAAAAAGCTAGAATGATGATGCATGTTGTCACGAGTCCCACATTTTTCTAAAGCTTAATAGAAATTAATTGTCTTTGTAGCAGATGTCTTCAACAGCAACTGTGTTGGCACGTTCGTCAACCATCACCTTCAGCATAAGGGATGGAAGTCAACTCTGAGGGTCTGGACAGGACCTGTCTTGGACATATGGCAGGCATGACTGTCATACAGCTGGCTAACATATTCCTACATCCTGTCAAATGTTTAAGGTGAGGAGAAAGAATTGCCAACTTTGTAAATAATTTAAATCTTTGGCTCTTCTTCTGATCCTGTGGAGGAGGAAAGTACATACATGTGTCTGCTATCAATCCGACGTGCCCTGTTCTACATAAAGAAAAACAGAGCTCCAACTCACAGTTTGGATGCCCTCTGCTGAACCTTCACACAGATGGTTCCTGATTACCAGTGTTCACGGCACACTTTATTTTTGGGGAAGAATGACAAACCTAACTTAGTAATGGACGAAAGGTCTGTGAACAGCTGATTGTGGTTGCTTCTTGCCAAAGGAAAAAGGGGAAAAAAATTGCAGAGCTCTGTTACACAAGCTTGATGCATCATGTTTGGATCAGATTCCGGCACAGAGGTGGCTCTGTAAGTATCACAGTCTGTGTGTAATATCTACAGTTAGGATTATATTTTGAAAGTTCTGAAATTCTGACACACAGAGTGGTGACTGGGGGAAGAGAAAAAGGTATATAAATGCAATCTATGACATGGCTTCCCCTGCCTGGTCATGTCAGAAACCATTCATTCCCAATCTAAGCTAAGGATTCCTTTATTCATATACTGCTACCTCAGAAATGAGTATCAGAGCTACTTTCCTACATTATTGTTTATAAAAACTCCTCTGGCCCCAAAAATCTTGAATATCGTACTCAGATGAAAAAGAAAAAAACTCAGATGAAAAAAAGAAAAGGAGAGAAGACAACTCCTTCTTGCATCAATGGGTAAATGGAGCCTTTTTTTTTTCCAACAGGAGAGATGCAAGTTTTGCCATTCTTGGGTGTGGAGAGCACTGTGGTGAAGGCAAGTGGCACATGCTCTAAAAAGACAATCAAATAGGTGGAAAAACTACTCATTATGAACAAATGTAAAGACTGAACTCTGCCATGTATCCACAAATTTCAGAACGCGTATACAAAATGTATTTTAATATGCTTGCTGTGTCTCAAATCCCATCTCTTTCTACGTCAGTCATTCTTTATGAACTTGCTGCAGGTAACTCAAAATTTTAGAAGTTACAAGTCTTTCACAGAAGCTTGCTCTACACTCCTGGATTTTACAAAGGCTTAGTCTTGCTCTCCTGTAGAGGCATGAAGAAGTTAAACATTGCAGCTCTTGCTGCTGGGATATCACAATAAGTCTTTTGGATTTAGTCCAGATACAACATATGTGGAGATGAAGAGTAGCAGTGGATGGCAGGGAGACAAACTATATTGTTGATACAGGAGGAAATGGAAAAGATGAAGACAAAAGTAATGCTAAGAAAAATACAGAAATACAGTGGCAGCACAGAAAAAAAGCCACAAAGGAAATCCCACTTCAGTAATAAATAAAAGAGAAAAGTGAATGGAAAAAAACAGAAAACTATAGGATAGCAGTAAAAATACACAGACACTGCAATGTTTCCCAAAGGACAGTGTAGGTAGAAAACACTACAACCTCAAACAGGGTAAAAAACCCATGTCACCATTCATGGGAAAATCACATGGTGGAAGAATTGTTGAACATTGTTAGCTGTAAAATAAAAATAACACATACACCAAGAAATATCCTTTCTTCCATTTCCACTACTAGACCAGGACTGGCAGTGTGAAGCTATATGCATACAAGATGAATCACAGCCTCTTTCTCTGATGAGCTTTCTGTTTAATTAACTTGAAAGAAGCATAACATGACAGAGACAACTGTGGCTAGAAATAAAAAAGTATTTGTTTTCCTGCCTTCTGTAGTGTACTCATACACTTCCATCTCTGCATATTTAAGGCTACTGCTATGGGCTGTACTGAAGTTTCAATCCCTCAACAAGATATTTCTGGTACCTCTTCTCCCTGTCTTCTGAACACTTTTAAATTCAGGAGCCAGCTGCAGTTCTTGTGCAAGAGCCTGCTCAGCAAGGTCTTGCTATTGGAGAAGAATTTTAGATCTTTCCAGATAAAAACTACTGCACCACACTTGCACCTTGCGAGTTTCAATAATTCAAAAGGAGCCTTTTTTAATTTTCTGAGATGCAAAATTATCCTGCATATAGAGGTGACATCCACAGCTTAAATTAGGCAAAGCAGCAACCTAATGCTGTAATTCCTTTCATGCTTTCTCTTCCATGACACCATCTAACTCAGCACAATCTCTATGGTACCTCTTACAGGCCTTCAAAAACCTTTTTTGTTGGCTTCTCCTCATGAAATGAAGGATATCAGTTTAGGACAAGGAGTAATGGGTAAAAGATCTTAATGGCTAAAAGACCGTAATCAAAGACCTTTTTGAAATACGTTTCTTATCTTTTATCTGGCTTATAGGTGGCAATTTCTGTTACAAACACTGTCTTTTATTGAACCTAGACAGCAATAAAAAAATGAATGCACTCAATATATCTCAATATTTTAGCTGATACCTAGTAAATAAATTGTGGAAACATGAAGAGAACTTCAAAAAAACCCAGCTATCGTTGAAACTCAGGTGTGCCATAAACAGCTGTAGCAAACCAGACTTGTTCAGAAAGCATTTGCTGTTCCTCTGCCTCACAGGAATCATCAGGGATTTCCTTCAGGTAAGGCTCCATAACAGTGCAGCCTGAGAACACATTTAAACCGAAGTGATCACAGTAGGAAGAGTGTCTAAAACCAAAATAAAATAAAAGCTTACAAATCATGAAATAGAAAAAGTAAATGAGTATACAATAACACATCAGAAGTAGCTAAACAAAGGAGAACAGCATGTATAGGAAAGAATCTGAAAAAGTTCTAAATAAATGATTCATACTCCAAGCTTACTATTACTGATATGCAAATAGCAACACTATTACTACACATTTTCTGAAGGATTCACCCAGAGGTTTGTGGTACTAGCTACCTAACTGCTGCTGCTGACAAATGCCAAACATGGGGCAAGAAGGCTTTGCATATATTAAAATATATATGCCTACAAATTTGCTTTTTCCATCACACTTGTACAAGTTAACCTGCTCCTGAGGAATTAGCTTTTTTGAGGCATAGCATTTAAAAATCAGCAACCGATATCATCAGCTTCAGAGTAGAATATTACTAGGGTGTACTAGTTTTAAATAAGTAGGGTATTCTTAATTACAGTAAAAATACAGACATGACTTTTAGTAAAAAGCTACTCCAATACATAATTACATAATAAATTGAAATTTATTTGGGTGCATTTCTTCACAAAATAATCCTTATCATGAAGTGAAGGACAACCTTAACCATTTAAGGCAGAATCCAGTTTGCTTCTATGTAATATTTTTCATGTTTTTATAAACTCATTTTGGAAAAATTATCCCAGCTCATCACAATAGAGATGAGTACAAAATCAAAATAATGCAAGAAATGTTTACTGAATCATTTGGCTGAAGATTCAACAGAAGAAGAAAGAACTGGCCAGACAAGTTGATAAGGAATGGCCGAGAAGATACCATCTGCACAGTGTGAGAAAAATCAGTTCCTCAAATGGTTACATAAAGATCATGCAGAAAACTAAGTCCTCAGGCAGGACAGAAAATGTTTTTGTCCATTGGAGTTACTGGTTCTTTGGAGTACAGAGCAAGTCAATAACTGTTTCGACAGAACCCTGCAAGCATTGGACTAGAAGGGCAACTAAAAATTGCTTTGCGCTTTGGGCTTTGAGGCACTGTTTGCTCAAAAACTGGAGCAGTTTTATTTGCTTTTTCCTTTATATTGTGTCTTCCATTCAAAGGACATAATGGACTTGACAAACACTTGTTTCATTTCAAGTATAGGTCCCACCACAGGTTATTTGCTTTTGCATTTTTATTTTGGCGTCTATGCCACATGTGTTTGCAAACATGTTTCATTACACCCACAGATTCACTGTCAGTCATTATTTAGGGTTCATAAAAGTTCAAAAAACACCAAGTAAGCTTGATGTTTTGCCCAGGACTTTTACTCTCCCTATCATGACAAAAGTAATGTTGACTAGAAATATCATGACCTATAAGAATTTGCTAACTTTTTGCCAAGCTAATTTCTTGCTCATTTTACATAACTAGAAGACTAGAAAAAATGATAAAATTTTGAAAAACTGATAAAATTTTGCTTTTTAATATCACAGGGCTCCATTTTAATACTGATGCATTTTTCCTACAGAGTCTGTACTGAGAAATCTACTGTAAGCACTTTGAGGTTGCACAAAGGTAACTACCTATTTTCATTGACAACAGTATTTGGAAATTTAATTTCATTCTCTAAATTGCACATCTATTAAATTCCTTTAAAGAACTGAGTATCAATGTAATAAAGATACAGGACAGTCCAATGTAGCAAACAGAATAAATCAAAGTAGCACAGTAAGACCAATAAAGATTTTTGCCCCATATGGCTTTCTGCAGGGAAATTAGACAAAATGCACTTTGAGAGAAAAATCTGTGTGTGCATGTGTGTAATTTTCATGGACACTAATGATAACTAAAAATTTACATTGACTTAGTTTATGACATCATTAGGGAGGTTCTGCAATTAAGGAAGGAACCTTAATGATCATCCAGTCCTAATCTCCCCTGCCAGGACACCTCTCACTAGGCCTCTCACTAGGTTGCTCAAGCCTTATCCAACCTAGCCTTGAACACTTCCAGATTTGGGACATTGACAACCTCCCTGAGCAACGTTTTTCAATGTCTCACCACCACCACAGCAAGAATTTCTAATACCTAACCTAAATCTCCCCTATTTCAATTTTTACCCATTACTCCTTTTCCTATCCCTGCAGCTCCAATTGAAGAGTCCCTCTCTGGCTTCCCAGCAGGCCCCCTTCAGACACTGGAAGGTACTATGAGGTCTTCATGCTCCTCAGTAAAACTGAAGACTTCTATTGCACCACAGTATCCTGGATATTTGCCTATTTTGGAAAGTCAAGACCTAGAGGCTTCTTTGTTCTCTGTAGAACTTCAGTCTCTCTCAGGAGCGCTGCAGTTTATTACAGCGCCGAGATATGTGAAAAGTGTCTGTTTCGGCCCGCACGTTCAAAGAATGAGTCGGAGTTCTTCCATTTTTGGTCTTAGAGTTGTTTATTATATCTCATCTATAAAAATTTTTCTCCTGTCCAGCCAAGGTCTAATCAGCAGGACAGCCAGTGGCACTCTGACCGCTCCCGGGGTGGTGTTGTCTCTTTATACTACAAACCACGTATAAAATGTTTACAATTACTTTCCAATACCTACCACCTGTGAACTTCTATTCTGAACCAATCTCAAAGTGCCAGCATCACAGCAGAAGATGGAGGTAGAGAAGAAGAAGAAGAAGAAGAAAGGCTGGACATGCCCAAGTTCCTCCATCTTGTTCCCAAAAACCCCTATTCTAAAAATCCTAAAACCTACTTTTTCACCCAGTGATAATTTTGTTATTACACTACTTAAACTTCTGCGGCTTTCAGGTCTTCATACAAAGCTAGTAATTTGCTCCATGGGTCATAATCAAACCCACAGGTGTTCTGGGCTGTGTGCGAGGGTCCCCGAGCCCCCCAGCAGGAGTCCCGGCAACTCTGGACACCCAGAGGGATGAACTGAGTTCTAACAAGTCTCTCTGAGTATTTTAATAAATTTTATCTTAAAACAAGGACTCAAATACCATTAGTTGAATTTTTATAGGCCATTTTAATTCTGCTGTGGTCTCCTTACTGATACCTTGCAGCAGATAGTTTTGTCACCTACAGTAAAAACATTTTCTCAATAAAACTCTTTCTTTAACAGGATTGGCACTTGAAAATTCTTTCATAACACCTTCAGTTATCTAAGGATTTTTTTTCCTTCAATCTCACATTGCAAGTACTATAAATGAAGGGGTTTACATAAACTCACATTGAAACTCCCTTGTTCCACTTAACTTCACAGTACCACCCATTTCCAAGAACAGCAATGCTTCCTTGGGCCTACAATTCTTCTTCGAGTTTTTGGTACACATCCGTGTTTATTAATCCCTGAATGAATGGTGGAATCAGGAAGCTTCTTCTGGTCTTCAGAGAGAAGCAGGGGTCTGAATCTTTCCATGCTGCACTTTACAACCACTTTAGTACCCACAACTGCTGTCATCATTGTTTGGGCAACAACCTCTAGTGTTATCCTAATTACCCTAAATGGTTTTAGTCTGTCTGTCTGTCTGTCTATCTATCTATCTATCTATCTATCTACCTATCTATCTATCTCTCTATCTATCTCTCTATCCATCATCTCTCCTATATATCCTGGTGTATATCCTAGTCTTCAGGAATTAAAAACTCCCCAAACCTGAGCATTATGAATTAATCCATATACCCATGTTTGTTCCCTTGGCTAAAACTCCTAAGATGCTCACTTTCAAATGGCAACCAAGGTCTTACTATATTTCGTTCAAAAGACATCTGCTAGCATTAATGTTCCTACAGATGTTCTACCAGCTGGCTGATAGTGACTGAGCCAGCTCCTCAGCTGAGGAGCAGCATGACCTCTAGGTATTAAAGGCTACAGCAGCATGAAAGTCTTGCTTTTCACTATGATGAAAGAGGGTACTGGTTTAACCCCCATTGTGCTGGTAAATGGGACTACCATAGATCTACCAGTGTCAAGCTGGGAGATACACAACTACCCACTTGTTAAGGTCCAACACATTAATAATTACTTTAACATTTAATTAATTACTTATACTGCCAGTACCCAGTGATGGACTAATTAACTTAATGTGTCACTTTCGGGATCAGTTCAAATATTTATGTAATGTGTCACGACTGTACTTTGGGCTGCCTGCTCTGACAGTTTTTTATCTCATATAATTTATGAGAGAAATTATATTTTTATTCTCTCCCCCACAAGTTATTAGAGTGACTCATTCCTCTCATGGACAGAAACTGGACATAGAAATGAAAAGCCTGATATAGCAAGTACTCAGTCCTGCTCCTGGTTTTGGTTAGGGAACATTCCAGGTAAGAGCTGAAATGCAAGGGCATTTTGCACGTCTTTGTTTTTAACAGAAAAAGGGACCATCCCTAGTATAAACAAGAAAGGACCATAACTACCAATAACCCTGATGCTTTCTCCAAAAGTAAAAATAATAGGAGCCCAGAGGCATTTCATCAAGCAATAAAAAGAGATCTTTCTAAGGATGAACAACATACACAATGAGCTACACAAATAAATTCTGAGGTGCCAATCAATCTCTGCCACGGTGAGGGAGGCAGAGTTGAGTGGAATCCAGCTGGAAGAGGCAATCCTAGTGATGATCCCACATCTAGCTGCCACCAAGTTCCCCACTCAGCTGAGATTGTGCTGAAGGTGCTGCTCTTGGAGGTTACAAGATATTGACCCTTCTGTAAAATACACAGTGAAAGGAGTGAAAGGCTGGGCTTTAAACTAGTCATTTTTTCTACATTTAGAGAAATGCAGACAATGTCTTAAACCCCATCTTTATGACTAGAATGAGATGCATAAAGGGAAATTCATAGTAGAGAAGAAGATTGCAATTTTGCTGGCAGTGCTGTGTGATAGGAAGGTGTATGCTTTAAAAAAATTAGCAGGAAAAGAAAGTTAGAAAATATTTCAAATCTTTCATTGTTCTGGTAATAAATTATTAGGAAACACCAAGATACATGGTTTTAAAGGTTTTGATTTAATAACAGCATCAGATCTGCATCAGCTTGGAAAAAAACCAGAGACCACTGTTTCTTCTAGCAGGTTCCATCTTTATTACTTTATTAAAGACAAAACAGCCACACCACCAGGCACCAGGAGAGCAGATGTTTTTGCCCTTATTGGTCATTCACTCAAACATGCCACAGCCCAGTGTTCTGGGTAAAGGAAAACATCCACACATGGTGTTTATGGCTGGAGTCTATCCTTCAGTATGCACCCTTCCCAAGAGAACAGAGAGCTTTTATCAAAGTAGAGATAAACTCGACAGGCTGCTGCTTCTACATAGAGCTCTCATCAAGGTTGGGATGGCAGCAGCAGGCTGCTGCTTCTGTAGCATTCCTTTTATTCCAGTATAGACTGAAGATGGATGACAGTCAAGAAGACAAAACCAAAAGACTACAGCTACTGATGCTCACAGTACCAAACAGTTCAGACAGCAGCAGAAATAAAGATGGAAGTTTGCACAAAGGAAAACCTGGCAGAGAATAGCCACAGCGCCAGAGCTGGGAGATAACAACCCAACAAAATTGTATCACAAGCCAAAGCAAGAGCACAGCAAGAATGGTAGACATGGCATCAGCCCTATAACTGAAGAGGAAATTACCTTCCATTTATTTCCTACTGTCCAAACACAGATGCATGTCATGGGACAGGCATAGGGAAATAAAATAACATATAAATTTGTAAATATACTTTTAGATTTGTCACTTTGAGAAGAGTCTTCCGCTTTTGTTATCTTCCTAAAGATGTTCCTAAAAGACCTTCCTAAAATGATGTTTACTTTTTTTGTTGAATCAAGGATCATGTTAAAATTTCATCCAAAAGTTTCTGTCAATAGAAATGGGTACAATTGTTTTCTGGGTTTTCACTGAGACTTCTTTTCCTTCCCCTCTCTAAAATACACTTGCATAAAACCTTATCATCATGATGATTTAAACATTTTCCTGAAGGATTTTCTCTTACAAACACATAGAGTAAATAAGGTGGACTACAAATTAGCTGTCTATTATTACATTTAACAAGCCATGAAAAAATCACAAACACTACATATGAGTTACTTATTTCTGCCTATGAAGAATGAAACTGAAATCTCAAGGTGATACCTTTAGTTACACTGAAACTTGCACTTTTGATGGAACTACCACCATGTATAAAAGTAATAGGCATAGTAAAAGAAACAAATGTATCAATGAGGATTAAAAAATAGCTTCTCTTACTAGCATTCAAGTGCAGGAGACAGGCTAGCAAACAAACATGTTGAATTAGAAACACTAGTTGAGTTTTAGGAATAATGTACCGTATATAATCATAGATTCATTAAGGTTCCACAAGTCCTTTACAAACATCAAGTACAATCGTTAACCAGGTCCAGTATCCTCATATAAAAAACAATTAATTCAAAGAGCACGTCAAGATTTCAATTACCTTCTTTCACTTTATGATCACTGAAAATTACTTTTGGCTCTTATACTGCAATTCTAGAGAATTGTAAATATCTGAAGCTGCACTTTGTATTTTGATGACTATGGACAGGACTTTTAGGCTGCCTTTGTTTATGTGTGTCCTTATCTCATAGCACCTAAATCCTAGAGGATAATAGAGGATCTTTAATAATAGACCATAGAGGATATTTTTAATAGACCATTTTATATAGTTAATATCAGAATATTTTTAAATGTACTCAATACTTTTTATACAGCTGCTGATTTTATGCCATCCTTTTGAAATCATATGAATACTAATACACAAAATGAGAATATACCTGCACTGTCTGAAATACATAAAATAGCCACCAGATGGCAATGAATCCTAACTAATGCATGAAGCTGGCTTCACTCAATATTCAAAACACTTAATTGTTGCCTTCCATTCTTACAGCCAATGGACATGTTAAAAAAAAAAAGAAAAAACTCACTTTACTCAAGGCCTATTCAAAATTTATAAGCATCTGAAATGAAAACTGACAGTTTCAGCAATATTACCAGATTGCCTCAATAAGAATGAGCTCAGTGAAACAGCAGTTTACTACAGCACACCATTGGATGAATGTGGCCTGGAAATTATAAGTATTAGCACAGCTGCCATGAATTGCTATACAACTTTTCACAGTGTCCCATTTGCGCCATATCCTCATTAATTTTCTTCCTCTGTCATTTTCCTTTAAGTATTTGCTGAAATGTAATTAAATTAATAACACAAATCACTGTGAGCAAAGACCAATTTACATGCTTCTTTTTCCACTATTTTGTAATTTCAGATGCTACCACTATAAGTGTTTGCACTGGGAGTTCCAAAAAACTATCTATCATCTGTTTTAACTGCTCTCCCTTAATAACAAGAATGTCATTATTTTAATATATAGTCAAAAAAATATGAACATTTTTTCTCTTTAAAGACAATTGCTCTTTTTCCCTATTACCTGTAATAACATCAAACATGTTTCATTTTAGTTATTTAATGGTCTTACTCAGGTACTATGCTAAAATTTATTCTTGGTGCATGTATTGTCATTTATATAAAAAAATTCCTTCAGATTAAAAAGAGGGGAAAAATCCATCTATCAAAAAAAAAAAAAAAAAAAAGAAAAAAGGCTGGGATAAGAAAAACTTTAGAATTTTCTCAGACTCACTTGATTAAGCCACAATTGCTAACAGAAAGGAACTAAGCTTGAAGCCCCTGCTGAGTGCTCACGGTCCCTTAAAGGTTGCCACTTAACTAACCAATGTCGCTCCAAGTATGAGTCTGAAGGTCACTTGATCCAGGGAAACAGGAACCGGAGCACAGGATGGCACCGCATGCGGACACAAATGCCTCAGCCACCACCACAGACCCTCAGTGGAGGGGCTCCTCAAGTCTTCACCCAGCAACCACAGCCAGCGCCCGACTGGACTGGACAACTTCTGTCACAGTCACATTGCTTGATTCTTCTGTTCATTTACTCCCTACAGGAATTTTTGGACCACCAAGGCCCCAGAAAAGTGCTTTACTGTTGGGGAGATCTTCAAATGCCCTTTCAGGGCTTTTTGCTCTCCCCAGGGTCATAGACTCAGACTCTAAAGACAAAATTAAGATTATGGCTTGGACTCCTTTTCCACCTTGTTCTGTCCCTCACAGGACCCCTATCTTCTAATTGATCCCTTTCCCACATATTTTGCCTTCCTCTGTAGAAAAATGCAAAAGAAGGCTGGGAGGATTTGGCTCTACAGAAGCCCCACAAATATTATGGGTACAAACAATTTCTGATAAATGCCCTACCCATAAATGTACCCTGTCATTATGGGGATAACTGATAACACTTATCAGCATTTTCGGTACTGGAGCTGATGTGACTGTTCTATCAAGCTAAAGGGCCTACCACATGGGCCCTCATAGAGAGACCCTCACTGGGACTGGGGGAAGCAGTCAGTTATCAAAGTCACCAACTAATTCAGGTGATATGACCAGAAGGCCACATAACTTCTGTACAGCTGTTTGTTTTACCTCCACCCATTTATGGGGATGAGATGTACTTTCTCAAAGGGGTGTCAAGTTCAGTCAGATTTTTGAGAGGAGCCATTGCGGTGCATGAGACCCTGAAATTGACTTGGAAAACTGATACACCTGTCTGGGTGGATCCATGGACCCTGCCACTACCTGAGGGGCACATTCACTGAACTTGTCCAAGAACAGCTTCAAAAGGAGCATTTAGTCCCCTCCTCCAGTCCTTGGAATTTGTCCGTGTCTGTTATTAAAAACCAAACTGCCAAGTGACACTTGCTCCAAGACCTCCACAAAATTAATTCTGTAATGGAGGACATGGGAGCCCTGCAGTCTGATCTCCTGTCTCCTACTATGGTCCCTCGAGATTGGCATTTGACAGTCATTGACCTAAAGCACTGCTTTTTCGACATTCCTTTGCATCCTGATGATGCTCCTAAATTTGCCTTTTCTGTCCCAAACACCACTGTGCAAGCACCCTTGCAAAGATATCACTGAGTTGTCGTCCCACAAGGAATGAAAAATGGCCCTACTATTTTTCAGTGGTTTTTTGCAAGGTTCTTCAGCCCTATTTGACAGAAAATGGCTGATGTCCTCCTATATCATTACATGGACAATAACCGTGTAGCAGCAGAAAGATAAGAGGATATAGAGGAAGCCTTAGCCCTTGTCGTTGCTGCTGTAACCCAAGCAGGACTTTCTGTACACCAATTTGGCAGTCTGCTTCCTGGAAAAGTAGAGAGAAACTCTAACTACATGTTTCTCTTAAATGCCTGGTTCCATAATTTAATCCAGGCATCCCTGCTAGGTCCAAACACAGCATGTATGGGGAAGTAAACAGCTGTGAATGAGACTCCTAAGCAATGTCATTCTGCATCCCCAGCTATCTGTGGTAGCCCACAAACCATCCTGAAGACAGAGAAAAGTCCTTTCTTGCTGATGCATAACTGCTGAGTTGATGCAGCAGGGAAATGAATCTGCTTGCTTTGTATCAAAAGCCTATTTTAGATAGGCTGAAAAAAATCCCAAAAGTCATTTTCTGGCATATCAGGTTTCATGAAAAGATGAGTTGCACACACGTTTTATCACACATGTGGAATTGTACAAATATTGCTGCACAAATGACATTTGTTGCAATTTTACTTGTCTGCCTAGACCTCTCCTGTTGTTATATGATCCTTCTATGAAAAGAATCCCACACATATGCAAAAAATACCCCAAAAACCAAAACAAAAAAACAACCCTATGAAACTCTCCAAAGTACTATAAAGGCTGGTCTCTTGCTTTTTAAAAACAGAACACTTGAGAGGAACCCAGAAGTAATTTTGTCAACTACAATAGCCTACAGACATATGCATGCATACAACATGCAAAAATCCCTTCCGTGGACCATACTGTGCATCGCTGCACAGTGATGCCTGAACCCCATGAGCACCCAGCACTCTCCCCGGGCTGCCTCCTGTGTGCAAAGCACCGATGAAGTGCTGTCATCTGCCAGACATTTGCTATGAATGCAGCAGAGGAGTAGCCTTGCCCTTCAAACTGTCCCCAACAGATCTGACACATGCCCATGGACACTCAAATCATGTAAACAGAATGCCACCAAGGCATGATTGTGATATGTTTTCAACTTCAGTCCCACGGGTTGGTCGGTAGGCAACAAATGATGGTTGGTAGCTGGAATAAGGAAAAAGGATGTTTTGACAAAGGCATATAATGATAGGCTTCAAATTGACATAGGGTAGGTTTAGATTGGATATTAAGAAGAAATTCTTCCATGTGAATGGATAAGGATTTGACACTAAACATTCTTAAAACAGTCAGCAGACCATCTTGCACTGTCCTGTTGTGTTTGAACACTTCACACCTGCTTTCACTCCTCCTGAAATTTTGGTTTTGGTCTGCGCATGAAGGCTGACTTGAAGTAGTGACTACCCTGCATATCACTGCATGCCATGTAAACCACCCCCCACACAGTTGGTGAGTGAAGAAAGCGCCCATGTCCTCATCTTTTAACAGCACACACTACCAAAAAGGAGAGAGGCATTGCCTCTATTTGTTTAAGGGAACAGGAATAAAGTGAGAAGCATGGCTATGCCATTTGTATTTCAATCTCTCTTCTTGTTGAAATGCTTATCTCACTAATAAGGCAGGTTAGATGTGCTTATTAGTTCAGCTCAGAAAAAGAAGTGAAAGAGATGGCCTGAAACAGAACCCATCTCACTTCACAGTCACTTTATTTCTAAAATATTGCTCTAATATAGGTGGGAAACCAAGCTAATGAAGAGTCGGTGTACTGAATGCTGGCCTGTTCTTTTTCCAGACTACAAATTAGTCTAATAAAAGATCTCAGCACTCCTTGCTTAGTAAAAAGAATAACAGCTTACTTCTGGATATAAAAATCACAGTATATATGTTACCATTTTGAAATATAGCACAAAAGCATAAACCTTTGATAAACTAGAAGACAGTATAATGAAAAAAATGCTTAGTTTTTTTAGAAAACTCCATTTCAAATACTTTAAACCTCTTTCTAGTGTTTTTACTGGGTCACAGAATGTCAGAATAGTATGAGTTGGAGGGAACGCAGAAGGATAATTGACTCCAACTTGTGGATATGACAGCCTGGTCAGAGAGCAAGAAAACTTCACAAGTTATCCCAGAATCAGCCCGGGAGGTTTTACGGAGTCGGAGATAAACAATTATATCCAATTATTAAAAACAACCCACAGGGGTTGTCTGATTAATATCTGTTTTCTTGTTATTCTCATAAGATTGTTTATAAATAGGCATCTTGTTAATTTGCCAATCAGGTGAAATGTATTGATTAAATGACCAATCAGGTCCATATGTATCGGATCAGAATATAAAAGAAGTGGTTCTGAGTAAAGATGTGCACTTATGCCACTGAGCCTTCTTTGTCATTTCTTACTAATCAGTGACACCAACTCTTAAGTTAATGGCCCATACAAGGATTGAACCCACTATCTTGGCATTATTAGCACCTTACTCTGACTAACAGAGCTAATGTCATGGCATGTTGGAAAGTTCCTGTAACAAAAACACACACAAAAAAGGGACTTTATATAGCCACAAATATCACAGGACTTCTTGGAAAACTGCTAGTAAGAAGGAGAGATAAACATGAAAAGAGGGGATGCAGAAGCATAATGAGGGCATATTCCTCAGTACCACTGTGAACCAAGCACAATGCCAAGTCCTTCTTCTTTTGGCAGGATATGGTCAAACCTCATCAGAAAAATTGTGTAACATGTTTGCTGCTAGGCTCCCAGTACAGTTTGTGGCCTACTTTATTTTTTAGCTTAATGACTCCTAGGTCATTTGGACTTCCTAATCCTGCATTTTCTCATAACCTTTACAACGGCAGTGGCCATCCCCCATTTTTAAACATGACCATGTGCCTGAGCCAGGTATGGAGGTTCTGCAGCTATGCAATGGACCTAAATGCCACCTGGCTTCAAGGCAGGCCTGCCACTGGCCAAGGTCAAGCCTATCAGTGATAACAGTGCTGCCTCTGAGATACTGTATTCAAGAAGGGGCAAAACCTGCAAGAGCAACTGCAGACAGGGAGAGGAATGAAAATCTGAGCAAGAAACCACTCTGCAGAAACCAAGGTCAGTGAAGAAGTAAAGGTTCTGCCTGCTCTTCACACTGTTGCAGAGATTTCCCTCTATCCTTTGATGAAGAGCATTATGAGGCAGACTGCCTCCCCACAGTCCATGGAGGTACACAGCAGAGCAGGGGGATGACCAAAGGAGGCTGTGTTCCTGTGGAACACTTGCACTGGAGAGGGCTCCTAGTAGGGTCAGTGGCCCTGTAGAGAAACGAGCAAAGCAGCTGGAGCTGCTTTGCTGGAAGGACTTGTGTTTTGGTTTGAAAGACAGGTATCTGCTAAGGAAGGCAGGAGCCTCTCTAGAAATGGAAAATGTAAACCCCCCTCCTCCAAATTATTATAATTGAAATTAAGGGGCTCTCAGATATGGGAGTAGGAATAACAATTCTTTATTAGGAAAAATAAAAATAAAAATGCAGTAATACAAAACAACAATGACAGAATATGACCTGACACCCTGTAGGTCAAGGTGACAGCTGTGGTTCTGTTGAAGCAGTGATCCTGTAGAAGGTTGTAGTTTTCCTCTGAAGGTCCAGTGGTGGTGTAGATGGGCCTGATCTTCCTATGGGAATCCAGCGGAGAAGAAAGGTGCTCTTCTGGGAATCCAATGGGGAAAAAAAGCTGTTCATGGTGTTCCAAATCTCAGATTCTATCCAGGTAGGAATGCTTGGCTTCTCCCCCTGGGTGGAGCACCTCCCAAGGGAATGATGCAATTTTATCAGTCATGAAATGAGACTCAATGGCCCATGAACAGAAGGTATCTCCCCTGAGGAGGATGGGTTGTGGAAGAGATAAAAAAACTGCCCCACCTGGTTTTAACAAGTGGCCCAGTTAACAGAAGATAACTGCCCCACCTCTAACACATGGCAGTAGAATGCACAGCCCCAGCCACATCTTGCATTTCCAGCCTAAGACAACTTGTGACCCCACAGGGGACTTGCACTGGAGCAGCCTGTTCCTAAAAGGCTGACCCAGTGGAAAAGACACACACTGGAGAAGTTCATGAAGAACTGTAGCTCATGAGAAGGACTTACATTGGAGAAGCTTATGGAGGACTGTCTCCCATGAGAAAGACCCTTACAGTGAAAGGAAGAGCATAAGGAGTCCTCACTAAGGAAGAAGGAGCAGCAGAGGTGTTTCCTCAAGTCAAGCCTGTTTTGCCTGTAACAGTAATTAGTGTGTGATCCCTTCTTGTTCTTAAGTTCACATGTGAGCCTTTTGTTATATTTTGTCTCCCCTGTTCAGCTGAGGAGTGATAGAGTGTCTTTGCTGGACATCTGCAATCTGCCCAGGGTTCAACACTGCTGAATACTGAATGGCTTTGAATCAACTCAGGACTGGCTTAGGCACACTCCTCAGCTTAATCAAAGTGCCAGCCCTTTTGGCACAAGGTGAAGGACTTGGGAGGAGCCTACAGATAAAGTAGCTGCAGGGCAAGAAGGGGGAAAAGCCTCAAGGTGAGCAGAGAGTAACAACAGGGACAACCAAACCCAGCATAGATCACAGCCACCTACCTTCTAAATGTTTCTACCTCTGTTCTTTGTTTGACTCTCCATCATCATTTCTGAAGCACATGCTTAGATATTACTGATTGCAGCCATAAACATGTCCTTTGGTCATGCTGTCCAGAAGAGATCTCTTCAAGTACGTGTTTAGCTGTTTTCTCAGTTTAACAGCACTAGCAGTTATTTTTCAAACCAAACGTGCAGTTTAACATAATTAATAGTTATACGATGTTCTGATTTTAATAGCAAATACATCCCAGAACTCAACTTTGTCTACAGTATTTTAAAGAAAAAAAACCCAAACTAATAAACATTTCACACAACATTTGAGTTTTGAGACTAAATACTTTTTTTACAGTATGCATCTTCTGAAAGCAGAAACATCAGAATTACAGCACATTCTTTCTCAATCATAATGCATACAGATATTACCAGAAAAAAAGCTGCTCCCAAATCCTGGATTTTTCAAATCCAGGAAAGAGTTTCACAAACTCCAAGTTTCTTTCCATCACTGAGAATTTCTCCATTAAAAAAAACAAGCCCAAAGGAAGCCTATTTAGCAAAATTTTCTCTTCTTTCTATAGCTCTGACAGTTGAACAAGTGTTCCAATGGAGATAGTCCAAAAGAAAGGTCTGTAGATATCTTTCTGAATCCAGCATTTTGGAAACAATTCCTCAGTACATAGATCTACTATATACTCAACATTTTAATCTCACCACCCTACATTTTAATGTGACAATATTTCACAAATGTAGCCTCACAATCAGTATGATGAGGGCAAATCTTCTCTTATTTTTTATGAATGAATTTGGGATCAGACACAACAAGGATGAACAGAAACGAGTCCATTAGGAGAACATTTCACATTTATCATTCATTCACTGCACAAAATATAGAAAAAACATCCTGAATCATGTGTTTACTTTTCAGGATTGTCCCTTTGATAAGGACACGTTAACCTTCAGAAAACACATAGCTTCTCTTCTGACACTCACTCTAGCCCATTCACTCCTGTACAAGGAAACAGCTTCAGAGGGAGGGCAAACGCTGTCTCCACACCAAACCAGGCCTAGTCTCAAACCAGAATGGTCTGTAAGATGGGATCAAAGCCTGGATCTTCCTACTAACAGTAGTTTGTTAATGAGTCAGGAGAACATTGCAAGCTTTTCTGGCTTTGCTTTTAGAAAAATGTGATGACTATTGTCAAGATCATCATGCATTACACCCACCATTGTAGATTTATCAAGTGCACAGTGAGAAGGCTGATTAGCTACAAAGATGCTAAATGAACTTAATCTCTGAATTTTGAACGGTCTTCAGCATAAATGTACCATTAGGTCACATGGAGGTTGGGAGAGTTCTAGGCATGTACAAAGGTGCAAAACTAGGCACAAAACAGACTTTTAAAAAAATTATTAGAAAAAAAAAGAAAATAATTTTAAAAAGAGAAATCATTTTAAAAGTTCAAAGAAAAAAAATGAAAGAACAGACAAACAAGGGAGAGCTTGTCAGTTTCAAGAAAGGGTTTGTAAAGTGAGGTATAATCTTCATGTCTTTATGGAGGCTGTAATATTGCCACCTTCCTTGGAACTACTGACTCCAATAGCAGACAGCATCATCTTCATGGGTTTTGCCAGTTAAAAAAAACCCCAACAAATTAATTAATTAATTTAATAAATAATTTTCTAAACTTCATGTGAATTTTTGTGGTCTGCATCATGCATAAGGCCTGTAAAAGGTTAGTGAAGGCTCCTGATACTTCACATGTGTATGAAGTCTTCACTGTCTATTGTTGATCTAAGGTGGTAAGAACTAATCATCTTTGCAACCAATTTTTAAAATCCTGTGTCAGAATCTATAAAACTTTTAACATTTAACTAGACGATAGCTCATTTGACAAATGCAAAAAACTTAAATCCTGAAAAATAACTAATATTTGGTTAATTAAACTATGGAGAGAGTCCCTGTAAGATCCATTTATTAAATAAGTGGGTCCTTATGGAGAGAGTCCCTGTAAGATCTATGTGTGGGTTCTAGTTACTCCAAACGAGCTACAGCTGCGAAGTCCTTAGTTGGGCGGCAGCTGTATCTCGTAAAGGTAGCTGGAATAAATAGGGGTGGGTCGAGAGCCCAGGAGGAGCCCCTGAGAAGACATGAAGGACTGTGCTGCAGAGAGGAACAGCTTGGTACAGTATGAGACTTGGGAAATATGAATACAATAAGAATACAACAGCTGGCGACCCCAACGTGATGAAGAACATGCAGCCACAAGGAACATCGAGAGAAGGTATGGATCCCCCCAATATGAAGAGAGGACAGCTGAGAGCTGTGGCAGCCAGAGAGCTGGGACTTTGGAATATCAGCCTGAGAGCTGGGACTTTAGAATATAATATGGCCTTTGAATCAAAGAGCTGCAACAGCAGAAAGCTGTGAGAATATGGCCTTTGGAACATCTAGGGATATGTATGTGCTCAAAGACAGCCGAGACCTGCGGCAGCCTGAGAGCTGGAACTGTATGTGTATTGCAATTGTATAATTGTTAAAAGAAAAGGGGGGAAATGTGGGGGCCTGAATATATGTAATGTTATAACAGCAATAAGAATACAACAATTGAAATGTAGTGAGAGTCCTATGTATTGATAAGTGGATCCTAGCTATTCTGAATGAGTCACAGCTGCAAAGTCCTTAGCTGGGTGGCAGCTGTGGCTCTTAAATATAGGTGAGATAAAAGGGCTGGGTGGGGAGCCCAGGAAGAGCCCCTGAGAAGACACAAAGAACTGTGCTGCAGAGAAGAACAGCTTGGTACAGTATGGGACTTGAGAAATATGAATACAACAAGAATAGAACACTAAACATCTGAAAAAACCCTACTAAATATTTTTGGCTAAACCTCATAGTACGTTCTCCATTTAAATAAAACCAAAACTAAAGTTTTAAATTTTTTTCATTTTAAAATTTTTTTATTCTGACAGAAAGGCTTCATAGAAAAATGTCAGTTTGGCAGAAGTGCAGAGGCCAGAGACTGGTGGAAGGCAGTGTTGGCACTTCCCGCCCTTTGCCACACGGTGGCATGAAGTGTATACTTTAGGAACACAAAAGTAAAATGAATACACTATGAGAAGAATTAAAAAGACCAACAGAGGCTTAATGAGTGTGTGTTTTGGTAGGATGTGGGAAATGCATACATATACATACACAGATTATTCTGCACAACTGTGCATCTGAAGTTTAGTGTGCATAACACATGATTAACTAAATCATGTCAGCCCTTTCAGTGGTCCAGATTTAAATCGCATTTAACTATACACAAAGTGTGGTGATCTAGGAGATGGCTGGTGAAAGGGAAGGTAGGACAGGGCTATGAGGTCTGCAGGGTATATACAGAGGATGATTTGCAGCAACTTAGCAAAGTATTTTATTCTTCCTCAACCAGTCTGGAATAGGCAAATGCAAGTAGGATGTTTCGCTTCCTTACCCATCTTGGATCTTTAAAAAATTTAAAATCCAGTTGAATATCCACTGGAATAACAGATTTATATCTTCAGCTTCCTCGAAAATGCAATTGCTCTTTCTCATGTCTGCAGATTTTTCCCTGGGCAGGTGAACATTAAGAACCAGCCCAGAACTGGCAGTGCAGGAGATATGACCCAAGCCTTGTGGATGAAAGCTGCATCCCACCTGGCTGCCAGCCTTTCTCAAGTCCTATAGCAATTAGAGACCATGGAATTGTGGCTTCTATGACTAATGGAAAACACAATTATCTTTTAAATCACAGAATAGAAGAAAAATGTGCAAATAAACACATGCAAGAGACCACCTGAGTCTGAAAGCATGAGAGGAAAAAAAAAGCATTGTCAGAAGAGGAATTAAATCACCTCTGCTTCTCTGGAAGTATTCTTTTTATGGTTGGGTTTCAGGATTTTGAAGGTCTTTTCCAGCCTCAATGATTCATTCTGTGATGTTGTGAGCTAAGGAAGTATGAATGCTTACCATGAGATGGTGTAAAAGCACAGAAAGTCCTAATTTACCCACAAGAGACTTGAACCCCTTTGGCCACAAAAAATGCATGAGAATATCCACCAGGCCAAGGAAAATGTGACTTTTTTTACTTGAGAAAAAAGCAGCAGGCATAGGCAAACATTTTCAAAACTGAAGTGTTGACATGAAATGTTAGCAATGTATCACAGTTTAGGCTCGCCAAAGCATGGTGTCTTGGGGGATGTCATCCACCACCATCATACTTCTCACTGAAAATTTTGTGTTGGCAGGGAACTGTGCAAGAATTAGCTAATGTAGCATTAAATAACAAAACCCAGAGTGTTTACCAGAGAAACAGAACTACCAAAGTAATAATAACAAAAAAAAAAAAAAATCAACTGTTGGAAACACTTAAAGGGAAGCTTTGCAGCAATGTAATTTGTATTACTGGGACAATCATTGATACTAGAATATTTAAATTTAAATACTGATTTTCAAAAGTTTACAGAGAAGATTCTCACATAGTATAATACATACTACCCCAAAAGCTGGGACCGCTTTTTATTTTTTAAAATGTTTTTTCTATATATTTTTTTTATGATTCCCTATCAAGCTTTGCTCAATTCCTTCCCATCTTTAGGTACACAGAGAGAGAGGGGGAAAAAAAGGGCCAACCCCCCCCCACCCAAACTTAACAAACAAACCAAAAAACCCCAAAGCAGCAAAATCCTACCAACCGAACAAAACCAAAGCCAATGAAACAAGTCCAAAACCCAACAACCAAGAGAAGAGAGAATAATTTGCCAGTTTCAGAACAAGGTCTGTTAAGTGAAGTGTAACTTTCTTCTCCTCGCAGAGGCTGGGTATACTGCCATCCTCCCTGGGGCGGCCGACCGCACCAAACGAGCGTCCACCTGCGGCGCGCGCCCGAGGAGCGGCGCTTCCCGGAGGCGGCGGCGGCGCCGCGGGGCCGGAGCTGCCCCGGAGGGGCGGGGCGGCGCATGCGCGCCCGCGCTTGTTTGTCACACGGCTTATAAGGCGGGGCCGGCGGCGGCACGGCAGCGCCTTTGTGGGGAGACGCCGCGTCGGCACCCGCGCCGGGGCCGGGGCTCCCCGCCGCCCCCATGAGCCGCCTGTAGGGTCCGCGCCGCCGCACCCCTGCGCCCCAGGGGCTCGGGGTTGGTTGTTTTTGGCTTCCCCCTTCCCTTTTTTTTTTTTTTTTCTAACAGTCTATTTTTGTACACTTTGCTATAAAACCATGGTGCTGGGGAAGGTGAAGAGTCTGACGATAAGCTTTGACTGTCTGAATGACAGCAATGTCCCTGTGTATTCTAGCGGGGATACAGTCTCAGGAAGGGTCAGTCTAGAAGTAACTGGGGAAATTAGAGTGAAATCCCTTAAAATCCATGCAAGGGGGCACGCTAAAGTACGTTGGACTGAATCGAGGAATGCTGGATCCAACACTGCCTATACACAGAACTACACCGAAGAAGTGGAATATTTCAACCATAAGGACATCCTGATCGGTCACGAGAGAGGTAAGGGCTGCTGTGCTTTATTTTTTAATGGAAAAAAGCATGTATCTTTGTGTCACCCCGGTTTAGCCCTGTCTTAACGGGTGCATTGGAGAGCAGGACATGCCCAGGGTCGTCTCTTGGCGATGGAGTTACATATAGGAGATGCATTTGCAAAGTACCTGCAACCAGGAGAACTCTCTTGCCCTTCAATACGGCCATATATTAATAAAATGGGTTTCTTGATTGTTTTACTTTTTTTTTCCCCTGGTGATAATTAGTAGGATTTGCCGTACCGTGGGGAAAAACAGCTGTAAAATCACAGCCTGATGGGCAGCGGACTTTATTGGCAGAATCCTAGTTGAAACACAGTGAAAGCATAAAAACCATCCTTTTTGACACGTGCGGGGTTCTGCTGATGCTGTTGGGGTGATAATACAGTGATTTTTTTCAGGATGGCTGATTATTGGCAGATATAAGAGTCTCCCTGGCTTATTTTGACATACCACCACCCCACGTGTAATTTTTTCCTCATTTCAGTATTGCCCTCGCCCTGGTAAAAAGCTTTCATTTCCTTGGGCTGCCCCTACACGCCACTCGGCAGTGGGGGTCACGGCGATGTAAGGATGTGTCCGAAAAGCCCTTGATGAGGAGCAAAAGGAGGGGGAGGAGAGAGAGAGGGGGGAGTGGTGTTGCGTAATGGAAGCATCTCTTCCAAAACTGGGGAGATGAGGACCTCCTGCTCCCCACTTCCCACTCGAGCCACCCTGGTGTCCCCACCGAGTGCGGACCCCTTCGCCGAGGGGGTCGAAGCGCTGGGCCCCGGGGTTGTCTGTGTTTTTTTATTTCTTTTTCCTCCGAACTTCGCAGCCTTTGTTCGAAGCGGTTCAATCCTGTTTGGGACCGGCTTTGGAGGAGGGGGGTGGGCCGCCCGCTCCGCGCAGATTGGCCGCACGCGTCAGGTGGTGGCGATGACTTAATTCCCCAGCGCAAGAAAATAATGTTAAAAACCGGTTATGTAATTTTTTTGTGCTGCTTGTCGCCTTTTTTTTTTTTCCTTGAAATATGCATCGTATACTCTGCAGCAATGCGATGTTTCTCGTTCTTTCCGGAAAAAAACCAATGAATGTAATTTTTGAACAACTCCGGGCGGCACCGAGTATACCCGAGCTCAAAGCTGTAGCAGAACTCGGGACTTTTTTTATTTGCTTCACGTATCGCGCACACCGCGCTAACGAGGTGACTTGCGGCTCCCACCCATCTCCTGCCACCGCCTCAGGAATCACTCGCCCGAGCATAACTTCCCGCACCTCTGGTTGGCGGGTGCCCAGAGCTCGTGGATGGGAGTGTGCAGCAGGAGCCTCCTGTGTTGGGGGGAGCACGCGTGGGAGCGGGTGGGACAGGGGCCCGCGGAGCCGTCGGCCACCTTTCAATGACTGACCCGAGCGCAGACCCGCGGCCCGGCCGCGCCCCCCGCCGCCCCCTGATTGGCCGGCCGTGGTTTGTTGCCCTGTTGCTAAGGCGATGCCCGCCGCTGATTGGCGGGGCGCTGGCGGCGGGGGTGAGGGAGCAGGTTTCGCTGCCTGCCCCCGGCGGGCAGGAGCCTCTCCCCGAGGCGCTGTCTCGGTGCAAAGCACCTCAGAGAGAGAGGGCAGGGGGATGCGCTGCCCTCAGTCTCGTCCTTGCCGCCTCTCGTCGCCGGTCGCATCACCTGAGGGGTCTAGGCCCGGCGCGGTGGCGGAATGGTCCGCCCTCGGTGCGGAGCCGGCGGGCGCAGCGCACGCAGCGTGTGAGGGAGAGCGGCGGGGCTGGCGGCGCTCCGCGCGCGCCGGTTCAGGCCGGTCGGCTCCTGCTCCAGCCCGCGCTGATTGACAGCTCAGCACTTGTTTACCGCGGCGCGGCGGGACTGCTGAGCTGGCAGGAAGGGGGGGCCGGGCCCAGAGCGGCGCAGCCACCGCCGACAGCGGCGCACCCCTCCTCGGAACAGAATTAAACGAAAAATAAATAAATCAAATAAAATAGTTACTGAAAAAAAACCCCAAACGCAAAGCGACAGTATAGAAGCCCACCCTCACTCCGACGCATTGTCTCGCTTTTTCATCACATTTTCCTCACCCACGGAAAATGTTGCGTCCTGAAGGTGTATTTATTTCTGCATCTTGCTGCTAGGAGGGGTTTTTTTTTTTTGCTTGTTTTGTTAATTTGTTTTTAAAATTTCGGTATTTACACTGTAGGAAGTAGAGCATCGGCTCTTCTATAGGACAATAGAAACTTAGAACCCTTCTGCATGCCTCCATTAATGCTTCAGCGAGTCACGCATAAGCTGTTCCCTTTCACTTTGTCTCGCTATAACCCCTTTTATAATTCCAGCCGTTTTTGACTGGGAGGTGAACAGCAGTTTTTCACTCGACTTTTATTTTAACCAAGTCAGCGTTTTTCTGGTTTGATGTCAGAATAAACTACAATTTTCTTGTGGCATTTGAAGCTGTACAAATAATCGTGACCATAAACAAGGATTAGCATTCCTGGCATAAAACCAGAAAGTATCTATGCTCTGTCTGAGCAAGATCAAGTTAATCTATTAAAGAAATGAAAGGTTTAGCTCTAGATAGCATTAGTTGGGCAACTTGCCATTTCCTGTGCCCCTGAATCTGTCGGGTACTTTCTGGGTGTTGCTCGTAGGCTCTTACTCCTTTCTCGCACGTTTTTTTTTGTGTGTGTGATTAATGTGTGGACACTGTTGCCAGGCAGGAGATACAAAGAACCTGAATTTCTAAATTTAATCTTAAGTAGCAGGCTTGGTACTGTTAATACTGGTAAAAGCCAGCTCTGGTTCATTCTGACTAGCAACTGCAGTGGAAAGCAGCATGATTTCCTTTACGGACCTTGAATGGAGGCCTTGAAATGGCAGCAGTTGAAACTGTGTCACTGTTCAGAGGCAAGATTATATTAAAACATTAACCTCTGCTTCTCTCTAAGGCCTGCAGTCTTGCCTACCTTTCTGCCAGTCAGAGTTGGCCCTGAATTCCAACAGTTAATAACTAATGGACTGGGAGACCCTTGTCCTTGGGACATCACATTCTTTAGGTCTTGTAATGTGTGAGGAAATTGCTTTTTTCTGGAAGAAAAGCCTACACCAGGAATAACGTGTGCAGCAGGATTAGCATGTTGAGGTTTTTTTGTCTTTTAGATGATGACAATTCAGAGGAAGGCCTTCACACCATCCATTCAGGAAGGCATGAATATGCATTCAGCTTCGAGCTTCCACAGACGTAAGTACCCCCTCAGAGTCCTCCTCCACACAGGGCTCTGCTGCCCACCCACCTGACCAAAACTCCTGCTGTGGGTGGAGGGGAAACCTTTTCAATGGTAGTAGGAATTGTGCTCGTAACATGCAGTAGAGAACATAATCTCATTAAACTGAAGAGGTTGCTTTTACACTGATATACCCATCCTTTTTTAAAAGAATTTTCCATAAAAAAGGAGCTCACTGCTGCCCAGTTGCTCACTTTGTTTTTACCAAGTGTTACTGACTGCCTAGATATTCCAGTCTATTTCCCCTTCCCAAGAGGAGGGAGAGGAATTTGAACTGTCACTGAAGTCCTGCAGAGTGGCTGAAATACCTTCTAACTCAACCATTTACTGGAGTTATGTAGACCAGCAGAACTAGAGCTAAGATCACAGTGGAATTGAGCTTTTTTTGGTCTCAGGTCTGGAACAGATGTGGCTAGTTTACTTAGATTTCAACAAAAGAGGAGGTTGTTCTTAATCAGATGTATGTACCCAGGGTGGCTATTTATGCAGAAAGCCTGGGTAGAAACAAACTTAAGAATGAGTGGTCAGAGTAAGAAGAATTTTTCTACCAAATCCCATTTGGTTTAGAAAACAAAGGCAAAGCAAGAGTAAGAGCAGAAGTTTGTCCTGGTAAGATAAAAATTGTTGCCCCACTCCTGTCTGAAATATGTAATGTAGGCGCTGTGGATGTAAGATTGGACATAGTAAGAGTTGGAAATATGGAAATGAGCTAAAAATACAAGTTCCAATAAAATCAGATATGCAGGAAAAGAGGGAGTATGAGTATGGATAAAAAATGAGCCTTTTTTACTGTAAAAGGCAAGTTTAATTAAATTAAAAACTTTAAAGTTGCTGAAAATTTGGCAGTTTTATGTGAATAATCTCTGCCTAATATTAAGGTTGTTTATTAGGGGTGCTGGTTTTAGCAAAATGTGCAGGTGGCAAACACTTCTACAGTTTCAAAGTGAATGCCACAGGACTTCTACATAGTTTCAGTAAGATTTTCTGGAAAGACCTGTAAACATGGAGATTTTTAAAGACAATTTAGTATTTTGTAAAAATCTCAACAGTAAGGCCAGTACTGATTTTCCCTTGAATTTAAAGGGACATTTAAAAAAAGAAAAAACACAAAAAAAAAATCCCAAACCCAAAACATTAAAAACATGAATATGCAAAGCTTAGCTTGAAGTGAAACAGCCAGATAGCAGGCATTGGTCAAGTCATTGGTTCTTTCTAAGTACCATGAGAGAATAGCTGTTAAGCCAGTTTTTAATAATACTGGAAAAACAAAGAGTGATATTAAAAGCCTGAACTTTGACACTGCCTACTTACTTGCTATTTTGTGTCCATAAAATATTTCTAGAACTGACTTAAACATCAGAGCAACAGTGGAAAGATGTGCATCATCCTTACTGATTTTTCCTTTACAGAATATGGGACAGAATGAAAAACTGAAGTTCTAATTGCATTATTAGGGGAACAAACTAAACATTTCAAACGTGCAAATAGTGAAGTCAAACCTGTAACTGAAAGACTAATTCTAGTTAAGTACTAGCATGGCTAGTATTGCTCTCTGTGGAAAATATGAATATGTTACAAATACTTTATTTTAACGTATATATAAGTATGTATTCAGAACATAGCGAAATACAAAAAAATTTCTGAATTATTTATTTAAAAAATACAAAAGTAAAGGGAATAAGCTACAAAAACTACTGTTAATTTGAAATAATTGTACTTTAAAGATACTTTATGATACTACAGTAAAAAAGGCAGTGTTCACAGGTCTGGAAATACTACCTGCATCATCTTTCTTCCAGCTTCTAAATAGACTTCCTTCTTTTGAGAAATTTCAGAGTAGTCTTCATGATTTTATATGTGTGTGTGTATATAAATACATATATGGATATATGTGTACATTCTTAAGTATTATAAATGTTTTAAGCTGTCTCATCAGGGTAGAGAAAGATTAGAAGGTGCTCAAAATAGCCTCTCTTCAGAACTCCATGTTGTAATATTTACTCTGCTTAAGGTGAACCTAACTATGGAAGTGCTGAGTTACAGCTAAAATTAACCTGATGTTGAGCTACTGACCAAGTAAATATACACAATGGCGGCATCCAAAACTATAAGTGCTTGGTGCTAATGGTAATACTAAATTGGTAGTCAAAAGGGCATACTTTACCCCAGATGTGGAAGTGGCCTCTTAAGCTTAAAGAAAATCTGTGCTCTCCTGGCATTTTTCTAGTACAATTCTCTAATTGATTCCTAAAATCTATCAAAAACTACAGTAGGATAAATTGGAGATGATTTTTTCTCCCATCTTTAATTATTGAATTTTTCTGAGATACTCTACATTAAGTACTACAGTGCATTAAAAATGCAGTTCTATATACTACTAATCACTGACTTGATCAATTGTATCATTATTAGACAGAAAGACTTTACTCAGTTTTGACCTTTGTGTCCTGCACAGACCACTTGCTACCTCATTCGAAGGCAGACATGGCAGTGTGCGCTATTGGGTGAAAGCCGAATTGCATAGGCCTTGGTTTCTACCAGTAAAATTAAAGAAGGAATTTACAGTCTTTGAACATATAGATATCAACACTCCTTCATTACTGGTAAGAATTGACAGAATTATTCATTTTTTATTTCTGGCATAAAAAAATAATGAAGTTTAATAACTGAAACAATACTCATATCTAATTTTACCTAATACATTACCTAATACTTACTTGATACTTAGTTACAGCCAGTCTTTTAAGTATTACATTAGTTCTGCAACTCTGTAAGTTCTTCCATTTTGAAGGCTATGTTTTCCTGTACTTGGAGTTGCTTTACTTTTAAGATATGTAAAATGTTTTTGTCAGATTAAATTAATACTAAATTGTTAAGTGCGAGTAAAAAGGAAAATTTTGAGAACTGTTCTTCTTTGATTCTGAAGTAAAAACAGTGACACTTAAAAAAATTAGTGTGACAGACTGCAAACTTAAATATGCAAAGTAAATAATGTGCTGGTGTGCATAATTGATCATATTCATATGGATTGTTTTCTACCAATGGGGAGAAATTATCACAAGGCTCTATAATCTTCTTCTGAAGTATCATTTCATTAAAATAATTTCAATGTCACAATTCCTTTCAATGAGGATTTGAATTCAATCAGACCTAAAATTCCATTCCCCACCACCCTTCTTCAAATTCACCCCCCATGGAGAGGGGAAAAAATTCTCAAAATCCATTGAAATAGGTTTCTTGTGTGTATGGGTGAAAAATCAGATTTGCACGGGGACATTGGCCTTGCACAAATTCCATTAAAATCAAAAGACTCTCATTTGACTTTAATGGGCTTTAGATCAAGTCCTAAATCCTGGTGTCATGTAAAATAACAAAGTCTGTTTAATACAGATCAAATGGGATCATTTTGAAACAGGAAATAGCAGGAGTCAAGGTTACTGTACTTTACCTTAGTTACTGTTTCTGAAATACTATACTGCATAGAGATAGACATTTTAGTTTACTGGTAAATAAAAAGCTCTTCAGCAATATGGTGGGATATGTAGACTTAAAAGCCTCTCTTAAGCTGTGCTAAATTTATTTATGTATAAAAACTTGTTTTAAGTGTAACTGCAGTATGAAGTGTAGCAAAAAAAAGCAGTGTTAATGAGTATGGAATTAGACTAAAGCTTATAGTTTGCATGGTGCAGTTTGCTTGAGGTTTCCCCCTCTAAATAAAACTAGATATGTCTATCAAAATGCATAGAATGTATATTTTCTGTGTTGATTAGAACAGATTAAAAGATTCATGGAGCACTCTATTAAATGGAAAATGTTCTTTTCTTGCAGTCACCCCAAGCAGGCACAAAAGAAAAAACTCTCTGTTGTTGGTTTTGTACCTCAGGCCCAATATCCTTAAGTGCCAAAATTGAAAGGAAGGGCTACACCCCAGGTACGTAACAGAAGTAATTATAGGAAATGTTTTTCCTTCCCTTTTAAAATGGCAGTGTGTGCTTAGCTGCTGTTACATATAAAAGAAATACTTAAACTGTTCTTGCCATATTGGTTTTCTTTCATTTGTCCTGCTATTTTAAATGACTGATGTTGTATGCTTGCTCTGTCTCCATATTGTTAAAGGACATTGCTTTTATTGGCCTGTGCATTTTTCTGTTACATTTACCTCATGGTGACCTTACTCCTGCTAGCATCAGTGGATGTTGTTCAAAGTGTGGAGCATTGCTAGCAGCATCCACTGCCTTATAACAGTCCACAGTATGTGCCAGCTTGTTTCAGTTGCCTTGCAAATACATAGAAAAAATGAAATGTTGCTTTTTTTCAGGTGAATCAATTCAGATCTTTGCTGAGATTGAAAACTGCTCTTCCCGTGTGGTGGTGCCAAAGGCAGCCATTTACCAAACACAGGCATTTTATGCCAAAGGGAAAATGAAGGAAGTCAAGCAGCTTGTTGCTAGCCTGCGTGGGGAATCCTTGTCATCTGGCAAAACAGAAACTTGGAATGGCAAACAGTTGAAAATTCCACCTGTTTCTCCTTCAATTCTTGACTGTAGTATAATCCGTGTGGAGTATTCACTGATGGTATGTTGGATTGTTTAATTGTAGCATGAGTAGTTTCCATGATTCCTTGCAAATTGTTAACAAAGCATTGTGAACTGCTAACTAGTTACAAAACAAGTACATAGCCTAGCATTAGGTGTCCTAACAGGAATTCTGTAAGTAAATTCAGTTTAAATCTTGCATATTCTAAGGAAATGTCTTACAAGTGTGTGACATTTCCATGTGAGAACTTGTGTTAAGAGTATAGAACTGCCTTTGTCTTGGAGGGCTGTTTGTCTCCATAGGGACATTGACTGTAAAATTTAAAAAAAATGAAATTTCAGCCACTTGTGAAAACTTACATAGCTGGAGATTTTAGTCTAATAATTTGGAAGTGCTTATACAAACCTATTTTTAATCTATACTTTTTTGTTGTTCTTTAGGTATATGTGGATATTCCTGGTGCCATGGATTTATTCCTTAACTTACCACTGGTCATTGGCACCATTCCTCTACACCCCTTTGGTAGCAGAACATCAAGTGTAAGCAGCCAGTGTAGCATGAACATGAATTGGCTTGGTCTGACACTGCCTGAAAGACCAGAAGGTAAGCTGACAAAGCAAGTCTGTTTCGATTTTTGTGTGCTTTATTCATTGCTGTCATGCAAACAGACAAAAACTACATTCTTCATAATAAGGTCCATAGAAGGTCCTTTGTGGATGCTTCCTTGCTACCTGCTTGCTCTGTGTAGAAGAATGGAGTTCCCCTCTTTGCCGCCTTCTCTCAGATGTGCAATCAGTGGAATTCAGCTGCTTGGAAGCTGGTACAAGTAAAGGCACAGAGTGCCATTGTACCTGGGCAGAATTAATACTGCCTCCAGTATCCCAGCTGTATCCTTGGTTGTTGTGGTGGTTTGACCAGGAAGAAGTGGGAATTCTGGGATGCTGTGGTCAAACCAATGGGTGCTCGGATTTTGATGTTGGCACCTGGTGTAGCCAGTGGGGTTTGGACACACCTCCGAGAACACACAGGGATAAAAGCAGAGCTTCGACCCTGGGAAGCTCTCTTGGGACTTCGAGAGAAAGAGGTCGGATCTCCCTCCCCCGTCCAGCCGCTGCTGCTGGGTGGGCAAGGGGCAGCCTGCGGTAGGCCTGGGCCTGGACAGAGATGGGAGGTGAAGAGGCCTTTGAGGATGGAAGGGTGGAGGAGCACCAAGAGACATCGGGCAGCCACCCCCCACCAGGAGAGAGAAAGAGAGAGCCGGCGACGCCAAATGTGATAGCAGCTGGACCAGGAGGAGAAGGGGGGGAATGCAGCGAGGAGGTGCCGGCCGGAGCAGCAGCGAGTGTGGGGGTGCCGGAGATCTGGGAAAGGCAGAGACTGAATTTTTAACCCTTTTTCTTACATGATTGGGACCTCGCAAAAATGCTGATCTTCCTCGGAGCCGAATAAGAAGACAGATAAGAGATTAGATAACAAGGACCTGGCCTGAGGGAAGTGGAAGGAAGACTGGCTGAGTGGAGAGAGAGATGATTGGAGTGGCCTTTTGGCTGGACTTTTCTTGTGTGGCCATAGACTGAACCAGTTTTATTCCTGTGACACAGAGACTGCACTTAGGGGGAGGCAGTGCCTCAGAACCAGGAGGGTTCAGTGTGGGGACCCCTCGGCCCCAGGGGATTGGAAAAAAATGGGGGGGCAGATGTCCCAAAGCAGAGACTGTGCCTTTTTGGAGTGAGACAAGGCATCCTTAAAAGACAACCCTAAAAGCAGCTCTGGTCCATGCACAGTGGTGAGAGCACTGGGCATGGAAGGAAGATGTCACGATGGCAAAAGGACTTTCCGGGCGGTGCCGAGTGACATGGAAGCACACGAGGTTTCAGCGTGTTTCCAGGGGAAGCCTATGGTGCAAGAAGGACTCCTCTCCTCTTCATGGACTGAAGTTTGAATATTTTAAAGGGTGGTGCCAGACTGGGCAGTTGGTGATTTGGGGGAATGTATCGGATTGGGAAATTTTTGGTGGTGGGGAGGAGGAAAATGCCTTTTTGTAAGGTTTTCAATTTTTTTTCCCCTTATAGGTTTTTCATTCTTTTCTTGTAGTTTAGGTAATACAGTTTTCTTTATGTTTAAGCTGGAGCCTGCTTTGCTTATTCCTGGTCACATCTCACAGCAGACACCAGGGAGAGGGTGTTTCCATGGGGGGCACTGGTTCTGTGCCAGGCCCAAACCATGACAGTTGTAAGTCAGTGTAACCTGTCAGAATAGCAGTTAAGGTGATCTTTATTAGTAGCCAAGACACTGTGAAAGGATAATGTAATCCATTTCAGTGGGAATCTCTTGTCGAAGGAGAAGCTCTGTAGCTTCGCTCTTTTTGCATATAAACATATGGAGTTTTAATGTACAGATCCCAGACTGATGATGGAGTCCAGAGGAATGCAATGTTCTGTCATTCCTGCCTGGAACAGAAATTCAGTGTTGTGAGTATGCTTTAAATCTGAAGGTGATAATTAAACCACAATGAACAATGGTCAGTCTGCTGTTGAATTTGAGCATAGCTGTAAAATAAACTACAGCAGTCTACCCTTTTCCTCATGTTCAATAACTGTGTAAAAATCACGGAAGTAATTTATCTAAATGCTGGTGCATTTTACAGTATAAAAGTTTAATATTTGTCATGTTATGTGTTTTGACATGCATAAGAACTTGTTGTTCGAACTGCGTGTGCCTTTTCCTTGCAGCCCCTCCCAGCTATGCAGAAGTGGTGACGGAGGAGCAGCGGCAGTCCAGCCTTGCACCCTTGGGTGTTTGTGATGACTTTGAGAGAGCGCTTCCAGGACCACTGTTTGCATACATCCAGGAGTTCCGTTTTCTGCCTCCACCCCTCTATTCAGAAGTAGGTACCTCAAAATATAATTATGAATGTGCTATTGCTTTGAATTCTGTCATGTGGAATAAATATAAGAAACTGTTTCTACTTTAAGAAAACTAGGACAAATAAGCAAAAATATGAAATGTAACTTAGTTTTAGCAAAGTGCAGGTAAATTGCATAAAAAATTTTCCAGGTTTCTTCAGTATTTCAATGCTTCATAGAGATTCTGAAATTGTTTTGCACTCTCTCAGCAACTTATTAAAGTTATATTACATTATATATGTAATACATGACATTAGTGAATACCAATGTTCTGAATCTACAGATGCACAACAAACTGTTTTTCGCCTCTACTCTCTAAAAGTACTCTGTATTTTTAGCTCTTTGTATGTATTACTCTCAGAATTTCCATGCAGAGAAGATACAGAGGTATTCTTTCTGGCTTAGGTTTCTCTAAAGGCACAGCTCAAACATTTCTGTCTGCAAGTTAAGTTCTGTGAAAGTCACTCAATAACTGGGACACGAGTTCAGGCTTCAAAAGCCATGTTCATATTTTTCAAAGCAGTGGTATAGGACAAAATAAAAGAGTGCCCTTTGGCTAAATCATGCCTGGATCCACCCATTCTTGATTGTTTCTTTTCCTCTTGAAGCACTTAATCAGCTAGTGAGTGAGTGGCCTGTTTTTTGTGTCTCTTCTATAACATAAGCCTAGAATGCAACTCTGGGGCTTTTCATTTTAGGTGCCCTAAATATTTAGAAGTAAGCTTTTCCGTTGTTCTAAATAATGTATTTTTAAAATAACTGACCAAACTATGTAATGTCCACTTAAACTGTATTTCCTATTGAGTTTTGGAGACCTAAGTTAGAGACCATGTTCTTCACCTCCTTCCTTTTGTTGAAAAGAAGAGGAGGTGATGTGTGGTACACATGAACTTCTGAAACATTTTATGGGTTTTTTCAGGATTCATTACTTAAAAATTAAATAGAAGAACTTTTTACTAATAATTTTGTGCCTTTTTAAGTCAAATGTCTTCCAAAATCAATTTAGTATTTAAAGTTACTTGTTAAAATGTTGAGTCCAGTTGTCTTCTTACTATGCAATAAATAATTCAGAATATTTGTGCTACTAGCAGATTTTTTACGATTTCTTATACCATGTTTGTGCTTATTCTTAAGCTACCATCAACATGCAGTTTAAAGTGTTTCACTGTACTTAGTAATATTCAATTCAAAGTTTAATCTAATTTTTAGAGATACTTCAGTTACCTGAATAACTTTTGTATTGGGAATACCATTTATCTCTGACTGTCTTGGACTTAAAAATGTTGGTGTTTGGATTGATTTATTTTCTAGCAATCAGTTCTAAAAATACCTTAGGTTGTTGTGTTTTTTTCTCTTTTGTTTAGATTGATCCAAACCCAGATCAACCCACAGACGACAGACCATCTTGCCCTTCTCGTTGAAAGAATTCATAAGAAGCTGACTTGACTTGGGTTTGGAATCATACCTGCCATGTTGAAGGTCAAGGCATCATAGTGGAGACACGCTTTCAGAGAAAGTGGGTTTGCTCTTGCCTGTGTGGTGAATAAATGAAAACAACCTGTGATCATGCTTTGAAGCCTACAGTAACATTGTAGGACTGCTCCACATGCTTGAAGAACTGAGCTTTCCCCCCTCCCTCTTAAATACTGGCACATACTAGGAGCAGCCTTACTAACGTACAGTCGTGTGTCCAAACACTCAAACCACATTAAGAGAGGTTTGGCTTCCTCTTACAATTTGGAAATTTGCACATGCTTATTGCTTACCTTGTGCGGTTCAGTGTCACTACAGCTTTTTCTCATTTACGCCGGACAGTTGTTACCCCTTTCTTATGTCTTGTGGCCCGCACAATAACGAGCAAAAGAAAGCTTTGACAAAAAAAGAAAGAAAGAAACAAACAAAAAGCCCAACAGTAAGAGACTTTGACAAATGCACTGACTTTTCTTTTTTTTTAATTTAATGTAGCCTGGACTTTACCTACATATGCACATGCTCAGAATTGTCCTAGTAGGCTGATCATGTATCACCTCTTCAGCTTGGATCCTATTGTGGATTTATTTTACAAACATCAAATGCCTTCAAGCCAATCCTCCTTGCTGTATGTTTTGCAGCCTACTGTAGTAGATAAGCAACAGATATGGGGATAGGGAGGGAGGGTGAAGAGTTAATAGAAAGAAACTAATAGACTTTGTCAAGATTGTATACTTTCTTGATTTCTTTTAAGAATTTGTTGCCTTTCTACTATTATCGCAAAGCAGCATTTTGTTACAGACTGCCTAAAAATCACTTAATCTCAGGTGAACTCATCACTTGCCAAACTGTTGGAATGCTATTTGTTTTTTTACGTTGCACTGTTGAGTTAGTTCTTTTTTTTTGTGTTTGTGTTTCGTTTTTTGTTCTTAACTTGAGAGGGAGATCTGGAATAAGGACATACACAAAAGTTACAAAATCCTCCTCATTCCCATTTCTCTTTCTGCATTTTAAAAAAAATGTTCAAGTTGTGAAGCTCTAAAAAAAAAAGGCATAAATGAAAGCAGCACCAGCAGACACCAGCTGTTCCTCAAAAGAGTATTAGAAGGAAGTGGTCATACACTGTCCAGGATTCACAGACAGATCAATATCTCAAGTAGTAGGGATAGGAAGGGAAAGTGAATTTATTTTTATATATAGCTACTTAATCACCAAAAATTCTATATGTGATGAGTCTAGAAGAAAGTATATTTCAAACTGCGGGAAAAGCTTCTTTTATGCTAAGAGCTCAGTTTGTGCACTTTGTATTACCTTCAGGGTTTATGATACTGTACAAGATTAGAAGTGTAATTAAAATGAGAAAGATCAGTGTTACCAGCCATACTTAAATATGAGTTAGCTGGAAGTGCTTTGATAACTGCATCTTCTGTGGCACTCTCAAGAGCTTTAAAACAAACAGAACACTGAATTATACCATGTATTCATGCAGAATGCAAGAAACCGTATGGAAAGAGCACTTGTCCTTGAGTGTGCCACAGGAAAAAGAGGCGAATGGAGCCATTACCTGTGCTAACAAATGCCAGCGCTTACATGCTAGAGATGTACAATGAAAGTCAACTTTGCTCTTCAGAAGCCGTGGAACACAGATCACTGACAAAGGGACACTATTCTGGTCTTGACTATTTGAACAAATAGGATCTAATCCATCAAATACCTGTCTCCCTGTGCAATAAAAAAGCTCCGAAGAGAGTCAGAGAGGGGAGGCTGGTGTTTCTGCATGGCGCTCATTTTTAAAAACCTTTGCCTTGTTTTTAAGGCTTCATAAATGCGACAAATAGGCTTTTCCATAAGTGGCCTTTATGAGAACATGAAAGATCATTCATGTTTCAAAAATGACAACAGGGTGATAAAATACAAATGAGTCGCGTTTTAAGTGATTCAGTTAAAAGGCTTGGGCTTTGAGTGGGAATATTGGCAAGAAGGAAATTGGATGATGTTACTAGGCCAATTTTGTGGATGTCCCTTCCCTCTACCCTCTCCAACCAGACAATTTTTAAAGCTAATGGGATTGTTGGTATAAAAGGGCATTTGGTGGTTTTACTTTTTTTTTCCTTTTTTGTTCTTTTTACAGACTAGGGAACAATTGCTGATATACATAGCATTAAAGTACTTACTGCAATACAATGGAAAATTGCATATGAGGCAGGATTGACCAATATCATACCAATTGACTTGGCATTTCAGCCTTTGTGATCGGAATGAAAAATTGTATAATGTTATCAAATAAAGACTTCCGGTTTAAATTACTCTGAGGCATTACTCTCCCACAAATATTGGTCAGTTCTCAGCATTATAAAACTTCAGGTTCACAGTTGAAACCCAGTGTTTGATAGAGAATTCTGATCTGAATTAGGAAAAAGTAAGTAAAATCCAAACATTAGAGAAACAAAGTGCAATATTAAATGTTTGCTTTATAGACTATATTCTATGGCTGTTTGTACTTTCTTTTTGTTTGTTTTTAGTTTTGGTGCTGAATATGTCCTTGTAGACTCTTGTTTTAAGAAAACAATATGTGGAGAACAGTTTAATTTTTCCTATTGCTCTTCCTTGTGGAAAATAAACTTTTTTAAAAAAAAGGTTTTAAATGTTGTATCTATGTGGAAAATTAAAAAAAACCCACAAGTGTCACATAATACAGGAACTTACTGCAGGAAAACATGTATTGCTCTTTCAAAAAACAGAAGAACTGTTTCTAGAACTATACTGTTGAGTACCACTGGAGTCTAGTTTAGGGATCATGTCTCTTTTGTTTACATCACTGAGCTCATGGGGCCAGATCCCAGATGGGAAATGCCTTTTTAGGACTGTATCACATTACAGCTGCAGTGACCCTGTTTTGAGGTGTCTGGTCCTTTACCTGAGGATGTGACACAAATTTGGGGGGAATAGGAGGAAAGAGGGGAGTCACTTCAAAGGTCTAGTTTGCAGATAGAACTTTGACATGAAGTTTGTTGACTTGGGATGCAGAAGATGTCCTTTGCTGTTCGTTGCAAGTAAGCAGATGTGGAAATGTGTGCCCTGTGCAGTGTTGTTGAGTCTCTGCTGTGTGCCAGCAGGGTTTCAGTGCTGCAGCATGTCCTGTGTGCTGCACAAAATGGATTGTCATTGTCCTTCAGGATCAGCATGTCATTTGACCTGTGAGAAGATCAGGGGCCTGAGTGGCAGGCCTGCCCTGTGCGCCTCTGTTGGTGGTTGGGGCACTGGGCCACAGTGTTCCCACAGTACTCTTCCCTTCAGGGAGGCAGCTGCTGGCACGGGTGACACAAACACTGACCCAACACCCTACGTAATACAAACCATAGGACCTCCTCTCTAAGTAGAGCAATTCAGCTTAGTCTTGAATTTGTTTTTGGTGAAGAATTCAGACAGACTTAAGAGTTAAGTCCCTTCTTATTAATAACCCTGTTAATAATACTTGCCTAAGTTCAGGTTAGAACTAATAAGAAATGTGAGGGTTGTCATTTTGCTCATCTGCTTGGAGATGTGTTACTGTGTATAACCTCTGCTAGCAAAGAAGGACTGCACAGCTTCTCCCTAATTGCCCCATCAGTGGGCTGGGGAGGAGAGAAAAGTCAAGTGACAAGATTCATAAGTGGAGATAAAAACAGTTTAATAAAGCAAAAGCCACAGACACAAAGCAAACCAAGGAATTCATTCCCCATTTGCAGTGGACAGGCTTGGGTTCAGCCATCTCCAGGACAGCAGAACTCCCATCATACCTTAATGGTGACTTGGGAAGACAAACTATCACTCTGAATGTTCTCTCACTTCTCCCCCACCTCTATATGCTGAGCATGATACCATGTATCCCAGAATATCCCTGTGATCAACTGGGACAGCTGATCCCCTCCCAACTCCTTATCTACCCCCAGCATACTTGCTGATGAGCTGATTCAAGAAGCAGGAAAAGACCTATATATATTGTGAGCTCTGCCCAGCAGTAACTAGAACATCTCTGTGTTGTCAGTGCTCTCTGTGTTGTCTCTGTGTTTCTGTGTAAATCTGAAACACATCCCTGTAATTACTGCTGTGACAGAAATTAACTATCCCAGTCAAAACCAGAACAAATTCCTTCATAGCTAAGTGACTATGTATGCATATATATATATATATAGTTCTTTTTTTCATGCCTACACAAACCTTCTAGTGCTACATGACAGAGTTAGAATTTAAATTAGCACCATTTAAGGGACACTGGTAGCAGTTCTGTGGAACATGTGCAACATCTTGAAATACTACATTTTCACACCAGTACCTCTCCTAACAAACTTAGCTGTATTGTCAGTGTTATAAATTTGGAAATTATCAAAGTTTTGTTATTTGAGACCTTGAGAATTTTAAAATGCAGATGGCTATTTCTTTATATAAATACTATAAATGTAAATATATAAATATGTTCAAAATCCTGTTACACCAGGATGTAAAACTAACCTCTCTTCCACCTCAGCCATCCATTAAAGTGGACAGAACAGCAGCAAGTTACAACTGCTTAAGCACTTGAGCTTTGAGAGGCAATGCTGCAATATGGATCAAGATTTTCTGGGAATTATTTTGTTAAAACATGTACCTAGTACTTTTTAACCCCTTGCTAGATTTAAGCCCTCCCTTGTTTTACAGAAATGGACCACTACCTTGCTGTGAACTTCGTCTACCTTACCTATCCACAGCAGAACTACAAAGCATGAAGTCCAGCTACCACAGTGATGAAGAGTCTCCAGAAGCAGCTTGTGAAGCTGGGCAGCAGCACAGCAATGCTTTTCCACAGGAAAACATATTTGTCTGGGCTGATGCTGCTGATCTGAACCAATTCCTGCAACTAGGTACATGGCTATGGGCAACTATTGCAGAGAGACAAATGCCCAGCAGAAATTTTTCATAGGCTAGTACTGCAGGAAGACATCTATTCCTGGGGCCACAGAGGCCAGATGTCCCACTTGTTGTGGATTTTGAGTGGAGTTCCCCTTCAGGGATCCACAGACACATTTAGAGTTACCACCATTTGCACTGTATGACCATTTCTGTGCATTTTAGCTCCTGGATTTTTATGTTATTAGTGAAAGTCACTTACAAAGGCACATTGTCATGCACATTCCACCCTGACCTCCAGATCATATCCTGGAAATAGCAGAAAAGTAACCTATAAGTTCTCCCAGCAGTCATTCACTCATGGAACTCCACCTGGATACAGCATGCTATTTCTAGAGCTGGACCTCCCTACCTAGTGGATGTTATGACAGAGCAGTAGCTTCTGAGTAGAGTCCAAGTGCTGCCCTGAAATCCAAGTTGAACAGTGCACCTTTCACCTAGTACAGCTCCTAATGGGGGATTCAGAGTTCAGAAGGACACTGCCTGTTGAGTTTTCTTCAGGCACTTTACCCGAAATGTTTGTCATACTTGGATGAACATAAAAATTGAATTATTTAGATGTATTTTAAGGGGGAGAGGAATGTACAATTAAAATATTAAAAAACACATCCAGAAAGTTAGCCTGGCTCTATGTGATAATTCTCCTGTGTTCTACACAGGAATAACTCATCTCTCTCTCTAAGGCAGTGCATTCCATCTACCATGCAGCTCCCTGCATGATCTTCTGCTGGGGCTCTGAGGGGAATAACGAAGAACACATGCATTCTTCTTAATCCCATATGTCACTACCAAGAGTCTGTTGCCTTCCATCACGAGTCTTTTCAGGCTGAGCCATGCCTTTGACTCACCAACTCGCCACCCAATGCTTTGTAATGGTGAGGCCAAGACCTGTTACCTGTTTATTGGTTCAGTTAATGTTATTCCTGAAATGAACTGACGAATATGATGCAGTAAATCTTTCTCAAAGGAGAAGTGATACTTTTGTTTTCAGCTAAATAGTGGGTTGGAGCATAGGAGGAGGGGGAAAATTATTTTAAAACCTGGTTATTATTTATCTGGAAATTAATGCAGTTTCCCAGGGCTAAGAAAGACCTTGCTGTGATTGGTCTGCCTTGAATTAAAATTAAACTCCCCACCGTAGATGGTCAGGATTCAAGGCAAAGCTGTCATCGTTGCCCATCAGCTAAGAAACAGAATTTAAGAATACCTTCTGTAAAAGGTGTCAAGTAATCATCAGGTAATGACTTTTAATTAATAAATTGCTTTTTTATTATTTACAATCTTGCTTGGCGTGTCTACCCTAAGTCATTTGAAGTCTGTTGAAACTGGTTCATTTCTTCTGTAAGTAGCCCATTTTTCCTAGTTAAGAATGCCAACAAAACAGATCATGATAACAACTGCAGCTCTAATTAAAAAAAAATATTTCAGCATTAAATATGCAATATAAACAAAGAGAAGCCTGCAGCAATGTTTTACAGCTATATAATTATCTCCTATAAATTAAACTAAATGGTCCCCTTCCCTATCATTTAACAGGATAAGATAGGAATGCCAGTTTTACTGTTGGCCATTATTTTTTAGTCCATCAACGCTGTTTATGGTGACAGAGTTGCACAGCTCTAAAGTAACAAAGCTTCAGTTGGACCATGTAAAACTGGCCTCCCAAACAACACAAAGGAAGAAAACAATACTTGGCCTGTGCAGAAGAAGAACAATGTAAATTAATTAAAATGTAAAGCCACAAAACTTCTACTTTTTTCCTGATTTTCCCTCTTTTCCCCCAAATAGTTCAAAGTAATTCAAAGAAAGTAATAATCTTCTCTTAATATTAATAATTTGTCTTAATTTATTTTTTCCTCTTCCTATATTTTATTTACACTTTTTAATGCTTCAAAATATCCCACTTCTTTTCTGTGCATATAACTTATGCTACCATAAAGCCTCATATAAGCCTGTGTTTCCTCAAAGCAAACCCATTTCATCCAACTTTTTGACCCAAAATACCTTCTCAGAGTAAGCTTGTAAATACACTATAGTCTTTCTCCCCCAATAATATTTTATGGAACAAAAACCTAGAAGTACTAACTAGATAGACTTTTGAATTACTCGTATAAAACTGACTTTTTATTCATGGTATGAACAACTAAAGAAGCATGAAATATGGGAAATATTTAAGGTGTTTCAGCATTATTATTGTGAATTATCTCACAATGAATGCAAATTGACTTACCTTGAAGGTGATTTTATCACAGGTTAAAAGTGTTCGGAGGAACCACTAATATTAGAAAGGTGCAGTGGTTCACTACAGTTCACTGCAGTGGATTTGTATCTTTTTACCTGAGAGATAACAGATCCTGCCTCTCTCTCACAATTACCGTTCCACCCCAAATAAAAACCAAAAAAAACCAAAGTACTACAAACCACAAACAAATTAATCTTTAAAAAGGTTTACAAGGAGCATTTTCAAGTAGCTAACATAGGAAAACACTGTTCTGATGAAAGTGATACTACCCTAGACTTGTTCTTATATTTTTTTGCTTCCCATATGCAATTAGAAAGTAATTTTAAATTACATTACTTTATTTGGCATATATTTGGTACTCTTCTATGACTGTACGACTGAATCTAACTAGGTTTCTGGTACAGCCAGGACAAACAAGAAATATTACACTTGACAGCATGGTTAGGGTTGAAACAAGGTACAAGCAGCATGTTGGATTTGCTACAGTGAAAGGCAAGCTCCGCCATGCCAAACCTTATTCTCTTGGCAACTAGTTGATAAATACAAATTACTCCAACAAATTGTTCTTTTACCCTTTACTCAAAGTGTGCAGATCTGAAAGGGACAAAAAGTTGCTATTGTTACAATTAAAGAGCAGAGCAGAGGGAAGGAAGAAACCCAAATTTTGCAACTGGCAACTGGCCCCTTATCCAGTATCCAAGCAGCCACCAAGAGAGAAGCCAGACATCTCACTTCTGAAGAACACACAGATATTTTTAGCTCAGTAGTGCAATCTGAAATTTTTAAGTGCATTGCAACAGGCAAGTCCCTTGCTGAATGCAGTGAGTGAGAGCCCTTCAGGAGCCTCTGACAGAGCAAATTCCCAGTCAACATGCACCCATCTCCATCACCTGCGTGAGTCCACAGGGATGACATGCACAGCCCCAAACATAGGCAGACCAGGACAAAAGGGACTGTGGGTAAGGAACAGCTTTGATTTATGTGATCCAGAGATCTGTTGACTGATTACACAAAACAGAAATCTGTCCAGTTCAGACAAGGACAGTTTAGACTTGGAGGCACTGTTTTGTTTTCCAGCTTTATAAGAAGGTGTTTTTTTTCTGCAGCCCATAGATCTTTCTAAACATGGTGATAGTTTTGAAAAGGGGTTTCAAAATGCTGTTACTGGATTATTCTATGGTGCTCTGGATTGTACCCAGGAACTGAACCAAACGCTTTTTTCCCTCTGGGGATAAAAGATGGTTGCCCTCTGGCAAGGCAAGTTGTTGACAGGAGGAGCAAGCACTCTTGTGACATTTAAAAAGTTTCACATTCATAAATTGCAACCCAGACCCACAAGAAGCCTTAAGGCTAGCGTTATTACAAGACAAAGAGTGGAAAAAACCTAAGAGCAGTGGAGCACCCTAAAAACTAAAAGTTACAGGGATTTTCAGTGGAAGCAATGTATGCCGTGGACATAGCTAGCACGATATAGCAAGAAAACTTGTTGTGGTGCCTCTACTTAATTTCCTCAGAGGCAATGGGTGCCATCTGTTTGCTTAAGTTTATGTCACTCAGCAACGTTTGAATGTTGTGGGTGAGCACAGAACACTCCACACTGAGCAATGCAAACATGGGCAACCACCCCAACAGGGGTGCTGTGGGAACACTGAGTCTCGTCAGCAGGATCCAGGCACCATCCTCTCCGAGCAGGCATAGTGAAAGTGCAGCCTCATCCTCTGCAAGGGCTGTCTGACTCTCAGGAGCAGCTGCAGGGAAAATCAGTCCCTTGGCTCCGAGTCTAAAAGTTCCTTGGCTCCTGTCTCTAAAAGGTGCTGCTGACAACAGGCTGTCCAGGGCGGGGAAAAGGGACCGTGTCACCATGTTCCCAGTGAGGGTCAGATCTGTCCACATGCGTTTTATATTCTTGGCTTCTCCTTCAGAATTCACAGCTGACTCTAGTTATTTCTAGGAGTTGTTTCTCTCCAAAAGGAAAAAGCAAGGGTGGGGGAAGAAGATAGTTGCAATTATTTAAATAAATAGCATATAAGTAATTGGTCTTATTAAAGAAATAGAAATAGTGGGCTCAGCCTTTTCACATCTTGTGTACTTATATGGATTATGACAAGCTCAGTTCTGTACAAATAATTTAATGAATGTACAATTTGCTTCTTCATGATAGTACATATACCTAACTTGTTTTCTTTCTTTCTCTTTTTTTTTTTTTTTTTTGAGGGGATTATATTACATAAACACAGTATAGAGAAAAGGCAAAAATAGTTATCAAAAGTAGGATTTGTGGCTCACTGACAATGTTTACTGAGTTAAAAGGATGAAATTTCTTCCATTCTGTTGATTTCCTTGTAGTTCATAGATTTTAACTACTTTTGTCTCTAACTGAGCTCATCTAGGTCTGATTCATGACTGCTGCATCACTAAACCTGCAGAAAAAGAAATTTTCAGCCTTCCCAGTCACCTTCCTTTTATGGGAGAAAACTAATAGAGGAGTATTTGTTTTAATCCACACAAGGTCAACACAAACAAAGACAAGCAGAAAAAGACAATTCTGAGGGAATGACTGGACACAGATTTGTGAAGAACATGATGTGTCCCCCTGCACCAACATCTAAACAGTCACTGGCAATTCACCTAGATATTTTGTATGCTAGATGTCTGTCAAATCAAAGATCCAGATGTAGAATCTGGTAATGATGACATTCTGCTTGTGTCTTCCAACTGGTCAGCTCATGATTAGGATACAGAGAAATATAAATATAATAGTTTTTAATCAGGTATGTTTTTTCAGGCACTGTTTTATTTATCAGAAAATTGACATATATTTTCCTCAGTTCATCAAAACAATATTTCAAAAACTTATTTTCTTTTCATTCTTTTTAGAAGAAAGTTTCTAAGGGGAAACTTCTCTCTTAAATCATGAAGAATAGTCATTCAATTGTGGCATCAGCCTTCCCAATATCACTTCCATTGAACAATGAGGAGGAAATTGCTAAAAGTTTTACATGAATGCAGGTTATGAAATTTAAGCTCTTATTTCTGAAGTGAATGGAACAAAGCATTCTATATGGTAGGTACACTTTAAAACTTAAGAGACACAGCTTATTGCAGACAATTTACTAAAGATAAATTATATTGGTGCATTCTTGTGTTATGCTTCATAATTTCCTTATCCCAAGCCTTAAAGTCCTGCAACTAAAACTGCAGAATGCTCCACTGGGCTTGCACCTTCACAGATCCAGCATGGTACAACTAGTGCCCTCACAACTGCTCTGCATGTCTAATAGATGGCAGGCTGACAGCGCACTGGTTATGTCATTGAGCTCACAGATTAATTTTGCAGAGACTTGGACAGGTTCAGAGGAGCTTCTCTGATTCATTGGTAACATATTAATTAACATTAGGCAATTATTTTTTTTTTTACAGCAAAACATACTTTGCAATTACAGCAAAATATACTATATGCAGTTTTTTCCTGTAAGACCCTGAGTGTTCCAGAGAGCTGAAAGTCTTACCAGACAGCCTATGCTCAGTTTTCTGACACCCACATTGTCTCCTAATAGACACTGCTCTAATTTCCATTGCTCTCTAAAGCAACTGATGCTCTCACCGATGAGCTATTTGTCCTGTCACTCTGGAAGGGCACCAGTGATGTCCACCACCCCCAGCTTAGCACTTGGATAGAGAAAAGTAGGTCATGTAATGCAGCTAAGGCATAGGCAACACTGAGGATTGCTGCTTTGAAGATGTGCTTTTCCTGCAAGCCTCAGACACTGCTATGCACAGAAACTCTCCTATGTTTACTTAAGAGGCAGCTGCTGAAGCAAGAAAGGCAAGTCTCCAGTATGCCCTGTGTTCATGTAACCTGTTTTCTCATGGTGCTGAAATTTCCTGTTCAGTTACCTAAAACAGTGGTCATAGAACAACTAAATCTTACAATGTGCAAGGACATTGTTATGTTTCTAACACAATTTTTTGATGCCTTTTTCTTTGGAGCCATGAGTGGAGTGTGTGCTGCCCACGTATGAAAGAGAGAGACAGAGGTTCCAAAGCTCCATCCTAATACCTCTTAATGCCTGCATGAGGAAAGTCTAGCTTACAACAAACATGACTTCACCTTTTTAACCTAACAAAAACTATAGTTATAGTCTTCCATTTAGAAGGGACACATTGGTGCCCATATTTTCCTTTGAGTCCTTCTTGTATTTTTCTCTTTGATTCCTTCCTTCTTCTCTCTTCTTAGAAAGGAAATCAAATTAGTTCTTCTAGGCAATATTTATGGTATTCATTAGAAACCCACTTTTCAATGAAAAATATGCCTAAGAACGCCTCTCTTACTGAAAGTATTCCGTGTGCATTGGACAACAATAGAAAAAAGCTAGAACTCAACATCTATAATTTGCTCTCTGAGTTTGCTCCAGGTGAGCAGTGTCTTTGAAGAGCACATTTATAAGCAACACTTACAGCCAGATGCAGTTTAAATGTCATTTTCCAATCTAACTACTGCTGCCATAAGCTACATCAAACAGCTACCAAAAGTTTCACTTTGATCATTTCTACTAAGTATACATTTTTGCTTGTGAATCCAGAGTAATCCTTCTGCCATGACAGCTGTAGCATGCAGGAGAGTTAGTATTTGAAAACCATCTTAGTGATCTCATTTTTCTCTTTGTTTTGAAGAACACTTTCTCAGCTTTACCTTCTCTACTTTTTTCACTATGATCTCAGTAGTCTTCCAGCTTCCAAAGCTGTGCAAGCTTTAAATAGCAATATATTCAACATACTTGCCATCTCCCACATCTTATAGCATGACCATAAATTGTTAAGTAAAGCCTCAGATAGTTCTGGATTTGAATGAAGTTATATGTGAATGAAACACATATAGGAGCAGTTGGGAAGGGATTCTTTGCTTGCAGGAGCTACCCAAATTATCTCCTTCAATATGGTTTTTCAAGTCCTGGTGCTTCCTTTTAAATAATGGAAGACCAGGTAATTGATATATTGAGGAACACATTCCAGCTATTATAGCCTAAAGCACTACGTCAAGTAACTTGACAGGAAAGAAATTACAATTTCATTTTAAGATTACAAAACAAAATGTTTTTCAGGCAGATAAAAACAGACACCAGCAATTTATTTTCCATATTTAAAATGCTTTGCTTCTTCTTCCATTTATGAATATTATAAACAACCATCTGAAATCTTAAAACTAAAACTTATTTCTTTACAAAATAAGTTTTTCTATACTTTATTTTATGTAGATTTTTATCTGTATTTGATCTATTTGAAATAGACTTTTAATATTATTTTATTTTATATTTTTAAAATGTCCATTGAAGTTAACATGGTAGAACACAGGTTTTAGAAGTCAGATTTAAAGGCTGCATGTTAAATTTCCTAGTTTCCTGGGTTTATATATGTACTCGTCACTTGGACAAACACTGAAAACAGAAAAAATGGGTTGATCCATTATTGCAGAGGTTCTTATAACTAACAACTGTTTCAACTACTTTGGTATGTGTAAAGGAAATTTTGGGGGTAAACTTGAGAGATTCACATTTTCCTTTATTTAATTATTTGCTCTCCAATGGTTTGGCCAGTATTGGTACATTTTGGTTAATAAATTGCAAAACAAACCTGCACATGTATTTTCTCACTTTTTTTCCTTTACAAAGCATATGTTTGAAAAGTTTCTAAAAGCTACATTATTAATTTAATAATTTTGATTAGCTTAATTTAGAAATAAGGAAATGTATTAGAAAACAAAAAGATGCATTAAAAATAATAGACCTCGTAAATGGCACAAGCCTATTTTTGTTTTATGAAGTATTCTGTCTGGGAAAACACTTGGACTGTAGGAGCAGGAACACAGCTGGTGTGTGCTTACCAGAACATACAACTACTGCTGGAGTGAAACTATTGTATTTATTGTTAAAGACTGGGACAATGCCAGGACATGTCTGGACCTAAATCCTGCAAAACTTGCTCTGGCAGGAGCTCCCCTGCAGCCAGGACCCAGCTCTCCAGCTATTCTCAGGAGTTTTTTTCCTAGCCTGGTGTAAACAGGAAATCAGAGTGGAGAAGCCATGCACAAAGCACGAAAGCTCCTGCTAAGGGTGTTGTGCAATGGGCTTGAGCAGAGGGCTTACTGAACAGGAGCTGAGTCATGTTTCTGTAACCAATGCTGAGTTTCCCTTCCCCAGCCCCCTCCCTACAACATTATTATCATTATCAATCATTAATTATCATTATCATTATCATTATCATTACTACTACTTTTTTTTTTCCTGATTCTTTTAATGTCAGCCCTGACATATCCCGTCACTGCCTGGGTGATTGAGAGCAGCTCTTTATAGCAAACATTGTGATATCACACAAGACTGAACTTCCCACAGCTTCTCAGAAATGCCAGTACAGAGAAACCACATTTTAAAAACTTGACAATGTCATTGCCATTAAGCAGGAGTCCCCCTTTCCTGGGCTGTACGATTTTTTAAGGAGAAGCAGAAGGACAGACTGCACGTGACTGCAACAGGCCACCGTAGAAGCAAACAGGGCAAATAATTCATTATGATACCCTCTTGAGCCTTCAGAGATGATAAGACTGGTCTTATTCTTACTTTGGAGTTGGTGAGGAGGTGATGCACCACAAACTCATTCTGCTGCCTGGAAGAGAAATCAGAAATAGTTACTTGCTGTAAGTCTTAGCAGTGTGCCAGGCAAATAGGTCAGTGCTCCAGACATGATTGGGTTGCTGATGGGAACAGGGAGGCACGAGTGCCAGGCTGGACTTTGCAGCTTAAACAAACACAGCAGAAGAGACAACTTCTCATCTGGAAGACAGGTGTCTGGGTTTTCTGTCTTAGGTATAATCCCGTAAAACAGATACACCTTATGCAATCCATACTTCACTAAAAAAGAGTTAAAAGTTCATCAAAACAAAAAACAGGAAAAAACCCATAAAATTAAATAAAAAATCCAAAACCGACCAGACAAAAGAACCCAAACCTGAAAAACAAAATATATAAAGTTCTAACTTAAATCACTATATCAGAGCACAGAACAGTATTATGAGATTTGATTTTTATTTCATTCATATTTGAACACTAAAGACCTCTTTCCTCAAGTCAATTGATAAAAAGAAGATCTCCATTGAAAGAAAAATCAGTAAAAGGCTAATACATTGTTGAGGAATATTTGAAAACATAACTGGAATGAACTCTGATGTCACAAGCCTGATATTCACACTAATAGACACAGGCATACACTTCACCTTCAAACTTATTCCTTTTGAGAAAATCCTCTTCTAGTAGTTTTCTTTTAGAATGGCTAGGGTTGACAATACTGATTTTTTAAAAGAGAAAATGAAAAAAAGCTGGCCTTCTCCTGTTTTCTTAGATTATATTTTGTCACCTTTTATTGATATCTTCATTTTCAAATAAAGTAAAAAAGTAATTATATTTTTCACCAGTGTTGATTTTCTCAGAAAATAGTAGCAAGTGGCAAATAATTAATATTTGCTTGTTTTTCCTTTCCTATATATATCTAAGCCAGTTTTTCCTTTCAACTGCCCCTAAACTCGGCCTTGCTCATTTTGATGCAGAAAATAGCAGAGGTGATCTTCAGCTTGAGTCCTTAGCAATACCAACTGAGTTTGAATTAGTATAGATAAAAATTTTCAGTCTTCATTCCATATTGCTTTGATGGATCATCAGCATTCTCCACTGATTTACAAAGTTCAGTGATAATTTAGAAACACCTGGAGACAATGCCACTATAGCTGCCCAGAGCTGAATCACCCACCAGCTATCTCTTTCTGATGAGGCTCAATTTACTCCTAAGTCACCCTACCTGTGAAAAACTCAAATATCAGTAGGACTTTGTCCTGCCTAGCACTCCTACCAATTTTTATCTGACAGAGTCAGACAGTTTTTATCTGACAGCTCCCCTTGTCTTCCAATGCTCTAACCCCGCCTGGGGAGAAAAACCAACAAAGCACATAACTCAATGTTTAATGAAGAAAGGTGTAAAGGAGACTAAAGGGATACAGAGGACCAATAGAATGCACCAGACAAGTTTTCAACTCTGTGATGGTGGAGGCAGCTGTGTGTTAGCCCTGCCCCAGAGTATCCTACTGGGAGTTTATTCCTCTTTCTCTACCAAGTGGTGCCCAAGGGTGTGATTTCATCGTGTGATTTCTAGTACTTCCAGAAGAGCTCCAGTCCCTGGAGTGAGGCAAGGTGACTCCCACAGTAGTTTTAGAGTTTTGTCTGCAGTAACTTTCTAACCACCTTGTTTTGTGAGAAAAGCTTGAAGCCTAGAAGCAAAAAATGCAAGTTCCAAAGAAAGGACAAAAAAACATCATCAGCTACACCCTGAACTGCGTTTGGAATCCTACCAAAATTGTGCTTAGCTCATTGCTTTCCAAGAAACTCATGTCCTATGCAGTGTCAGCAAGTACATTCTGATCTTTCTTTTTGACCTACATGTTCCTGGCTCTGCCCTGTCCCAATCCAGCAAGACTGTGTTCTTGTACAAATTCAGGAGATGCAGCTGGGACAAAAAAAAATCAGTGATTTACTCCATCATGAGTTCATCATTAAGGCTGTGCAACTTGCCTAGAATATTAAATTAATACTATTAGTTGTCATTCGTTTTCTCAGATGATGGGCAAAAAATAGTGTAGCATGTGCTGGTCTTACCTTCATACATTAATAAACCTCTAACTCCACTTCTAGAAATGAAAATGGGTAAAGTAATACACTTGGCACTTCCAAAACTCCCAGTTTATCAACATTTTCTCTTGGGTATTCACGACAAATGTAATCTTTCTTCCTTCTGTTTGTCTTTGCTTATGTCATAAATAACCTTGCAAGCAATAAAATTCCTTATCTCTGAGGTAAATAAATCTTAGCCCATTTTATGACCTTCACAGAAGGATTTGTCTTTTAAAGGTAAAACAAATGCAAAAACAGACATTAATTTCTGTAAAAGTATCTGTAGATTCATAATTTCATACCCTCTCTTTTCCTCCAGTTTTTTGTGGAGCAAACCAAAAAAAGTAAGAATGCTCATTGTCAGCAAATCCAGCATGGCTTCTGATGCTGTGCATGTTGGTGTTCCTTTCTCCCCATATATTCTGAAGCATACAGAGAAAGAAGATATATCTGCAACATAAGATCAGTGTGCAGCCAATGAATAAAGGAAAGGTGTGAGGAAAATATCACCATTAACTCATTTTGAGTCCATTCTCATGATGAGTTCAGAGAGTTGAGCATGAAACGCTGCAGGTGAGGAGATGCAGAGCAGAAGGCAGAAGTTATGGGGCAGGGACAGAAATGAGCCTTCCGACTCTTTTCCTTCGTCTTCTTATGTATCACCTTGTGAGCAGACAACCCATCTTCAGTTTTCATGTCCCTCTGTTCAAGAAAGACCTCAAGATGATACTCAGTAATTATGAGAATAAAAGTAGCTCAGAATAAAATCTGAACGACTGCGTCGGGATTTGGCCCTAGCTCTTAAGATGGCGATTTAGAGAACACATCTTTAGCACCCAAAGAGTTTGTCAGTACCATCCTGGTATTTGGATTACGAACTACACAATTAATTATCCCGATACTCAAATGAGGAAGTAAAATAACCATAAGCCAGTTAACTTCTCAGTATTACTCAGCAAATGGGAAAGAATTGGAAATTGAGGAAACAATACAGAGAGAGGGGAGGAGAAATTTTTTTCACCTTGGAGGAAAGTAGGCAACATAGGTATCTGCAGGTATTTACTGTGTAAAAAACTTCAGATAGTAAGTTTTAAAAACATGAGTTGTACATGTTTAAAAACATGTGTTCTATGAGAAGCTATAGAGAGAAGCTCAGGGGAAAAAAAATTTAAAAAAAAAGGTCTTCAGTTTATGTTTAGAAACAGCCACTCAAGAGCTAACAAACAGTTCTTCTTACAGAAAATTCACACACAAGAGTGAAAGGTTTCAAAATGTGTGATCTAATAGCAATTTTACATTACATGGACTCATACAAGCTGTGGAATGCACTGTAGTTAGTTCCCAAAGATGCTGAGATGGTGAAGAATACTTATAGGGCTTTAAAAAACAATGACTGTATTATTCATTCCCAAAAGACTCATACAAACAGAAATTGAGAAATCCTAAAAAAAGGAAATCTGAATCTTATTATTTGCTGATGTATATGCTACAGCTAATAAAAAGTCTGGAACAGCATTTCATTTCATCTTAGCTCGCACATCCTTAGGTTACAAAAATCTAATTACTACCACCATCACAAATCTTCAATCAGCAACTTTCCCAGCCAAAGAATGATTCCTATATTACAATAAAATAATTAATACTTCATTATCTCTCACTTTCACCCAGATCCTCACAGATTAAGAAATGTACAAGATATAAACAAGGGAAACTCCCTGTAACTCAAAAACTTCCCAAAATTTATACATTTATACATTTATATGTAATCAGACATTTTCACACAACCTAAATTGCCCCACAGCAGTCAATGAGGTTATTAATGGTGAAAAAGTGACATTTGTTTAATAGAAAGCAGAATTCTTGGTAAAAGGCATCTTTAGAAATAGAAAAATGTGTTGGCTACATGAGTTACTCATGTAGAAGGTTTCTGTTTTATTTCAGTTGTTCAATTCACTTTTCTCTCAATGTGGAGAATTAAAACATAGCTAAATGCATTTGTATGACATATAAAAAATAACACAACTTTAGTCCACTCACAATAATTTCAGTTGCACTGTCAGTCTAAACACAGCATTTTGAAAGAGCTATCATGATCAGATCCTTTCACCTCATTGATGGAAAACTATTTCTCAAAGCCAGAAAAAAATGACATGTCCAGGATTTTCAAATGACAACACATTTGCCAAAGGTCTAAGGTGTACGGGCATACTTTATTTTCTGTTATATATTTAAGGCTGGAAGTACCAGAAAAGAGGAAAGTTTTTGCTTTCCTCATCCCCAAAAAAATTTCAACTGGTAAAAGAAAAAAGCGGGAAAAAAAACCCACATGAAAAGCTGCATGTTCACATAAAAGTGTGGTAGTTCTAAATCAGTCACATTAAAACTTTATGGATGTTTTTTACCTTTGAATTCATGTTACAGATAAAATTAAGCATGTAACCTTTACAGCATGTAACCTCGGTTAATCAGCCTTTTCAAAACACATCACAGTCTCCGGAGAAGATCTGTTAGTTCCTGGGTTCAGTCAGAACTTCTTCAAAGCTAATTGACAAGCTGTGTTCATTTTCTAAAGACAACAAAAGATAAAACATTGGCAAAAACATTCTGGTAGTCCAGAAGTATTTCTTTTCACAGCCAAATTAAACAACAGTGACTTCATTTTTATATGATATCAGCATGAACAGATGATTTTCTAGATGTACAGATTTCATAATAATGTTATTACAACTCTTTCTTTTATACTGCAGCATAGTAGAATTAATTAATTAATTAATTTTCTGTTAATCAAGAAAATGCAAATACTTTAAAAGAATTTTGGATGCATGTATTTATACAGACATATATACACAAATATCTACATAAAAACATAATAAGAAATGCATACTACACATGCATATATACGTCTCTGTATTTATAAAAGCCCTGGAAAAGTGTGTTTTATGTAATATTCCGTTTCATGTCAGAAACAGTGGCAAATGCTATGTGCACCTAAAGAATTAAGAACTTTTTAATGATAAGAAAGAGTTAGCAGCAAGATGTCTGTTGTTCAACATACTCATAAACAATTTAGATAAAAGAATTGATTGTGGTGTAACAGTAACGTCTGATGACACAAAACTACTTGGAAGAGTCAGAATAAAGCCAATAACGAAGTCCTATGGTAAAGTCTCTTTGAATTACACACACATGAAATTCAATATGGTAAATGAACCTCTGATACTCAGAAAGTTATCCCTGTTTCACACTCTAAGCCATCTGTATATATCTTCGTTTTTATGTTTGTGGGTAGCTTTTCAAAGACACCAGGTAAGACCCCAGCCAGTGGAATCTCCAGATGTCTTGAAATGTGGGAGCATTTGGGGCTTTCCCAAACATGGGAAGCATATGGGGACCATAAAGAAGATGTCTTTTTACAAGACATAAGAGACATTATAAAGCATACATTCTTAAAGCCGTTAATGATCATTACTTAAGCATCATGTGATCATTTATGACCATTTGTGCACTCCATTCACATCCTTGATATTTAATAGTTAATAATTTTTTCCATTCTTAGACTCTTTCTAAAATGTCAGCTTTCTCACACTCATGATAACATCTTCAGATGTTATGAAACCTCCTGAGGCTGAGAGAAAAGCCAATGACGAAACTTCCCTCTGCCAAATGAGATTTCACAATTTGTTCTTCAGTGTTTGCTTTGACTTCAAAAAATATATACTCCATATTTCTACATCCATATTAAGTCGAACTTAGCACTGCCGAGAACTTAGTTACAAAGCCTAAGAAAATATTCTCTGAAGGGTGGAGAATTTTGTTGGGCCTCTCCATTGAGCTGTTCTCCATTTTCTTTTATCCTGTGTTTATCATTGGTAGAGATATTAACTCAAACTCCCAAACAACCAGTACTTCAATTTCTAGCCCACAGAAGAGTAACAGCCCACTGATTCTAAACTCACTCCTCTGCTGTCCTGGTGAGGGCAATAAACCCAAAAGACACTGAGGAAAGAGTGCAGAGGGTGTGTCCTGATTTAAGGCAAATTTGGGACAAAATTCCAAGAGGGTCCCTCCAGAAAGCAGATTCAAGACCCTCTCCCTACTGGTTCAGGTAAGTATTTTCTTGGAGAAAAATGGAAAAACCCTGTTTATTTAACAAGTATTCACAAACATTAAAAATTAATAACTTTGCACGATAAAATCTCTCACTGTTCTGAAGAGATGGAAAAACTCAGAAAGTCCTTTTTGTGGGCTGCAGCTTAGCTCATTCAGTCTCTCATCAGTCCCAGCTGGGCAGGAAATGCTGTGTCCTGGGCCCTGGTGGGCCACAGGTGTGAGCTCCCGGTGCTCTTCTGGATTTTCAGTCCAGAGAAGGTTTGAACAGTTCCAAGAAAAAGAAAAACCACAGCCCAGGGAAGTTCACTTCCTCAGCTAGCTAAAAACTAACTAAAAGCAGAGGAGAGCTCTGTCCGGCTGTCCGTCCATGCTGCAGACAATACAGTCCACGAGCAGGAATGTGGATGAGTGAGAGCAGTGTCTGAAAACTTCTCTCCCCCCATCACTCTCACAACCAGTCTCAAAGGGGCAAATCTTATTATCCAGCATAAGGAGAACAGGCAAAGGGGATACTAGTATCATATAGACACTCTAAGACAAGGTGGCACTTGCAAACAAGAAAGCAGCTATCATCTTTCTCCAGCTCTTAACCTGTGCACATACACAAATAAAGATGGTATGTTAACCCATCTAAAGCTAGGCACTAAGCACTACATAGTACTAATTTAATCATACTTTCATTTTTTAATCATATTTTCAGTAGGTTTCTCCTGTTTGTCATCCTTTTGTAATTCATTTCAAAGCCAAATACGTGAAGTACACAGTGGATCTATGACTCAGTAGTAATTGATATAGAGCACCCAGAGTTGAAGGAAATTTCCCTCCTTGTCCCTGAAAGAGGATGGCTACATTCCAAGAGGATGGCTACACGACATACATTGTGGTTGCAATACCTATCCCCAGCTCTTTTGCTGGTTCCTAAGTGGAATTACCACAGTAATGAACACTTAAACAAAACCTCTGAGCTCTCACGAAGTAAAACAATCTATATCCACACATGCCACTTCCTAGGCCAAAATTTTGTGATGATGTCATGAAGCTGTGATGTACAATATTATTAAAGCTGTACTTTCCAGAAGAGAGTGATTCTTCAAGGATGAAGAATCTATGAATATTTATGCTGATTAATTTGAACGGTCATTGAATGTTCTGTCTTAATGATGCCCCTCCTAAAAGTTAGGTATTTTGCCAGCTATTTCATCTAAGACCTGCTGTTTTTATTGGTCTCTATGGGCTGTTCAGATTCTCAAAAAAATTACTTTTTTCCCATAGTGGTAAAAAGACATTAGGAAATTTTTCAGCCTAAGATCTATGTAGCTATGAGTTCAATCAAGAAACCAAAGAGAATTCTGTTGGGTAGGCATTTTTTCCTACTGCATCCATTATTCCCTAGTCTTAAAGCTATGATCCTTTCAAAAAATTAAAAAAATTACAAAGTTAAGATTACTCAGTTTAAAGGGGATCATTAACACAATAGAGGCTTCAAAAGAGAAGTCTCTGGTAATGAAATATAAATAGTCATAGAAACATGAATAATATAGCTTGGAGACGGCCTCTGCAAGTCCCAAGTCAAATTTTGTCTCCCTCAGTCACTATTGTAGGCCTACATGGGTACTTTTCCCCGTTTATACAGCCTTTGATAACTGCTCCTTTGGTTTCTAGCCACCCTTTAGTATTGCCAGCAACAAACATCCCATTAACTTCTCCAAAAACAACATTGGGTTATGAAAACAAGCCCCCTTGATATGTCTGTACCTGATTTAGATGTAACATTCAAGCCACAGGCTGTAGCATTGAATTTTCACTTAAAGACTCATATTAGAGTGTTTTATTTCCTCAATAGAAACCATGAATATTGCAAGAAATGTTCTTGTTTCATAATGTGGAGATTTTAGTGATAAAGAAGCTATTGTGTGAAAACAAAGAACTTGTACGTATCAAAGCACACACTGGGAATCTAATTTGTTAGGCAGTCCAATTACTGAGTTTGGTCTCCTACAGTGAATTTACATTTGACCTCCCTAGAGTGAGTATGTTAACATCTGTTCCCACTCTTTTGTTTGTCTAGTAATTTCTTTCTTATAAATTTTGAAATATTATGGTTGAGGTACAGTTTGCATTACATACAGACCAAAAGAAATAGATTTTGCAAAGTAAAATGCTTGTGGACATGTGGGTGCTTATTCAAATTTTCTGTATAATAAGCAAATATCACTGTATAGAGGGCCCTATATCTTAACCCATCATTCTCCTGACTGAAGGCAACATTTTTCCTTCTGCAAAAAATTTAGTTCCTTAATTTCCAATTCCACACAAGTCAAGACACTATGTCTTCTCCCCTCAGTTTACAGAAGGCACCAGAGGACCTTGAATGATGTTTAATTCATGCTAGAAGTTACTTTTTTTCTTGGTAACTCATTCAATGCAGCCCACCCAAAACCCAGATGGTAACAGATTTCAATTACTGTTGACATAAATTGGATATGAAACAGATGTGGAAAACCTAAAAGGACTGGGTTCCCTGAAATAGAGTTCAATATTTACTGCAGGATGTATTCTTTAGCAGCAAAGTTTTCCTGTTACACTTCCAACATTATTACAAATTCTTACTCATGGAATATATAGAAATCACATCTATGTTAGTTTTAAGATACTATATGTCACTCATTTCCTCTTCAGCTAGCAAAAGACCTTAAATTACAATGAATTTTGAGTTTTTTCTTTATGTTTAATCAGAGTTTCTCCGGTTGTTTCTGAGATGAATTGTCACTTCTTTGTCAGTAGGAGTTTGTAATTTTTCTGCCTCCCATAATCCTGTCAATTACTCCAGTCCTTGCATTTACTATTTCATGTCAAGAAAATCTCATGGGGCTTCAAGGTTCAACTTTTGCTGTGTGTCTATTTTCAGCAGTGGTGCACGTTGTTTTAGTTTTCACAGAAGATCCTACATGTTTTCCTAATTTGTCCTAGATGACAACACAGAGTTGCACATACCAGGTACAATAAGCTACAACTTCAGCATACAAATTCATTCACTTTATATCAAAAAGAATATTAACTTTATTGTGTTTCCACTCCAAGTTTCTCTGACAAATACATTTCCGAAATAATTGCAGCCATTATTACCAGGTGAAACAACTGCACTATTGCAAAAAGTTGCATGAAAATTCACAGCAGTTTGCCAACAAATTAATTTTTTGTTATCTTTCACTTCCTCAGTTTGCACTCACTTAGACACAGAGTCATGACTGGAAAATAAAAAAACAAAACAAAATAAAAGCTAGAAAAACTGGTCAGGAACCATCTGATTTCCAGCTTTTCAGAGTTTGAGGGTTTTGTATTTTTGGAGCTTTTGCATGTTCAAAGCTTTGTGTCCATAGACAGCTTCTTCTCTCCATGGACCCTTTGTCCTGTTCCACTCAGTCCCCTGACCCTTAAGGATGAAGATGCTTTCAGGTATTCAGGATCTTCTCCCAACTGACAAAATTTTCTTCTCCAGGTCAGCTTCATGGTGTTGCTGACTGAGCTTGCAGGATCTTGTCCTCAGCCTTAAGATATTGCTCCTTTTGACTGTTACACAAGAGTGTATGAATGTCACATGTTCTCAATCAGTTTCGAAGTTTCAAGGAAAATAGAAGGGCAAAATTCTACTGCTACCATTGGGGAAAACAGAAACACAGAAGGGTGGAGGATTTACTAGAATGTGATCATCAAAACCTCAAACTTTAGCAGCCTTTGACTTTTTTCCAATGAAATTATTCCATTTCAACTCTGCCAACTTTCTAATACACTTCTGAAAGCATTCCCTCCTGAGAGAGGGAAAGAAGAAAGAAAGAAATGAGTGAGAGTGGTAAGGAGTGGATGCATAAGGGTAAAAGGGAAAACAGCAAAACCAGAGAAATATGTAAAAATCTTGGAGTTGTAGAAAGGAAAGACATAGAGAAAGACTTGCCATTGAACAAGTGAAAAATGTGGATTAAAATTTTGGAAGAAATGTGAGATTTGTTGCTGGAATTCAGGATAAGAAGCAAGTGGCACACAAGGAGGCTGGGAGGGGAAAAGCAAAGGAATGCAAGAAGCAGCCCTTGCTATGCAGGATGAGTTTCTGCCATTGAAATAGTAGCAGGTAACCCTCCAGTGCACAAGTTATACTGCACAGGTTTCTTAAAAAATGACAGGGTGCACTTTGAGAAAAAAATATTTGGTATACATCTTGGTAAATTTTAAAACGCATCTAGCAGAGGAAATCTTTCCACTCCCCACTGACAATGCTGGAGAGAGTTGGTGTCTATTTCCACTGAAAAAACTTAGTGCCAAACAACCACTAATATCTAAAGACTAGCACATGCTCCAAAATCTTGATGACATGAACTCTGCCTGCAGAGTGGGACAGCAGACAAGTGTGAGAGGCATTTATTATGGATGGTGGACAGCTTTCACTGTACTGTGATGATTCAAGACCTGCTCCATCAGGTTCTGCCACCATCTCACAGAAGTGGAGGAGGAGGAAGCTTAGATCAGTAGTATATTGTGATGCCTTTTCAATGTCAACACCATAAATGATGTGACACAAAGAACACGGCTGCAGAACAACATGGGAAATCTTTGCAGCCCATGCCCCACCTGAAGATTTGAAGGAGGGTGTGTGTGTGCTAAATCAATCCTCCACCGTGGGCAACTGCAGAGTATTCTTTGCATTTCCTGACTATCACCTAGGCCTCTCATATGATCACAGGCATGAAATGTCCAGGGAAGTGAATTCATGGTGTGTAGCTGGTCTGCAATTGCACTGAAGACCAATGCCAGAATATTTAGGAGCTGGGCTGAAGACATTATCCACTTTTTGTGAATTAAAATATTTAAAATATAACCTTTAGAATAAAGTTGTAACCAAATACAGAATACATTTTATATTTGATCATCTGGTTCCCAACATTTGAAAAAGGCTGATAAAATATAATAGATCCTTGAAACAGTGCTCTGAATTTAAATGGTTAAGTGTTTGCATTAGTGAGGTCTTTACCTCTTTTACAAATCTGATCTCTCTGAATCTCCACTGAAATAAAGTGGATTTGAAGGACCGTGCTGCCTCACTAGAAGGACAGTGAATTTTCTGAGATGGAGCATTTTATTAGGTTGATCTTACACCGACTTTTTCAAACACAAGTAAATAGTTTAATAAGGACATTAAGCCACCATGACATAACACATAGAGTAACATTAAAAAAATATACCAGTTCACCAAAGAGTAGGTCAGAAATAAGGCTGTGTTAAGTGTCAAGTTAAATGAGTCCTAATAAAATGTCTCCCACATTACCCAAAATCTAACCACTATTATATTAAATCTAACCACTATTATATTATCTGAAAAAGACTCTTTATAGAAGTGTTTCCGAAAGAGCTGCTGGAAACTGCCTTCCCCTCCATTTCTCTGCTGCATAAACTGACATAAACAGTTCACAATTGGTTCAGAGAGCACTAAGTGATTGCTGTGTTTATGAAATCCTATTCCTGTTAGTCAAGGAAATGAGTTTGACTCACCAGCTTGTTTATGAGTTTTGCTGTATGAAGGCTACTGCTGACCTCAGACTGCTGTTCCACCAGCACTGCTCATAACTTCTCTGGGGGGATTTGCACAAGTTCCCATTTCTGCAAAGATATCTTGCTTATTCAGAGGCTGTGAATTTTTAACAGTATTCTTAAGGTATCATAGTGGAAGTGGATAATGTGTCTCATAATACAGGCATACAATCACATAAGTGCAGAGTAGTACCTCTAATATTTTTAACTCATTTACACTGTGAGAGGATGATTTACTATCTCTGATTGCTGACTTCCCATGCCAGTAAATATGCAACAGCAGAACTGCTGCCTCTATATTCAAGAGTCACACCACAGACTTCAAATTTAATCAATGTCTTAATAAATATAAAAGTTAGATTTTGTATCCAAGACAGAGAAACTAAAAGATGAGCCCTCAAAGATTTTGAGTAATTAGAATTATTGGTTTGAAACAGACTGAGGTCTCAGTATTGCCACAGTAATAAAGTTAGCTCAGTAAAGAAAAGGAAAAAGAAATAGTTGAATCACTTGCAGAAATCTTAGTTTGAATGCTTCTTTTCTGGGCTTTACTTTCTACTTGACACATGCTGAAAAACTTTAATAAGACTTGTCCCCCTCTCCCTTCTAGGAGTTCATAACGAATGACTTCATTCACATTCACTTGAGGCTATTGCTCTTCTTTCCTTTGTTTTTGCCTAGCATATCTTGTAAACTGAGGCTGGAAGTTAAAGCCATCACAACCCATACAAAATACATTTCAGCATGAGTCAGAGGTTGTTTTTTTTCCAGCTGAAGGGAGGTCAGAACAGATGATAAACGACCATCCATCTTCTATACATAAAATCGACTAATGAAGATATGGTAAGAAATTTGCACATTTGTATATTGGTAATGAATGTACTACTGTGTGGTTTATTCGCAGATGCAAACTTACACGTTTGAATTTGTTTTGACTTTCAGCTCATTTTCTGATGCTTCCAGGATTTTAGCTTCTTCAGTAAGCATAATGGTAACTATACTGGAATTATTGAAAGAAGGGGGCAAAGAAAAATGAATCGGTAATTGTCAGCTATTTTTTTCTTCCTCCTTTCAGAGGTCTGAATCTTAATTTCCTTTTTAAAGAATAAAAACTTTCAACCAAATTATATCCATTCTTTCTTCCTAGAAGGGATGTTCTGTTCTCTTCCAAAAGACACGTAAATATACATTTCTCTTACCCTTTATATACTAGGTTTCTCTTACTTGTATTTTTTGTGCTCCTTGTTATTTCTGTGGGGCCTAGTAAGATAGCAATGAACCTCACACAGTTTTACATGAAGACATCTGATTTGTGGTTTTCCATCCTGCTGGTGCTCAGCTGGCATTACAGTAAGGCAGCTCAGGGAGTTAAACTAGCAAAGAGCCCAGCACAAAAAATAGTTTTGAAAATCAAGAACCACAACATCATGGCTAATATTCAGTAGGTCAATGCAAGGGGCATCACCTGGCGATACCCTAAGCCCAGTTATATCAGATCCAGTTTGTTGTGTAACATTCATTTTCTGGGGCTTACGAGCTAGCTTTGAGCATGCTAGAAATGCTTCAGGCACAGCACAGTTCCTAGTGGCTGCCAGTGGCAGTAAATATAGAACGAAGCCAGCCTCTCCGCAGTTCATATTGAGGTACTGTGTCAACAGCCTGTGATCTGAGGAATGCTTTTTGGACTGCGATCAAGTTCCTGAAGGACAGTGCAAAAACCAGGTCACCAGTGTGCTATGCTCTCCTGTTTCCAGCTTCTGAATCAAAGGGAAGGAAAGGGAGCAGGACTCAGTCTATCTACTCCTCCTGTGCACCACTGTAGGTGCTGCACAAATATTCTGCAGCTGTAAGCCAGAGTTGACCATGTCCGTGTGGTTCCAACTTCAGATGATCTTTTCTCAATACCTCTCCTATTCTGAGTTTGGCCAGGCTTTTAATATGCTAAGAAACTGAAAGGATAAAACAAAATAAACCAAAAGCTCCCTCACATTGCTTGTGTGGGAAACTCATTCTTGCCTGAGTTTATAGCAACTGAATGTCAGCCATAAAGCCCTGTTCCCCCCTGGATTAGGCCTGTATGGCTGTCTACTGCCACACTACTCCACTTCTACTTGCAGCCTTCTGTCCCAGACACAATCAGGTAAGACAGGCTTCTATCATCCTCCTTGTTGGCCTTTCAAATAGTGTCTCTTTCTCTTCTTCTTCTCCCCTTAAAACCAATCTTATGTCAAACCTATCACCAGCCTTTCTGCTGAGAAACTCTTGATTTATTTCTTATGTGTGCAGATCCAGTGTGGTACCCACAGTCTCAAAAGATGCATTTGGATAGTGAAGTCTGTGCAAACAGGTTTCAGCTGGAAGGACAAAGACACGTGGGATCATCTTACCCTGTAAAGATAATCAGACTATTCAGGGAGGTTTCACTCCTGGTTGGAGATAAGAGAAAACCTGGGCTGAGAGAAAAAAAGGCAAATAAATTATAGTAAGAAACTGTGAATTACTGACTTTTAATATTAAAGAATGATTCATTCATTCAATTCATTCATTCATTCAATTCATTCATTCATTCATTCAATTCTTTGCAGGGGTTAACACACATCTGTGGAGAAAACTCACTGAAGGATTGTGGGTTTAATGAAATGCATCTGCCATGTTTTTTTTAAAACACAGAAATATTTTAATAGAAAAAAAATCAAAATGGCCAAATGATCATTTCCAACACACTTTAAAAATATCAAAGCCAGATTACTTTCTCAAATTGGAGAGAAACTGAGTGCCTTGACTTTAAATTTCTTTTATTTTCCACCATCAATCTAAAACAATTAATATTTTTTCAGCCAAGCAAATGTTGTAATGTAAATACTAAGTGAGATTTTCCTTCATTGCCTTATCAGACACAATACCCCCTTAAAAAGAAAAAAGTTTGCAATTTTTTTTTTATTTTAAAGGAACATCAATTCTGGTATTGACCTCTGCTTTTGTAATTCAGTTGTTTCACTTCAAACACCTCAAAATTTAAAAGTCTAAAACTACATTTTGATTTTAGAAATTCTTTCCCTTAAAAAATAACCCCACCTCAGGTTGTTCAGATAAAAATGATAAAGGAGTCAGATGCCACTTCATTTCACACCTTGTCATATATATTAACATATAGGAAAAGCAATTATATAGGTTGAAGTACATCCCTCCTGGTGATGCAAGCTATAAGGAGAATTAGAGATAAGCTAAAGATCTGGCCTCACCCATGAAAAGTTGGAAACACTCCCATTAACAAGCTTTTATCCAAGATTTCCTGCAATTCATGGAGCTGAAGTTCACCAAGTGTTTCCAGACGCAGCAGTTGCACTCCGTAGGAACTGAATTTGGGTAAGTGTTCTCACCTCCAGACACAGAAGTGAGTTTCCCCCAGCAACATCAGTCAAGTCCAGACCTCTGATCTCTCCAATTCAGTGATAATGAGCTGCAGCTGGCTTTAAAACAAGAAAGGGAATTGTGAGACCTGAAAACACAATTATGCACAAAACTGATAGCAAAGCCAGGAACTTTTGCAAGTTTGTCCAAGAGCTTTGGGTTATTTAGCTAATACTTCAAACAAGGCTTTTTTTACCTGTCAGAATATGATTCATCCATAATCAGAGGTCCTGCACATAATTTGGAGGCTTGTGTAAAGGGGCAGGGGGTCAAAGAACAGGAATTGTATTGGTGGTTTTTGTAATCCATAGAAATTAAAAGGAAAGAATTCAACAAGTTTTTAATTTAAATAAAAAATCATTACCATTGACACTATACTTGAAATCTATGTTGCTTACCAAGTATTTGCCTTTAGTTTGAATTAAATTATTCCAGAAAACTGTTTAAAACCAAAATGGATGAAAAAAGCTATACTTTTTGTTTCTTTTTTTTTTTTTTTTAATTGGGGAAAGAGATTAGGATGTTTGTTGTGTTTCTTTTTGATTTTTTTTGCTTGTTTGAAGTTCTTTTTTGGTTTGGTTTTTAGGTGGGTTTTTGTTGGTTTTTTGTTTTCTATTTTTTCCTGTTTCTTTGCTTTTGACACAGTGTTGGGAGCAGAGGAAAAACATTGCTTGCAAATATCCTCCAGCCTCCAAAAACCAGTGCTCCAGCTTCAGAAGCCTCTTCCCACCACTGGGACCCCAGGCAGCCACAGATCCATTTACACACAAGTAACACAGTTAATGATGTTATTACATTATTATTTCTTATTTTATTACCTTGTTATTGTGCTATTTTGTTGTTTCATTGTTTTATAATTTCCCTACTTTACTATTTTGTAGTTCCATTTCAATATTTTATTTTTCTTATTGTTATTGTTGGTTTATTATTATTGTTCTTTTTTCACACCACAGCTTCCCAAAACAAGAAGCAGAGCGAGTCTAGAGGAGGCCATGATGATGATGATTAGAGAGCTGAAGCAATTTTCTATGAAGATAGGCTAAGAAAGTTGGAGCTGTCCAGCCAGGGAAGGGAAGGCTCTGGTGAGACCTTAGACCTCGTGTCAGTGCACAAAGGGGCTGCAGGAGGGCCAGAGAGGGACTTCTGATAAGAGTGCGGAGGGACAGGACAAGAAGGAATGCTTTGAGCTAGAAAAGAAGAGGATTAGATTAAATATTTAGAAGAAATACTTCCCTGCGAGGGCAGTGAATCCCTGGCACATATTTTCCAGAGAAGTTGTGAATGCGCCATGCCTGTTAGAATCAAGGCTGGATCAGACAGAGCTGTGAACAACCTTGTCTGGTAAAAGGTGTCCCTATTGATGAATGAGGGAAAAGTTCTCTTCCAACCCAAACCACTCTCTGATATGTGATTTTATGGATATTATTTATTGTGGCTGCTATTGTATTATTATTGGTGTTGTTATTCCCTTTGAGGATTTTTTAAAAGGGTTGAAATGAATGCACATTTATGCCAAAAGATAACAGGCTAAAGATAATGCCCCCTGATAGACAGCAGTTCCATAAATCTATATTGCAGGAAAGAATAACCATAAAAATCTCACTTCTTGTTTACTTCATCCTTGCCTCCCTGTAAGTCCAAGATTTACAAGGTTATCACTGTAGTATGTTGCAAAATTAGCATAGGGACAAAATCACCATAGTGGTGACGCAAATCAAGTCTGCACTTGGCACTGTGCTGTTGACACTAAGTGGCAGAACAAAGCAACAAAAGACATTTTCAGTCAATAACTGAGTTGCATTTATTCACTTCAAATTGTTATCTAAGTAGATAATATTTCTCCTATTCTCTTTTCTGAAATACCTCTTGTGTCTCCCTAAACATAATAAGGGAAGACTGACCAAGCAAGTTACTTTAAGACTTCGAAATTATTTGCACAGAATTTAACAAGATGTTTGTTAGTAGTTCAGTTAATTAATCTGGGAAGTTATTGCCCTAAGAATGGCTAAAAATCAGCAACTGTAGGTGCTGCTTGGGAAATGCTGTTGTCAGAAAAATGCTGGCCTGAATTTCTGGCACAGATCAAGCTTCCCACAGTCCCTGGCTCTGCATGTCTACTTTAGCAGTTAAAAGTTACTTGATTTTCATTTGGTGATTTTTCCATCTCTGAAATGCAGCAAATGCTGCAGTGTCTTCCAAAGTGCTTTCAGAAGTGCTGTACAAAACACGGACTGTCAATATCTTCCTGGGATGACTGGAAGGACAACTCAGCCAAAGGTCATGTCAGTGGATAATTAAAATATAAACACAACACTGGTTTGAGTACATTCTTTTGGGGTCATTCTTGCAGTGCTGAAAGGAAAGTTGTCTGTGTTTACTCCACCTGCTTTGCCAGGAAGAGGTATGATTTGAAGGACTCATGAAGGAGGAGGAGGGGACAGAAGAGTTGAGCAAGGAAAGAAGAACCATCAGGGCTTCCAAGGGTGTTCAAAGAGGACCATAGGCAGCAATTCCTCCCCCAGCAGCAGATCATAACATCATAGAATAATTTAGGTTGGAAAAGGCCCATCAAGTCCAGCCATTAACCCAGCCCTACCAAGTCCATCACTAAATCACTCCCCTGTGTGGATGTGTCAGATCTATCTTTTGAATGCCACCTAGGGTGGTGACTCCATTACTTCCCTGTGCACTCTGTTCCAGGACTTGGCAACCCTACTGGTGAACAAATATTTCCTAATGTTCAATCTAAACCTACCCTGGAGCAACTTGAGGCTGTTTTCTCTCATCCTATTGTTTGTTACCAGGGAGAAGAGGCTGACACTCAAGATGAAGCAACTGTTAGAAACTGGAATGCATCTTAGTTCTCTCAGCCTCATGGAAATCCAGACAGACGAAGTGCAGAGAGAGTTTCACCTGAGGGGGAGACATACATTTTGTGGTATGTGTTTGCAGGAGGAAGGCAAAGGGACAGCACACATACAGGGCAAAGCAATGAGGGATGCACTCCACAGAGCTGTATGAGGGCAGCATCCTGCTTCCCAGCACAGGGCCACACCTGAGGGATGGGTGCTGGAGTGAACATGAGGTTTGAGCTACTTCAGTTAGGAAGAGGCCATGAAACCACTGGAAATGGCAGCGCCCTTTTCCACATAGCAGGAGAACTGCTGGACAGATGGGACATTTATAGGCTCAGGAAAAACAGAACTGTACTTGGTGTAAGGGACTTCCCCTAGCAGCTGACTTGCACTGATTCAGACATTGGGTAAACAGCACCCTACATTTCCTTCCTGATAAAAATCTTATTCCCCTTCTTTCCCAAGTCACAAAAAAATGTACTGATAAACTCATTTAGGAGAAAAGAAAGCTTTGAAGTACGGTAATTTCTTTGAGGGAAGCACATACCTATCTGTATTGCTTTCTGCTGGTATCATTTTCTTCACAGTGTCTTTGTATGGAATGCCATACACCTGTTTTGGATTTGTGCTGAACACAGGGTTGTAATATAGAGGTGTTTCTGTTATTGCTGAGCAGGGCTTCCACAGAGCCAAGGCCTTTCCTGCTGTTCATATTGCCCCATGGAAGTGTGGGATTCTTGGGAGGGGTTGGAGGAGACATGGCTGGGACAGGTGACCCCAAGTGACCAGAAGGATATTCCACATCATGTGGCATCAGGCTTACTGTATAAAGTCAGGGAAGGAGGAGGAAGAGGGTGACATTTTTAGTGATAGTGCTTGTTCTCCCAAGTGTCTACTTATGTGATGGGGTCCTGCTCTCCTGGAGATGTTTGAACACCTGCCTGCCCATGGGAAGTGGTGAATCAAATCCTTGTTTTGCCTTGCTTGTGTCTGCAGCCTTTGATTTCCCTATTAAACTGCTTTTATCTCAGCCCATGAGATTTTTGGCATTTATCTCTCCAATTCTGTCTGTAATTTCACTTGTGGATAAGTGAGCTAGTGACTGCATGGGTCTTGGTTGCTGGCTGGGTGAAACAAAAAGTACCTCTAAAATCTTTCAGCCAAAGAGCATTTAGCAACACATTTTATCAGTTTCACAAGGTGCTTCCATTCTTCCTAATACATATCCCCATGTGAAAATAATCCAAGCCCAGCAAAACACCTCATTCAAGCTCATAAAGACCAGATTAGATTGGTTAGATAATTTGCTTTCTGAGACTCAAAGGCTGAGTCACTTTCTCTTCCTGTGCTGCCTTTGTTTTAGATTAGGACATATGAAGCTCACTGCCAGAAGTCATCATTACTGGGAAACAACATACTGGGAAACTACACGTTTTATTTTTGGGGATTTTTTGTACTCACACGACCCTTGTTATATAATAGCTACACAAAGGAAAAAGAAAAAACCTACAGATGAATCTGGTAACTAATGGAAAATGTAGAAACAAGGCAGCAGTTGCATAAGGCTCCTGGTATTGCCTCAAGTTGCTCAGACAAGGAGTATATTTACAAAGTTGTTTTAAATTTTCACAGTTTCAGCTAAGAAACACACCAGTTTACAATGTGTGGTGAATCTACATAATTTGCAATTTAATTTCTGCTCTTTAAATTAGACATTTTACCTTTGACTTTCTGATTCAAAAGTTCTTTATACAGTAATAGTATTTTGGCACTACTAGTGTAAAAATTGGTCTTGCAACATAGTTATGTCATGACATGGCTTTCTTCAAATCATATCCCTCTATAGGATGTAGAATTGCTCCCTTCCACTTTCTTCCCAAGATTTACAGAAATTAAAAATACAGAAGAATGAAACTGAATTACCAAATCCATGATCTACATCCCACATCCAAAAGCACAAAATCACTGTGATATTTCTGCCCACCCAGAACTCAGCTTGCCAGGTAAGGTTCTTTCTTTTTCTAAATGTCATGGAACTTGAACAAACATTGTAAACTTTTTTTCAAGTAGCAGAACATGTTTGGAAGTATACTAATAAAAAGAGACAAATAACAGAGCTCAAAGAAAAAGTCTTACTACACCTAGATTTATGTATTCCCTTCTGCATTTTCATTTTAAAAGTGGTGAGTTTTTGAATCCAGGTTACCATGGCACTTGCATTTTCTGTCAAAAACTTATTTTATACTTCAATAAGTTTATACTTAAGCAAATTTACACTTCAGAGAAATGCATCTGATTCATACTTATTATTGACATATAGACTGATTGGTGAATCATATTTGCACACTTACTCAGCACTAACTAAACTTACCATTATTAACATGGTCATTTCTGGATTTATGTCCAGCACTCCCTGACTTACCACATCAATATTGTAATTAAAGGTTTAAGGAAGTGTGAAGTTCTGCTTTGAAAACCCTCTAACTTTCCCAGTGAGAATAATATTTGTGATTAATTCTTTAGGTATGTTTTGGTTTTGAAAACCTTATTTTGCCTCTTTTTTCAGTGAAAACAGACTCTACAAGCCAACACGTAACCAGTTTTGACTTTGTTTCACAACAGACAACTTATCTTAGTTTGTATTTTTGGCTGTTACATTGAAGCTGAAGTTGTATAATGAGACCATTCTAAGATCTTTTTTGCCTGGAACACAGTAAAAACTCCATTAAGAATGCATCTTATTAAAAGTGCCTCTCAGATTGTTGAAAAGAAGTATTATATCAACTTGAATTTTTAAATTTCTCTCCATGCCTCTATAGAATATTAAGGCCTCTGAATGTTAATTTAGGAAATTGGTCTCAGTGATTTTTTTGGGAAGAGGATAGGTAAACATACTACAAAATTTTAATTACTACTTTTGCTAACAACCTCAAAGAGATTCTAAGAAGTGTGAGTTTTGTCTTCATGCCTTCCAGAAAACCCAAATATCATGCTAAAAAATTACTGATTTGGATATAAACTGCTAAAAGAAGTATAATATCAAAGATAATACATCATGTATCATTATATTAGTGTACTTTCCTTTATGTTAGGTGAATTATTGTAGTTTTCAAGAGGAAAGCTAACCATGCCACTAGATTACAAAACCATTTCAGGTTTCTGAAGGAACATTTATGACCCAATGTTCTATTCTGCTCAAATATTTTTTGTTTGTGAAGAAGACACAAAAGAATTTAGTGAGATTAGGAATGTGAAAGGCTACTGTGGTAGTTAATGGCAATGCAAGTGAGGGAACTGGGGGTGTACATGGCATATCACAAAATCACAGAATAGTTTGGGTTGAAAGGGACCCTTAAAGGCCATCTAATCCAACCTCCCTGCAATGAGCAGGGACATCTTCAAGGACATCAGTCTGGTCAGAGCCCCATTCAACCTGATCTTGAATGTTTCCAATGACAGGGCATCCACCACTTCTCTGGGCCACCTATTCAAGCGTTTCACCACCAGCATTGTAAAAATAAAACAACTCCTTTCATATATCTAATCTAAATTTACCCTTTGGATTTAAACTATTACTCCATGTACTATTGCAACAGTCTGGTAGTTGATGCACTTAGCAAATGTCCTTAAAAATTTCATATTTTCTAGCCTTACCTTGTTAGGTGCTTGTTGGTTCATGCTCCTTGGCCCAGTTGTAGAGTGGAACAATAGGTTCTGGATTTAGGTGACAAGTGTTTGAGCCCTACCTGGTCTTTTAAACCTCCCTACTCTCTGAGCTGGAAATTTGAATGAATTGATGTTTTGGCTCTGTGGAAATATTGGACTTGGTGAGAATCCAGCTGTCTCTCAGAGGTTGTGGTTTGGCCAAATAATGACATTCACTGTTAGAGATAGGAATGGTTCTCTCTAGATGCTCACGTAATCCTGAGTTAGCAGCACTGAGGGTCTTTGTAAAACACTTTACAGAGATAATTAGTAACACTAATCTATTTTCAACCTTGCAAGTAAACATGATTGACTGTTCCAACTCTTTCAGCGCTGCTTAATGAACCCTCCATTGACAGAGAGTTTTGGTTTGGATGAAGTCCTTAACATGTAGCAGTGTTTGACTCCCCCAGAGTGCTCTGTGGAGTCCTCTGCACTCCCTGTCCCTTGCACCAAGCTGATGGCCAGCTGAGTTATAAAATAGAGAGTTCATTAGCAAAAAGAGGCAAAAACTCCAATTACCTAAATTGCCAAGGGTCTAAAAATAGTTTTTCAGCACCAGCTAACACAGCTCAGGATTCTGGCTCTGGTTTATTAACTGCTGAGGTCCACTGTGCCTATATGAATCCAGAAAGAGTCCACATTAAGTCAGTAAAGCATTCAAAACATCTTTTTAATAATTTCTCTACATTGTATAAGACAACTACATGCATTAAATTATAGTTATCAGTGGACTGGGTGCTCAAAAAGAAAGGTGTCTTAGAAGCAGTAGCAATGCAAGTGTTAAGTCTTTCCCACAAAGTCTGCTGTGTTTAGCTTCTCAGATAAGGACACCAACAGGTAGGTTAAAATATAACTAGCAGAAAGACAAGAATTCTTATCTCCAGGGCACAATGGAAAAAAAACAGCCCAGAGTAAATCTCATCAATCCCTTGATAATGAAAATCTAACACAGCAGCTGTTTGTCTGGGAACAGTCTCTCAACACATTTTGATTTCACAGAATGAACTTATCTTTTTTCAAGAGTGCACAGAAACAGCAGCTCTCCTTGCAGATGGGATGGACCATTCCTCTCTTCTGATGCAACCCAATGGGTGCTGTAGCCCTGACACATTTATTTGTGACATAGTGGAATGACAGAGGAAAAGGATGTCCACAGCTCTAGGAATCTTCAAAGAAGCAAAAAAATCATGCATACCTACTAATGAAAAGCAAATTTTAAGATGGTAACAGAACATTTGCTCACAAAATGGATGGTTAACCTATAAAACTTGAATGCCATTGGATTTAAAATCTGAGTTGAGGGGCAAGAAAGATTATGCATTTATAATCCAGACATCTACAGGTACATTAGGGAAAGAAAGACAGCTGCCCTTACACTGGACATTTGTGTATACAAACTGTTTTGTGCTGACAAGATTAAGTCAGCAGAAAAACTGATGTCATTAAATCAGTGAAAATCCTAGGTTGCAGCACTATGAACACGTATTGTTTTGGTATAGTACTTCATTGTAATCACAATTTCATTGTGCTTTAAGTTGAAAAATCATCCATTCCTGAAATAAAGAGATATGACATAATGAAATCTTAGAAGATTTGTTATCGGTGCTTCTGTAAGAAAGATGGCAAGCATAGTTAATAAAGCTGACATATGAATAAGCACAATAGAAAACAAACATAATATACTACACTTTCTCTAAAACAAGATTATTTTGTACATACAATCTCATTCTTAAAGTAATATTTTTTTTTTTAAATAGAGTGATGATGCTAAATCAGATTGGTGTGTAGGACTGAGGAAAATAGCTTCATCATACTACTTCCCAATTTTGCACAAGTCAGGAAATATGTGCTGGTGTATTTAGTTGTAAAACTACAAAACTTTCTTTACAGATATTTTCAGCATTTTCTGATGAAGGAAAACAGAAAAAAAATAGCAATTCTGCTATTTCCAAATAACACTATTTGGCAAACTTAGATGGGTTTCACTTTTCTGTCAGAATAGAGTGCACCAATTTCAAGTGGTCACTGGAGGTGCTAGAGATTTGTAGAAGCATTTTGAAGCAAATTTAAGTTTTTTTCTAACAATCTCAATTATATTTTATGGATTGTAATTACATGAAAATATATTAATAATGCAGTATTAGAATGTAATAACAGAGTGCTCATAAATTCAATGCAATTTGTCAGCTGTCTTGATATCATGGCATTAAAACCTGAAAGGCACTTGAGCAACTCTTAAAAAAAGTGCTACATAGCAAAATAAATATTTCAAAATAGTCCATATTTTATGAAGATAAAAGTTAGTTTCTTATGTAAGGAAAGATTTTATGTAGATGCATCTAACTCTGGAAATCAGCCTCATAAGATGCACCTTTACTAGTGGTTTTCTTGAATTGTTTAGATCTTTGGTAGTTTAGGCCAACTCACATAAGTGGGTTTTAGTTTATTGTTGTAAGCACACAGACACAAGAAGGACTGTTTAGTCTTTTTTTAACCTGGATTTTCTACTAGTGATTTTTTATTTGCCAAGATTTTTGCATTAAGTGCATTTCAGAAAACAACAGTCATTCTCAGACTGACCCTTAATTGTTTAGGAAAGCAAATGCAGACCACTTCTCCTGCCAATAAGAAGCATGAATGTCAATTTCCCAGGGGTTTTTTTGTGCAGTGAGGATAAAACTGAAGGGAAGCAGCACCCTTAAGTGTCAGCTTTTGCACTGATATTTGTTGCATTCTCTATGGTAGATTATTTTTATTTAATTTCTGTAGCATTTTATCCTTCATATATGCATGAAAAAAATTTGATCCGCTGCATATTAGTCTGCTGTGCAAGAATTATCTTGAGAAATATTTACACTGACATAAAAAATAAAGTCCTATTTCTTTCCAGTGAAAGTAGTCGACATTTATCTATTCATCTTAGACGGAGCAAATGCTCAGAATTATTAGGGAGATGAATAAAGTGGAGAAAATAATGATGTTCACAATTACAGCTTGAGCAATTTTCCATTTCCATTGTTTGTGTTGTGAAAGACGAAGAGATACAATTTGAAAATTGAAAAAGGCCTTGCCACCAAGGTAATGAAACACTTGAATCAAGAGTTGAATCATCTGCATATGGATGACTGATCTAAAGTAAACAATTCTGTGATAAATTAAGGACTATTTGTCTTTCACTTACTGCTAAATGAAAGCATGTTATTTTTAAAAGGGACAACCACTACGCAAAAGGGCTGCCCTTGTCAATCTGTCAGTGCTTAGTACAACAGTTGCGTGTGCTTTTGCAACCAAGATCATGATCTTTCTATCTGCTATGCACTTTCACTCAAAGTGTCCAGCTGAGTTTGACTACCAGCTACATACCCCTGCTTGGGTATCTGCGGTCAGCCTCAAAATCACAAAAAGAGATAAAATGCCAATTTTACATGAGAGCAGAACAGAAAAGTTTTAAAATAGGACATTTCTACCTAAAATCTAGGTTCATTTTACAGACATCTCCCAGCTGCTCCCCCACTAGTCTACATTGAGCTAGATTGAGGCTTTCAATTTAATTTGGACATCTGGTTAAAGTCCTCTTGATGACTGGTCAATATCACAGAACAGAAGATGAGAGGAAACCTGGTGAGGATTATTTTCCACCCTTCAGACTAAGGCAGCTTCAATCACACCTGTCATTCCTGAAGAACCTTTGCTTAACTTGTTTTTCAGAACTACAACATGACACCAGTGCTCCACACCTTTTCTGCACAGTACTTCCTTATCCCTAAGCTAATAATTAAAGCTCTCTTTTTGCAATGTAAACTCCATGCTTTCTGGTGTGTTTCTTGTCTGTATGTTAGAACAGACTGACTAGTTTTTGCAACTTATATTGTGTGTTAAAAGGCTTATTTGCCCCTGTTAGACAAATCCCTAAACAATTTTTATCTTTCCCTTGGAGACCTTTTATCCTATACCTTTGACCATATCTATCCTTACTGTTGTCTAAAATACAGTACTGCCATGTTAACCAGGTAGTACTGAATGACGAAGAAAGGTTATTTCACCTTATTCACACAGCTCATCTTCTGAATTCTCCTATAGGAAAGCTTACTTTCTCACATGAGCACCACCACCATCTCATAAAATCCATGGATCACAATCATTTCTAGGTCCCTTTCTACCAAAAGGTTGCTGACTTGGCTTTTTATCATTTTGTCCTTTAGAATTCTAATATTCAATAGTCTGAATACTTCTTGAGGTCTGCTCTCCATTTGAAGAGATTTTCCCTACTGAGGTGCAATGCTCTGCACTTGTCCTTGTTGACTTGTATTCACCAGCTTGTCGAGGCCAATTATAAAGTTGAGCCTGTCTATACGTTCTTATTCTTTTTCAGTCAAAAATCTCTGAATTTAATGACCATGCTCTTATTTCATCATCCCATCACTATTATTAACTGTTCCTGAGGGCCACACAGAGGTCATATTCCCTGACTTTAAGCTGCTGAATTCTGGAAACAGTTTTCCAGCCAGCATTGCACTGAGCCTTCAGCCCATACAGCTCAACATGCTTCCTCACCAGAAACTGTTGGGTGAAACACCACAATAATTTTAAGGTAAAGCCAGAATGCATAAAATCTGCTGTTTCTACCTGTTGAGAAAGTCTTTCATATTTTCAAGACTTCAATTGGATTGTTTAGACATTATTTGTTCTTGACATAGCTTTGTTGGCCATTTCTCAGTTCTTTGTTTTCTTCAAGATACTTGTAAACTCTGCTGCGATTGCCAAGCATTTCTTCAGAACTTTCTAGTAAGTTAGAGAGACAACTTGCCATCTCACCCTTTTCTCCCTCTGTAAACTATGATAGACAGCAAGCTTTTTGTTTTATTATTATTTTATCATTATTTTATTTTAATTTCTATTATTACTTTTATTTCTCTCCACCAGTATTTTGTTCATCCTCCATATATTTTCAGAAGTAGCTGCAAATAACATATAAATCAAGACCACCCCTCTGGAGTTCACAAGGAGTGCTGTCATGACCTTCCAACTTCACTTAGACCACACTGAATATGGGCATTTTCCTCACTTCAGGTTGGATTCTTTCCTCCAGCACTTGTCTGCTGCCAAGGGCCTTGCACACATGCTGCAGCTTGCTGTGCAAGTGCAGTCACAATCAACTGGCTAATAAGTGGTATGAAAAATCAGCACAAGCATTGTGGCTATGCAGTACCTGTAAATAGATTAATATCATAAGAATAGCACACCCAATTCTACAATCTTCTCTTTTTAGAATCTGTGGAAGAAAAAAAAAAGATAATAAACCAACTCCACAGACTTCCCCAAGAAGTAAGATTTATCAGGAAACTCTGCAAGTTTTTCTTGCTGTTCAGACTCTATGTTGCATAACTCATGGGAAAGAATAGGAATGAAATGAAAAAAGGATGTTCACTTCTTATAGGAGAGAAATCTCTGGCCGCCGTTACACCTTGATAACATTTACAAACAGAGATAACAGCTGCTCCCAGCCTCTACCCAGTCTCATCACATTCAAAATTCCTCTTTAAGCAATGACTGCAAGGATTTAATCAAGAATTCAGTGGAAAAGCATAGGATTTTCATGTCATATGGACAGACCTGGGAAATTCCTTTAATACAAAATTAATGTCACTGGAACCAGTTGGAAGTGAATATACAATCTTTCGAAGGAGGAAGGACTTGGTTCCTCCAGAATATTTTGAGACAACCAAAGGAAATAAATCTACAATTCTTCAAGTAATTTTTACCTCTGTTCACTACGTCTCCACTCTAATAATTGTTTTCCAGCCCAGTTCTCACACCACATTTCAGTTTTCCAGCGCTGCCAACTCAAACCATCCACATCAATAAGAAACTGAATTTCTGCAAGACTGAGAAAAATGTTTTGGCTGAGAAGGAAAACAGCTCTCCATATAATACCAGTGCATAGTAATTAGGAATTCAGTGTTCTCAAACCATGCTGAATGGCCAAACCTGCTCCAACTGTAGTAAAATTAAGCCAGGTGCTTGCAGGAGTGTCTTAGGAGGAAGAGGAGATAAAGGAGGAAGGAGGAATGCACAGTAAATATTACAGGGCTCTTCTTGAAGGAGAGATCAGGGTATCTTCAAACTGATTAAACAGATCTTATAAACCTTGATAGAAGTTGAGGAAAAAGCCAGTCTGGGGGCAGAAACCAGCTGCACTCAGAACTTACTTCACTCTTAAATGATCTGGTTATCATGTGATCTTTAAAAGAAGGGAAAGAACAAAAAATCACCTCCTTTGAAGCACAGAATGTTATTTCATTATATATCTTGATTTTATTTATGTTTGAAGGGCTGTTGCATAAACACCTATTTTCAGAATGTCAGCAAAATTACTTGGAGTCATTGAACTGTGCAAGCTGTTTGGCAGATAATTGGCACACCCTACTGCTGAAGATGGGTGATTAACTCGATTCTGTATTCAGGTGTAATATGAAGACATCATTGGCCAATATCTTTCTATTGTAGTCATGTTGAGTCATTGGCTAATGCGAAAAACAAGCAAACAAGAAATCCAACTACCAAAACAATAAAAAATTTTCACCCAGTTGTTTTTTTTTTGCACAAAATGTCAATAGAAACACAACATATTGTCTCTTTTTTTTACTTTAAACAATTTATGTTAAAATATAATTTTCCCGAATATGCTTGAGAAAATTTCAGAATTAAGAGAAGTGAGTTTCATTTGGCCTTGCTCCTTGTAAAATGTTAGACAATCATGATCATCATATGCTTTTGAAGGGAGGAATTTGATGACAAAAACCTGATATAATTAGCTATTTTTGCCCTCATACCTCCAAGGTGTGGGCATCTGCTCGGAGATGTATATCTGCTCTGGACTCCTAGGGCTCACCCAACCAGGCATGGTGTTGGCTTGCTCTGGATCTCACAACCTCACAAGATCTTTTCCAGGATTCCAGGTGCTCTTTTTCAAATCCAAATGAAGGTAGAACAGGTTGGCAGAAAATTGGACCCTTTGGTTTTTGGGTTTTTTGTGGTTTGTTGTTGGGTTTTTTTGGTTGGTTGGTTGGTTTTTTTTTTTTTTTTTTTTTTTGGTGATAGAAGCTCATAATTTCTTCCTGAGTTACATTGAAGACTTTTGATAAAAGCAAGACTCTTGTGCACCAGACGTGGTTAGTTTTGCATTACTCCTTGAGGATGGATATCTGTCAAGCTGACTACTCCAAAACCAAACTCCTGGCTGTGCATAGCAGGAACGGAGCTCATGTGATTTATAAAGAACTTAAGGAGAGGCCTGTAAATCTAGAAGGTGATGTGAGCCACGCCAAAAAACCTGGGTGGAAATTTGGCTGATTAAAGTTCTCCTCTTCACCACTTCTGAGGACAGAGAGGAGAGACCAGTTCACTCCAAAAGTACATTTCTCTCAGGGGAGATTCCTCCTTGGGGCTGTGGGAGAGCAGCCACTGCTAAACTCCAGGCATTCTAAGGATTTTTCTTGCCTCTCACTTATGTTCAGTGTCCAGTCATACATCTGTGCCTCCTCCTGGTGAAGGGTCAGCTTCTGCCCATTGGATGGGCTCAGGCACAGCAAACTCCAACAACCCCAGTCACCCTTCTGGATGCAGTTCCACAAGACCGGATTGTTCCTCAGCTTGGTCCCTAAACTCCAAACTGAACACATTTGGCTTCTTAATGAAACATAGTCCTCCTGTCTGAACTAATATCTGCCCATCAGCAGAGCCAACAAGAAAAGGGCTCAAATCAGGACACAGTGCATCTGGCAAAGCACCTATGCTCTACCCATCATTTTCCCAAGAATAATACTAACCTGACCCTACTTGGAGCCTGAATAGGGTCTTTAGAGTAACAAGAGAAGTAACAAGTGACAAAACCCTAATCAAGAAAAGTTGTAGCACATTGTTATAGACAGTGGAACTTAGAGTTCTGATGAATCAGGGCTTAACAGCTCTTTGAAACTAGAGTTGTTTAATCTTGAGTCACCATTGGTCACCATTACTGCAAAGCATAGGGACAGAAAAAGCTACAATCACATTTTCTGGCCAGCACTTTCTTCCTCCTATGCTCCTCTGTACAATCCATTTGTAGGCATAAAGCAGTGACCATAACCTGACAAAAAAATTCTGAAGAAACTCCTTAAAAAAAAAAAAGTCAAACAAAAACTTTGTTGCAGTTCAAAATACACTGGCCTTTGAGCCCTGCTTGCATAAGGCACATGCTGACACAAGTTTCCTGAGTGCTGGCAGCGTAACCACAGTGCAGAAAGGCAGGAGCAGCTATTCTGACTCACAGCTCGGGAAGTATCAAACCACTATGCTGAGCACAAGAAAGAAAGAAATCTTGTGTGCTGCAGCAACAGGGAGATGCTCAGTGCCTTTTGTATTTTTTAAATAGACATCTTAAACAGATATTAGCTCATCATTAATCTTCAGGAGTGTATAAACTCACCAAAAGTTATGAAACTTGAAAAGGAAGGGTAGGACTTACTTTTGGTAAGGTCTGCATGATTTCAGTTTTATGGCTTTTAAGTACCTGAATGATGACTGATTTTAAATAAACACAAGAAATGTCAAAGTACTTTTGTAATGAGATATTTGTTTGAAATAAGGAGCCTCATGCTGCACTGTGGTTTCTTGGTTAAATAAGCTGAATATCCCGTCCCACTAATTGACAATAACGTCAGATTTTCCACTCTAAGTGACTAATGGAAATTTGAATACCACTCATGCTTGTTTGCCTGAAGTTTTCCTAATGCTGCATGATGCCCAAGTGTTTGTAGTTTTAGCCCTTAATGTATTGGTTTTTCTTGTTAGGCTTTGCTAATCAAAGTCAGTGAAGTCTTGTTAAAAAATAGTAGTGCCTGATCATCTTAAATGTTACAGAAACTTCACAACTATTGGCTTTGTGGTGAGCTAAGGGTTTTTTTACTCTTCCAAGGGGAGGAATATCAGGATAGAAATCCTTTGCTAAATCCCAGCTACCAAGGTCTTGGCAACAAAATATATCAGAAATTTTAAAGAGAAAGTAATTTTTATACCAGCAAAAAACCTGTTATTTATCAGAAAATTTTAAAAAATTAGACTGTTAAACATATATGAAGGCTAGCTTTTCTTTCATATAAAGGTTCCAGGAATTTTTTTGTATCTTGATATGTTGTTTACAATATCTGAGGAGTTTTACAACCTGAAAAAGTATAAAAATTCTTGCTGGATAATTCTGTTGCTGGACAAATAATTTTCTGTATGTTCAGTGAGGGCTAAAAGGAGAGAAAATCTCTTATTTGGAAAAAGATTCTTTCCTGTGGTACACCAAAATCATGGAGGTAAAATTGATCCTGTTGGCACCTACATTTAGTAGCAGCAGTCCTCACTCATTAGTGGAATTTTCAGACATCATGGCAGACTGATACACCTTTATATCCCAATGACTTCATCTCTGGATGGGGTTGACTGTCTCTAAGCAAGTAGTAAAACTTACAGCAGAAATTCCATTCTCTACTATCCTAGAAAAATTAATAAAACCAAATGAGTTTAGAGTATATTTGAAAAAGGTCTGAAAATAAATTTGTCATATACTGGTGGTAAACATATCCAGACTTCTGCTCTAAATGCTGCCCAATATCTAAGATTAACATGGCATTCAAGTTTAGATTCCTTAGGTTTTTTTGAGGAAAAAAACATTCTTCCTTAGCTTTCTGGATCATCCATGGCATTTCTAAAGTACTAAATCTGAGTGATATGGAGAGTTAACTAGGGACAGAAAATATTATGGCCAACAATATAAATTAACAAAATACATTTCTTGTGGAGCAACAGCTTATGGTAAGCTTGTCCATCAAAATAATGGGGGCAGTCAGATTAAGAAAAGGGCTAAAATTAAGTTCTGTACCAAGTGTGTGACAACTGCTCCCTGTGAAATTTCCCAGAGCTCTATCTTTTGGGAGAGCACACTCTAACTCAGTGCATGCTGAGCAGGATGCCACCCTGAGGGTTAAGCTGAAGGGTTAATGAATGTCCTGACCCACTGGGGTTGAGAGAGGTTGGACAGTGGCTGCTCCATGCTCAGCAAGGCAGGAGGAGAGAAGGCTGTTATTGCAGGCATTTTGAAAAAGAGATTCCTAATTCAAGCTCCAAGTAAAATGCACTGGCCAAGATGAGGGGTTGGCAGACTCCTAAAAGAATCTATTATTGTTGATTAAGGGGAGGGTTGCCATCTATTGAAACTGTTTAAATAAACAGTAAACAGGTTTGGCCAGTGCACATTTTCTATGGGACACTCTATATGAATCCATTCTTTTATTTTCCTATCTTCTTCCCTGGTCTCTTAAAAATCCAAAGGAAACCCCAAAAACAACAACAAAAACAAACAAACAAAAACTCCAAACCAAAACTAAAAAAAAATTTAAAAAATCCCACACCAAGAACCTGCCCCATCTCACTCCCCCCCCCAAAACCAAAATGAGAAAAAAGCAAAAAGACACACAAAACCACCAAACCCACACTTGCAGTTTTAGCAGTTTCACAGAAATAGGCATGTTCTAAACTCCTGGGGACAGATTTTACTCTGCAAACTGAGAAAAATGCAGCACAACTTCAAATGCTCTTTCAGCAAAACACCTTAAAAACTGAGAAAAAAATTTAACTCCTACTGTTTTGTAACGCTGAAGAAAAATTTTTATCTTTGTTTATTCTTCAAAAGTTAAAAGGGAACTGAGGCTTGTTTCAAAAATTGGTTACAAAGAAGAAAATTTGAAAGCTGGATTGTCATATGTAAGTTCTGTTAAAGAGTGACATTTAATAGCAAAGTCTATCCCTAAATCAAAGCACACTTGTGTTTATCAGAACTCTAGCTTGATATAAAATCCAATATCAATTTATTAATCCCAAGGTCTGATTGCAGTTCATGACTCTGTGGCACCATCCTGTTTAGGGTGCAAAATAATATGTGCGTCCACAACTTCATCTGCTGACTTAAAACCCACACGTAGGACTAAACCCTGTAAACCTTGATCTGTCTTGATTTCTGTCAGAGCAGTATCTGCCCACGTCACTGAAGGCTGTTTTGGGGAAGAAATTGTGCAAAACTAACCCTTCCCTACTGTTTGGGAAAAAAAAAATGTAGCAGATATAGGAAGATGTTGAACAAAAGAAGATCCTGTCCTTGCATGGAAAAGAAGTTTTGTTTTGCCATTGATGCCCTATAAAAGGAATAAGGAGGAAGGACTGGCCATTTCTCTAGCCAAGCACCAGGCTGATATGCAGCAATAAGTCTGTGACTCAGCATTGCTGTCTGCTGAGGGATGGGGCTGGATGTTTCTCTAAACAAAAATAAAAGGCGTCAAACGACTTGTGAACAAGTCCTCTGTCTGCTCAACTTCCTCCTGCCAGCATCAGAGTAAAAGCCACAACTCAGTGTATATTTAGATGCAGAAATTTGTTTTGCTATTGTGTGAAGGCTCCATAGGCATTATCGATATCACAGTAAAAACCAATTAGGTGTAAGCAAATGATGCAAAGAAGTAAGAGAGCAATTGTGCCATTGGGAAGTCACTGGGAAGTGACAATGCCTTAACTGTTTCAAAAAATTCACACTCTTCAGCAAACCTCACAGAGCACTTAAAACCAGTCATTTTCTCAGGCTTTAAGAACAGCAACAACAAAAACAATGATAGGTGCATATTTTCTAAAGAATTTCCCCATATCTTCTCCTCCTTCATCAGGAAAGATGTTAAATCTGCATGTAAAATTGTAGCCCAGTCTCAAAGAGCTGCCTGTGCAAACTACCAGCTTCTGCAGCTCCAGGGAAGTGTAATTCCAAATGTAATACATACCACCATAGTTAATCCTGCATTTTGCACATAGATGGCACCGTTTTGCCTCAGAGGATGCCACTTTGCATTGCTCCCTCTCTGACTCGCAGTGCCAACAGCAGTGCTCAGCATCACACTCCCAGACACAGCTTTTTGCAGAATGTCACGGCACCATGAAGCTTATTCCAACGCTGTCACAGACTGCTGTTCTGATTCACCTAATCCTGCACAGACTGAACTTCTGCCTGGGAGCGGCTGGCAGGTCTCTGAACCTGTCAGGAGTTATCCTGTCAGCTTTCCCCAGAACCTAGAGCAGACAAGAGGCTGCTCCAAAGAGAGAATGCCTCACTGACATCCTCTCTGCAGTGGAATCAGAACATAGACGTGCTGCCTTCAGTGAAAGCCTGGCACAAGAAGCAGGAAGAGGTTGCCTCAGACCACTGAATGGACTACAGATTTCTGGGGGTGGGGGTGGGGATGTGCAAAATAAATAATAATAATATAATAAATAATAATAATAAAAATAAATAAGTAATAATAGTAATGATGGAAAATATATAAATAAATAAATGGCTATCCTTTGCATAGAAAAATCAGTGAGAGCGATCGACATTTTATGTAGGCAGTTAGTGATGGAACAAGAGGAAAAATCTCTAAACTGAAATAGGAGAGATTTAAATTATATCTTAGAATGAAAGTCTTGACTGTGAGAGTGTTTGGCACTGCTACAGAGAAGCTGTGGATGCTCCATCTCTGGTGGAAGCGTTCAAGACCAGGTTGGATGGGACTTTGAGCAGCCTGGTCCAATGGAAGGTATCCTTGCTCATGGCAAGGGATTGAAACTGGAAGATCTTTAAGGTCCGTTCCAACCCAAACCATTCTGGGATTCTATGACTATGATTCTTTTTTTAATCAGGCCCAAAGACAGAGCATTCTTTAGTCAGATTATTTCAGTTTCCTCTTTAAGGCTGCAGCCTTATCTTTTTTACGCAGGATGGCAAATGGAAAGACTGGGATACCAAAACCACCAAAATACTGTGCTATCACCAATCTACTGGTAGAGTAGAAGAAGCACATGGTCTGCAGAAGGAGTTCACGTTCAGCCAAGAGAAGGTCTCACCAAGCAGAAGCCAAACTCACTGAGATTCATGTTTCCTTGCTGAAAGCAATAAAAAACTACAATAGAAGTGCAAGGTCTCATGCTGTGGCTAAGGGCACAACCACCAGATCTTAAAAGATCTTGAAACACAGCCAGTGGTTTGGCAAGGAATATTAGAATGCATAAGGCATCCTTGTGTGACATCTTGAGTGTCTTAACTCATGCCAAAAGATATCCATATAGCATAGAATGCTACTGTGAGTCTAGAGATCATTGAGCACTCTGGAAAATCTCTTCAGGTTGTACTGGAATGACACAGTTTGGCTCTGTCCATGCCAACACCAGGGATGTCCCCTCACAGCAGTATCCCCCACGGATTTATTCCAAGGTTATACGCATTGCTACTGTACAAGCATGTGGTGAGTACATGATATATTTCACATGAACTGGTTCTGAAAGAAGAAAACACAGATTAATTGTTAACTGCTCCACATGTAAACATATATTTTGTTCAAAATCATAACACAGGACACCTGTTCCTGACATGTACCCCACATAGTCACCCTGTTTTCTTTTTTGGATACTCTATAATACATTTTTAAAACTCTTTTTCTATCCTCTCCCATGAACTCTATCAGAGATTTTGCCCATGGAAAGGCAAAAGACTTTCCTAAGGAAAGGTTTTCAGCTGTTCCTTCTCTTCCACATTACCCCAAAGATCTACAACAGTGTCTCAGCCCTTAAACAGTACGAATACTAAATGGATATTAACTGAGGCTTTTAGCAGCTCAGGCATGCATGGCCAGGGCTAACCTAGGAGACTTCCCAAGGTGGACTCACTTCTTTGGGCACACAGGTAGTTGGGCTACCTGGGGTGGTGGATGCAGGTGCAGGGAGGCTGCTGGACTTGTGCCAGGTTGAGGTGAAGAGCAGCGCTCATTTTCCCTCATTTTCCCCTTGAGTATAGAGGTGTTTGCCTAACAGGTACTTTGCACAAGTTCATCCAAACTCCCTAGGTAAACCACATTCTTCCCATGTGTGTAGTCTGAGAGATTTATTGTATTTGTTGGGCCTCCTTATCAGTCTTAAAATACAATTATGAACCTGTAATGGCAATGGCACCTCTATTTTCATTGCATCAGCTGATTGCTCTCCTAGTCCACATGTGAAAAATAGACGGAAACAGTGCTCACAGGCACCTTCTCCAGCACCAAAGGCCTAACCAAGGGTTTATAGATTATTTCTAGATTTTGTGGAATTTCAGTAAGATTAAAATAGTTGAGTGAATACTTGCTGATTTTAACCGGAAAGCTTCTCCTCAGTTAGACTCGCTGATCCTTGTGGGTCCCTTACAACTCAGCATATTCTGTGATTCTGTGATACTTATTCATTAATGAGTGCAGATTTAGTCTTTATTTTTCATATATATTGCTGCATATCATGTTGATAATTAGAGCAGCAAAGAAGCAGTAAAGAAACAATGTGCTGAAATAACTTTTTACAGAAATCTTGTTGTTATTATTCCTGTGTTTGATATTTTCTTTGTTTTCTTTCCTTGAAATGCCTAAACAATATAAACAGTCCTGGGAAATATTTATATATTTGTTTTACGCACTTCCTCCTTTTAAGTGTTTCATTCTTGATTGGGAGTTCCCCAGGGCTGGAATACCAGCCTTCATGTAACAGCAGCCAAGGTGTTTACACAAACAGAACCTGACACACCTCATCCACAGCGCCAGTCTTTTTGCTGCAGTTAATAAGTTTTGATTCTAGTTCACATGTGCCTAAAGCTAAGATTGCCCTTTTATTTCTCCAAGAGGTCACTTGGACTTCTCAAGGGTGGGAGACACTTCATCTGTTTATCAGCTGCGGATAATCTGATTCCTTTCCATTCTAGATTTAGTTCTTGTGCTAACTAAGGTACCTAGCACTGCAGAATGATAAATCTTTTGCACACAGCAGTGGTGAGGATACACCTCAATTTCTGGGCTCAGTTTTGGCCTCTCACTACAAGAGAGACATGGAGGGGCTGGATCATGTCCTGAGAAGGAAAACAGAGCTGGAGGAGGGTGTGGAGAGCAGGTCCGATGAGAAAAAGCTGAGGGAACTGGGGTCCTCGGGTCATTCAGCCTGGAGAAAGGCTTAGGGGACACCACCTTTCATTCCTTCTAAAATTACCTGAAAAGAAGGTGTAACCAGGTGACAGTAGGTCTCTGCTCCCAAGTAACAAGTGAGGACTGGAGGAAGTCCTCAACTTCTGCCAGGGGTCATTTAGATTAAATATTAGGAAAAAAGTTGTTATTGAAAGTGTCAGTCTCTGGAACAGGCTGCCTAGGGACATGGTGGTCTCACTGTTCCTACAAGTACTTTAAACACTTGTGGCATTTGGGGACATGGGTAGAGAACTTGGCAGTATTGGGTTAAGAGTTGGATTCAATTATTTTAGAGGTCTTTGATTATCTAAATTACTCTATGAACTAAATTATTCTATGATTTGGAAGTTGCTTTTATTTTTTTGGTGTAACACACACATATCAAGCTCTTGCACTATCACAGGGACCACTCTACGACACTTAAAAAAAGAGAAGTGCCACCTAAGCCATTCCAGGAGAGTCAGAAGAAACCCCCAGTGTTCAACCAGTGTTTTGAAGTTCACATAAAAATTCCTTCAAAATGCCTTCAAAATCTCAGCCCTTACTAAATCGTTTCTAATCCAACCAGGGCCATCATTCCATAGAATGTGCCCTGTCCTCTTGTGAGCATCCATAGCTGTAGGAGTTGAGAACTGGTGATTTTCCACTACTGACTAATATTGAAATGAGAATAAAGCAGGGAAGAAGCAATGCCAGAAAGCAGCTAATAAGGAGCAAAGAAAAGAGAAGAAAGCTCCAACCCATTTCTGCAACGGCTTCAAAATTATGAGTTTGGGAATATTAATAAAATATAAGCTATTGATGGATAAAAATATAGGAATTCTTGTTATTCCTAATTTATGTAGAATTGGTGGAATGTTGAAATTGCTTATTGCTTTCATCAATTTATGTTGAAATATTTACAGGAACACTTGAAAAGAATATTGTCCTCTACAGTCTTGAAAGCAGCAGTCACATTATCAGATTGTTCCACTTGGTATATTTTACTGAAATCAAATGCATTTAAATATGTTCAAGATTATGACTGATTTACTAATTAATAGGCCTAGACAGCCTCCTGAGTTAAAATTTACAAATTGTTTTAAATTACTTAACTCATCTCTGGCTTCTTGCTTTTTGTTTTACACAGTGTGGTAGAAAAGTGAAGGTGCACTGTACAATTATGATTTATTGATTTATATTGTGGAAGGGTAACAGCCTTCTTGGCAAGACTTTACTTTCTTAGTGGCTTGCAAAACGTTATTAGGCAATGACTAATATTATTATAGTTCTAATTCAACATGATTAAATAGTATTTTAATTGGCAGTTGCTGGTATACTTTGGGAAACAAAAAGTATCTTAAATATTAGAGTAATTGAGATGAATGTCTTGGAAAGCCTAATTGAGGCAGGTGGGAAGTTTCAATACTTTTGTTTCAGTGTGTGTGTAGTGGATGTTGGATAGTTTCCTTCAATGTGGAAGTTCATCATGTGGCATTATTAATATTTTAGCTGGAAAAAACAGGTTAAAATAATTTTGATTCACGCATTTCAAAAGAACATGGATATAAACACTTAATCATAGATCTACTGCCATGCATGACATGCTTTACACAAATTTATCCCAAACATTACTGATATGGCTAAGAATTGGTAGCAGAGTCCAAATTCCTGGAAAGACCAGTATGACCTAACTCAGCATCAATTTGGTTGCTTTTATTGGCTTTCCTCAATCAAAACAAATTGGTCATCTTTGCATCCAGCAGACATATGCTCTCAATGAAATCCTTAAGGAGGAGCATTGGAGCAGAGAAGAGTAGGAGAGAAGAGCAGCACCCTGCTGAAATCCTGGAGGTGTCATGCTGTCTGCAACAGGTCAGCATGAGGGACTGTCACCCTGTCCTGATCCCCACTATCACCATCACATCCCTCTGGTGCTCTAGAACTGTTACAGCCCAGTGGCACTTGTTCAAAGTGAAAAATACGCAACAAAATGGAAACTGCAACCAAGTGTCATATGGAGTGGTTTATGGGCAGTTGATTCTGGCTACATTTCATTAGATGTGTGTGGAAGGCACAGAACAAGATCTTTTGAGTTGTGTGTTTGCCAAATTAGTGATTGAATATTCAGACTCCTTCCCATGACAAAAAGCATTTCTCTTCAATCAAGAGTGTGCATAGAAGATAACATCTTTCTCATTCAATCATTACGTCTAAACAAATACTACACTATTACTTCTAAGCACAAATATAACCTCAGTCTTCAGATGACATTAAAGTTGACGGTGTTTGTGTTGGAGGGCACTCTGCAGCATCCAGTGCTTACTCCAGTAATACCTTAGTTAGATATAGAGGAATCAAAATTACTTACAGCCACAAAATCCCTCAAAATTAACTATGACTTTTTCTTTAAGAAGCATGTTTGTTTTTAATCAAGGTCAAGCATTACAGAAAATACTGATCATATATCAAGACAGGACACTAGAGTGAGACTGTTAAGCAGACATTAAAAACAGGGCATCTTTCCATCTTATTGACACATAGAAAAACCCTCATATTTTTGTTGCTTTATAAGCAACAATACAACAAATATGGTATTACCGGTACTAAAATTGCAATTTGCATGACACATCTTAATTACACATTGAAATATAAAACCATGACTTTATATTATTGATAATTTACATTTCAATTTCTATTGGCAACATCAATACTCTGGAAGCTTGAAAAAGGCAAAACTTCAGAAAAATACTGTTGTCCACACACTGATTGTCCAGCATGTATCATAGAGTCCGCATACCTCCTTCATAGCCAAGGCTCCCATAAGCTCAATGAAAAGCAGGTGAACACTAAAAATTGTATGTTCTGTGGAAAACCAAAGAAAGAAAATCAAAGTGAAGCAGGGAATCACATTGTCATGGACTATCTTCCCCAAACTGGAAAGTCTGAAACACAACCACCACCAAGGCTTTCTCCAGACCTCATGTGTTCCTGGAAATCATTTAAGATCAGCTCTTAAAAAAAGAAATTCAACAAGCCTGAAACAACATCAGAGTCCAACAGAGCTATTTTTACAGCTTCAGAGACCAATTGACGAAGCAGACATGGGTATACCTTGTATCAGCAGACATCATCTGCTGATTAAACCATCATTATTTGACACATAATTAAAGATTGTGAAGGTAGCCTCACACCACTCTTCAGGCGGCGCTTACAAGGAGGACAAGACAGGTTTTGTATGTCCTGGGCTGTGAGTTGTGCTGCTGAGGGCACAGGTGTTCCATGTTGTAGAGCTCACTCAGAGCCCCAGGTATCCTTGTCATGGGCTGAAGCCAAGACCTGAAAAGATCCACAGACACCAATAAGGTAGTTTGCTCTCCCTTCGTTGTGTGCTGGGCCTGGCCGGGAGCTTCCTGTGTCCCGTCTCTAAATTTATGCCAAACCAGATTCCAAAGTTCCTAACACACTGCTCCTATACACGCCCTGGGGGTCCAGACAATCACCAGATTTTCTTACAGAACATAGCTGGAGCTTGCACGATCCATTAGACTGCATAGACTGAAGCTATAAAGCAGGATTTGATCAGGTGTAACTCGCTCTTCAAGCTCTCCAGCCTCAGGACACCAGAAGTGTGGGGCAAGTGCAATGTTTTTAACTCTGTGCCACCCAGTCCTGCAAACTGTATGGGAGCAATAGTCCTCTGGAAGAAGATCATCCCTACAGCATGACAATAGAGATAAAATAAACATTCATGAGGGCTGTCAGAGAGAGAAATTCTAAGCTGTCACCTGAGCATTGCCCAAAGCTGTCACTGTGGCCACATGCAAGAATCTGGAAAGCAAGAATCTGGGCCAAGGAAGCTGCAGAAACAAACCCTATTTTGTCTCTGCTGTACACAGATACCTCCTGGGCAGGGCTGGTGCTGTGTGCATATCTACTGTATGTGGGGTGTGGAGGGTGAACCTCATGATAATAAAGATCTAGTCAGAAACAAGAGAGATGTTTTCAGATACACTCTACTTTCTGTAGGGAAAAGCCAAGAGCCAGGCAAGCATTATGTGCACTGATGCTGAACACTGCACAGCATGGCAGGGGGGCAAGTAGAGCCTAAAGCTCTTGTGGTACAACTCAAGAGCTGCAAATGAACAGTATCTGCTATCCACATCTTGGCTGTCAGTGCAGGTGCCACCTCTGCTCATCAGCTCCTTCTGAGCCTAGGCATCTTCCATTCTCCTCTGTGGGAGGGACAGGTGCCAGGTGTCACATCCCATGAGAGCCACTTTTGACAAGAGTATGTAATAACAAGAAGAGGGGGAATGTCTTTAAGATGAAGAAATGTAGATTGAGATTGTATACTAGGAAGAAATTCTTCCCTGTGGAGGTAGTGAGGCACTGGCACAAATTGGTTAGAGAACCTCTGGCTGCCCTATGGCAGGGACATTGAAATGAGATGATTTCAAGGTCCTTTCCAACCCAAACTGTCCCACTGTTCTGGGGTTTTGTGTTTGGAAGCAGATGTGTGCCAAAGCACAGGACGGTGGGCAGATGGATGAACATGCTTTCCTATCAATTTAAACACATAGTCACAATGGAGTACAGTCTTTCTAAAACTGATAATCATATCCTGTCACATTTTCTGGGATTGTACAGACCCCAGTTCCACTCTGAATTGAGGAACAGTTGTCTGTTCTGGTCACTATAGCAAACCTGGAGATACAGTTTTTCCACTAGCAAGCCAAAAATAACATTTATAGTCACAACATAACTCAGTTAAGGCCAGAGTTTAATGCCTGTAAATACAAATTCCTATCAGTGAAATCTGATGTTTAGAGCTATTGTCTGAGAAGCTGCTGGATCAGGATCTGACCTTAAGAAGCAGTAGAGCAGCCACTGCTGACTGTATCCTGGCAGAGCAAACGAAAACATCACCGCAGGCATAATCTTACAGCTGTTAATAGTCAAGCTAAGACAATGACTCCCACTGTCATGAATTTGTTTTCCATGTACCCAGTTTTGGCCTAGAATGGATCTTAATAGGAAGGCATGCTTCTTCATCTTTTTCACACTTAATGGGATTAAACATCCCCCATCCTTTCCTGCTTTCTCTATTCTTTCTACAGAGAAGTAGACATACATTTCAAATCTCCCCTCCAAAATCCAAGAAGCATTACTACTTTAGAGGCTTATTTATTTACCTAATTCATAAAATACTGAGCTTCTCACACTACAGAAGCTGCCTCTGTCTGGTACAAGGAAATAATTATGCCTTTATTTCTCTTTCCCACAGGAAAACTAGAAATTATGGACTTAATTTTGAGCAAAACATGTAGTGCCAACACTAATATAAAAGTCATAAGACAAATATAATACTTTTATAAGACAAAAAGGGAAAAAATATTTTAAGTAGTTTCAATATAAGAATTTTCCTTTTAGTAGGGTAGAGTTCAGATTAAAATAAAAAGCCATTAAATTAGTGGTAATGAGTTCTGACCACTTGTGGTATAGAGGAACAGTGAGTCTTATGATCTAAGGCTTAACTTACTTCATATGATATGTAAAACACTACTTTTTGTCGTCTAGTAGTTCTGCAAAAAAAATTAATTGTAACAGTATTTCTGAGGATATAAATATATATAGAAAATGTACATTCTCTTTTTTGCTAATTCACATAGTTTCACATTTTTAAATCGTGCTAGCCTCAATCTTACGAGGAGAAAACCTTAACTTCTGTTTCCTCTGAATAAAACATTGTTTTCATGAATATTCAAGGCTCTTTTTCTGGGTTAGAAGAGCAAGTTTTTCCATTTACTTTCTCCTCTAAAGCATGCTGCTTTCAAAAACAAGGTCTGTATCCCCAGGGTCAGATGGCATAATTGTGTATACTGGCTCCAAGGATTTAGCTGTCCATCTCCTGAAGCTACATGGGATTCTTTTACATGCTCCAAGGATTATCTTTAATATTAATCACCCAGTGTTTTTAATGGACCATTCCCTACAAGTCAAAAGGCTTGTTAGTAACTGCCTGACATTTGCCTGGCTGGTTCTTGCTCTGCACTCTGTATGATTTTTAAGGTGGGCAGGCTGTTTCCTTAGCTGGGGTCCACACAACTGTCATAGGTCAGACCTTATCTTAATCCTTAGTACACTAAAAACCAGGATGTGAGGTATTCTAATCCTAATGCTTAGTCTTTTAAGGATCAGGATTAGAGGTCTTCCAATATGCAACAGTGGTCTTCTGCCAGCAATGAATTTAAGGAGTAATACACTCTTAACTCTAAAAAGCCCCTTAGCACTACAAAGTAAAATAATTTTTATTAAGTCTGGCTCTCAAGATGCAAGAACAATGCTCAGAGAAGGATCACAGCACTTGCCTTAAGAACCCTACACACTGCTGCATCAGAAGGCAGAACAGTAGGAACAGCAGGAAGTGAGTGGGTAATTAAAAACAAAAGGAAGAAAAGCACTCAGAAGTTTATCTTCTCTGTTTATATTCCTCAGCTGCAATCATTATGACTCCACAATTGACCATTCATGTTTCAAAATTTGCAGGAATTCCCAGTTAAAATGGGATTTGTTAAATGTACAACAGACAACAGCTGGACACAGGATCCACGTGGGTGGAGTCACACCAACCAGTGGACTGGTTTTGCCACCTGAATAGCCATAATAGGCATTTGTTCAACCATGAGGATGCTCTCAAGTGTTGTTTTGGTGGAGGAGTATGACATGACTCCTTAGGACATTAGCCAGCAGAAGGTACAAAACATGCTAATTGCAGAACAATTAAAAAAATAGAAGGAAACCTGTTGCTTCTTAGAAGACAGAAACATAGAAGATTCTTAATTGGAATTAAGTCCTTACAATGGTCTGGAAGGAATAAGTGAAAAACTAGTCTCTTTGAGAAATAATGTGGGCATGCAGGAGCTCAGGAGGGCAGGTCACCTTTTGTTAGTTGATGGGGTATTTTTAGATTTCTGCTAAAAGGAGCAAAAAGTATCTGTGATGTGGAGAAGAGACTCAAACAGTGCTCATTTAGGCTCTGAAACAGTAGAAACCAAGATTTATTTGAGTAGCTAGTGCAGGTGCTGCTTGTGTGCCACAGCAGAGGAGGGGAGCTAGCGGTGTCATCCTCTTGTGCATACACAAGGAGTAACAACTCACTATCTCCCTTAGTCAGGATTCATCAATGATTTGGAGTGTTTTGCCATTCTTTTCCTCTTGCCCTGTCCCAATGTCCAGCACATGCTTTTCTCTCAAACCAAATAGAATTATGCTCCTGTGTCCACATCAAGCAGGACTCCATTCATCCATCTGTTCCTTGCCAGAAGGTAAACCTTTGTTCCTCTGCTTCCCTATCATGGGGAACAGACAGACCCAAGACACAAACAGGCTGTAGGTTGTGCAGCACATCCATCACATAGCTCGTGGGCTCTGTGAGGCTAAGAGAAACAAATGGAGATTTGGGGCATCCCCTTACTTTGCTCCCCTTTTAACAACTCTCGATCCAATGCCTGACTCTTTGCAGTTAGGTAACTGGGAAATCACAGGCTTAACTTTGGTTCAGGAATTGCAAAGCAGGAGCCAAGAAGTTCCCAGAGAAACCACATATATGTTTCATAACCACTAGATTTTACCTCCCAGACTGAAACAGAATTTATTCCTATTATACCTCTATCCATCTATATCTATATCTATATCTATATCTATATCTATATCTACATATATATCTATATCTCTAGCTATATCTAGCTATATCTATATCTACCTACCTATATCAATGCCTGTATTCACATCCGTATCTATCTATCTATCTATCTATCTATCTATCTATCTATCTATCTATCTATCTATCTATCTATCATCTATCTATTATTGTATCCTATAACTATTTTTTGTCTGTCTGTACATGGTGACAAGTACTTGATCATGAAGAGTGAAGGCACGCTGAAGAAGACAGCTTTTGGAAGTTAGAGCTTCACTGGATAAAATCACTGTTTGCTCAGATCCCTGGTGCTATAGCACAGGCATGAACATACTGTCCTCAAAGCCTACTTGCTGAACTGGGGAAAAACAGCTCCAGTCAAAACCCTTCTGTTTTTATCTCAGACATTGTTATGAGACATAGGAATATGTATTTTCCTCTAAATCTGTTCTTCTTGTTAAAATGCTGTGTCATGAACACAACTTTGACTTGACTAAAACCAAGCAAGCAAAATTATTCTTAGGGTTTTTGGCCTAACTTTTAGGCTGGTTTACACAAGCTGTGTTCTTAGTTTCAATATATTATTATTATATTATATATATTATATATATTATATATATTATTAGTCTCATATATAAGATCAAGAATGCTTGAGTATTACATTGCAATTATTTCCATTTCTTTATTGTGTACCAGAGCGTTACACTGTAATTATTACAATGTATTTATTGTAGAGAAGATAATTCTGAATCATGACATTAGAAGTGGAAATTCTGCTTAAAAGTTTTTCTGTGAAAATGACCAGAATAACATATTGAACAAATAAGCTCTAACTTGCAGATGCTACTTTCACACATGTTACTGTCAGTAGAAGTAACACAGGAGCAAATTTTGCTGCCAGCAAACTTGAAATACATTCTGATTTCTTAGCAATTTCTTACACTAGTGCTGGTGAAACAGAATCTACAATAGTAGCCCAAGGGCCAGAGAAAAACCAAGCTATAGTGAAATGCATCTGACAGCAGGATATGCCTGAATTTAAGCAATTTTCTGGTCTAACCATGATCCTGACACAATCAATCAATTTAACATAATTTTATGTTGAGTGCATAGGTGTTTTATTGCTGTAAAGCTCTCAATATAATCTAATCCTTTGCAGATCAAAGCTCTCACTGTGGAGTCTTCCGCAGGATGACTTTAGTCTGGAATATTGGAGAGCTATCATTTGCATGGTAGAGAAAGAATCTCAACTGGGTTCTAAAACAATTTGTAATCTGAATAGTTCTGTTCAAGTTACTGACATGTAGCTTTATTTTTGCTATACAGCAAGGAAGGTGAAACCAGTGGCTTTCTCTAAAACATCACCTAAATGATGTTTGTTGAACTTAGTATTTTTCACCAGTTATGCATTTAAATGTGAAATACATTCAGGCATCTTTCAAAAGGGGTGAATTATATTAGCATGTGAGCAGTAACAAACTCTTGAAACATGTCCTTTCGCCTATCTGATCTACATATATATGTAAGTAGTTTTAAGTGAAATTTGTCTGGAAAAGGGACCTCCTTCATACAGTGAACTCTAAATGTTATATATTAAGTACTATTATATAATATTAAATTATAACAGTATAATATATAAGAGATATAATAAATTATAAACAATTATATAACATTAAAGTATTGCATAGAGCATAATATCTTATATTATTAAATAATATTTGAAATATTGATACATTCAATTAAATATCATAGTAAGTGCTTTTAATATAATATTAACTATTAATATTCAATATAGTAAATATTACCTACAGCTCTTTCTACACTTCAAAACACATAAAATAGCTTCTTGGGGAAAAATTATCTTTTTTTATAAGAAAACAGAAGAGACAGCAACTGGTTTTCCCTACAGAGAGGCAAGGCAAAGGCTTGTATGAGTCAGTCAGCATGGCAGGCTGTGTGGTAATGCTTGGTTTGAAAGACACTTAGCTGCAGATTATTTCACCTCATAGAAACAAAGAAATGTTTACACTCTCAATTAAATTTTAAATAATTCCTGAGATCAAGGAGCCGCAGGAGGCATTCAGTCTGGTTGGGCTGAGTGATGCCAAGAGTAAAGATACTGGTCCTGCCCAGGTGTGGCTGCTGGCTACACCTGACTCAGAGCAAACAGCTGCCCTCCTCGGGGCTCTCTTTGCCTGCCCAAGTAACAGCAAAAAGGGGCTGGGAGAGACTCGTTTCATTAAACCACTGAATCTCCTACCAACAGAATGTTTTCTGGTAAAATAGGATTGGTTTTAGAACAATTACAAAATTCATCTCATGACCTTAAACCATGTGAGTACCACATAGAGATGTAAAGTTCAGAAAATGCTGGCAGCAGAAGCCACCCAACTGATCTACTCTGAAAATGCTGATGCATTTACAGTAAATCCCTAAGCAGGCCAGTTGTGCAACAAGTTGAAGTGACATAAAGTATTAACATTTATGGTGATGAGTCAAATCAAACAAACATCCTCTTTATAAGCTTTCTCACGGCATGTAGTAGCATGTACTTCGAGTAATGAAACATCTGTTACAGTCCTGACTTGCTCACAACCGAGCAAGTGTTGCAATAGTTCTGTAGGGCCAGGTTTCACATTAAGCCTTCAGTGGGTAGATGAGAAGGATCAGCACTCACAAGGTTTACTTCATCTCAGTTTATTCAGGAAGAATGAGCCAGGTTTCTTGTGAGGAAAACAAAAAAAGTACCATATTGCCAAATATCCAAAACTAATGTTAACTCCAGACTCACATACTTTAATGATACTTGCATTTCACTCAACTGCCCAGAAAGTCCCCTTTCACCAGGTGTATTTTGGGCAAAAAAGTGAATTACAAAATTTGCTTTGATGGCTCACTTTTGTATAATTTTTCCCACTTTATATATCTGTATGCATCTATGTATATAGTGTGATGTACTGCACTCAATTTTAACAGCTGCCCCTTCTGCTCAGGGTCTTCCTGATCACCCTGTGCATTGCCCACAGTAAGGAAAGGCTCATCTACTGTGCCCCACTCCCACCTTCTAACTCACATTAACTTTTGACATTTTCCAAAAAGACTTCGCTTTGTTTTCTCTATACCATGACCAGTGTAAAGAGACAACAAAATTCCTGTGAGTCAGAAATTTTAGACTCAATATCGCAGATCATATATTAGATACACACAGACATATTCTTATTTCCCAATTCAAACATATACTTAAAAAGCACTTGTTTAAGAACTTTCCTGACTAAAAATAGTTTCCTGTGTCTGTCAAGGCTTTTGCAGCATCAGACCTTAAAGTTGGTGTCTGTCTTGGATACAGGTGATAACTATAAGCTGTGCAGTCATATTAGCTATTACAGAACTGTGACACAGAAGTGGGAGTTGTTTGTTTTGTTGGTTTAGGCTTTTTTTAAGCTCACCATCTAATTTGATACAGCAAAATTTGCACATGATTCTAAAAAAAATCATGGAAAGATTTCTGTAGGAAATGTTTTTCTTTAAAGGGAGAGGTTGTTGCTCAGCCCTTACCCAGTGTAAAGCCTTTAGCAAATTCCTGAGGAATGTATAAAAGACTTACATTCTCATTTACTGTACATCTACACTACACTGAGAAATGTTCAGAGGAAAATTCCCTTGGTCTCCTGCTTTAATGTGTTTTTTTTCCAGACTGTCTGTGCACAAGCAGAGTTAATGATTCCTACAAGATCAGCCTGCCTCCCCTCTCAGTTCTGAAATACTTCCTCTGTTCTTTTTTTCTTCCAAGGGGGGACTTTTCTTGCTCATTTATGGCCCCAGATTACTGATCTAACTCTGTAATGCAATACTTGAACCCTTCAATCAGAACAGGACTATCTACACGGAGATCAACAGAAAATTCAACTCTTTGGAATTCCTCCTATTTTTTTGCCTGTGAAGAGTGAGAGATCTTAATATTATGAAACCAACAACATAAAGAAGTTAAAAGCAAACAGCTGCCAGTGGTTTCACTCTTGTTCTTCATCTCCCCTTCCCTCTGTGTGTTTCAGATCATTGCATATTTATCATGTCACAATTTAAATTTCAAGCTCTTTGGCTCAAAGCTTGCATCTTTATTTGAATTTGTTCACAGATTTGGGTACTCACAAAACCAGTGAGAAGAGTACAGATTAGGAAACTTAGAAAAACTGTGCCACTAGAACACTTTCCTATTCAACAGGGTGTCTGCATCACCTTTCATCTTCATAAACAGTAAGGAGAAATACCAGACTGGTTTGTATCAAACAGACTCTATTGCTTTATTAATCAGTGTTAATGTACAGGTTAATTTTTAAAAAAGCTACAGTTTATGAAATGTACTGTCTACTTACAAGATACAAATCTAGGCCAATTGCCATGGTATCTATTGATGCTCACGCACTATAAAAAAATCTACTTTTTTTTTCCTGATATACAAAACCTCAAGCAAACATTCCATGTTAAACATTCAGTAAAGATAACAACATTCTACTACAGTTTCATATAGTGTTTTAGTGCAAAAGGAAGTACAAATATAAAAATACTGAGGCTTGAATAAAAATCCACAACAACAAGAACATCCCAAGCAAGCTGTGGAGTTAGAGGTGAGTGTCAGCTATGGGTATTCTTCTAAGCTCTACAATCTGGGAGTTAGCCATGCTGCCACCATCCTGGCTGCCATGGCAAGATTCGTTATCACTGACACTGAGGCCTGCACCTGAAATAGAGAAAAAAAAACAAAAATAAGAGTCAGTGAGAATGAAATTTTGACAGAGAAATGAGGATACTCTGTCCTACTCTGTTTTATTCTGATTATTGAAATGTTTCCCTACCCCACAACCACGTGGCAAGTTTCCTCATACTAGTTTACCATACTGAATTCATGGATTATAACATTAGCTGACATAGATTTGTACCATACAGATATGCTTTTTCATAATTCCACTGTCATTCACTTTATTTGTTCCAGTATGTGGTAAAATAGATATTTAGAGGTTGCCTTGAAATCAGAAAAGCATAAATCAGGGCCTGGCTTGGACTGAGTTAATGATCTGGCTGTTAGCATTGGTATTTCCAAGGATTTCCTCATAAATAATTGGTTTTTAATGATATAATTTCCAAGTTAAACAATAATTCCACCTGTTTTAATAGGACAGTAATTTTGACATGAAAAAATATACTGACCAAATATTCTTTAAACACACATTTGACATAAATTGTTGTATTAAGTTTTACTTCTGCCAGAAGAGAGAAGTAAATACTAGATTTTTGTCCAAGGCAACCTCCAAAACATGTGTAGAAGAAACCTTGGGAGGCTACCTTCTCCATCCTTTCGTCATAGGACTTCTTCTAGCTTTCTGCTTCCTAAACGTTTGATGGGGACTTCATTTGGGCTTTTATTGTGTGGGAGGTTTGAGTAGATTAGTGTGAAGATTCACAATCCTGCACTAGTTTTTATGAAATGCAAATTTTTCCCAGACCATTTTGTCACAAGAGATCTGTTGAAACTATAAACTTCAGTGTTTTTTCAGCTCCTCTCCTTGAGCTATAGAACAAATTCTACACAACACATGAGTTTTGAGGGCTTAAGGTGTCTAGGCTTTAAATTTGTTGAGTACTGCATATGAGCATAATGAGGCATGAGGATATCAATACAAATCACTTTCAAGTATGATCCTGTAGTGGTGTCATTTACAAATTATGGGGGAAATAATTTGCTTTAGACAGAAGCAGATCAGTAACTACATGCAGTTCAAGGTAGTTCCAAAGGAATGACATCTGGCTCCAAACAGCCCTGAACAGGGTATGCTGGGAGAGGCAGTGATTTGCATTTCATACTGAAAAATATTTTCCAGAGTTTCTATAAGGTATACATTGCATCTCTTATTTCTATCTCAGCTGACTTTCCAGTTTTTGGTTTGTTCAACAAAAGAAAAGAGTATTTTAATTTTTTTTTGAGTTCCTTCACCTTTTTCTATGCTCTCTGTTATTCCACTTCAACAAAGTTTTCTCTTAGCACCCTTCGAACCACCACCCCTAAATCAGAAAAGAAGTACTGTAAAGCAGGCAGAAGTGTGATGCTGCTTTGCTGTGGGAAGTCAGGCTGCAATTTTGAATACAGCGTTTGGTCCAGAGAACCTGCACAGAAGGTCCTGTAGGACTAGCTAAGTTTTTCCACAGAGGTCTGCACAAAGTCCTGGTAGGGGCCAAACTTGGCTCCATGCTCCATGATCCAGGGGTAAAGTGGGTCAGTTGCACCATGATCCTTCTTACACCTGGTTTTGGTGTTTGGGTCATGGAGGGAACATGCATTCACTGACACTACTGAGTCCTTAGGTTGGCACGATCCAAGTTCTTGAGAAAACAACTACTGCCAGAGTTTGACAGGAGTAAAAATCCATCAAGATACAGAGATACAATAAAAAAAGTCAAGATTAGGATCTGAATTATTAAAATACTTGTTTATAAATGTATTGAAGCTGATTTAAATTTATATGCACATTCAACCCTTTATTGAGCCAGATCCTAATATCCAAAAGGAGCTTGAAGGTCCTGGAAAAAACAGCAATTGTTTAAACGAGTTATTTTGATTGTTTGATTATTTTAGAAAGGAAACCTGACTGTAATAGGTAAGATGAATCAGACTGCTGTATTTACCACATGAAGATGGATGATCAAGCAAAAACCATGAAGTAAATAAAATACTTCAAAAGAAGAAAGAACACAATACTTCTTATGGAAGATGAACACTGAGCGTTGGTGTTAGAAAGATATTTGTCTTACCAGTAGCTATACCGATAACGTGGCAACTTAGCACAGGATTTCCTTAAGAATCTTTTGCTGGGCACTAAAAAGATCAGGTATTGGTCTAATGATATTATAATATGTATATTCTTAAATGTCATATATGAGCAAGTTTTGTCCATGCTCTGTGCAAAGTCAGAGAAGATATTTTTTGTTACGTAGGTTCTTATCAGGAACTTGGTAAGTCAGAGGCTGAAACTGGGTACTTTAGGTTTGCAAAGGCCTTGCTCTGCTGATGTTGCAAAGACAAACTGCGTTAGAGTTGATCCTTTTTAGGAATAAGAACTGAAATGTAACCAGGATACCAGCTTACCAAACAGTCGGCAGGCTGGAAAGGGTATGACTGTTTACACAATTGAGTTTCACAGAGTTCATTGGTCCATTGTGTTCTCAGATTAGAGTGGAATTTAAACTCAATCACATTCCAAAAAACATGCACTTCTAGAGATCCTAGAGTTGTGTGGTAGGTATGTAGCAGGGAGTATTACTTTTTCCCAGTTTGTGAAGAAAAATAAGCAAGAAAATGAAGCCCTCCTTTCTTTTCTTTGTGTATGCAAGGACTAGCTGTAAACTGAAAAGTCTCAGCTCAGGCTTCAAACCCAGAGAGCTTCCTCCACTGACATCTGCTGGTGAAGGGCTGTATTAGTGCATCCCGAGGCCCCTGAAACAACAGCTGTTATCATCTGCTGGCTTAGAGATAGCTAAGACTTTCACTAAAACATTGTAAGGGAAAGAGCTTGTATTGCAAGCACTGTACTCATATCACTGGGAAAACTTTTTATCTCTCAAGCACTTATATCTTGCTTAATCAATCATAATTTTATTATATGTGTGGGATGTATATGAATAACATACACAAACCAAATTTAATTCTTCTTTCAGGGTTTTACTTCACAGAAATGACACCAACAGACATTCAGCTTCTATAAAAAAAGTTCAGATTGAACTAAAAATGCTTACTGGGTATTGCACAGTCACATTCAATAGTCATCACATAACATATGTGTGACAACTACAGATGAGAAACTGAATGAATATGCAAACTTTCTTTCCTTTATTTTTTTCTTTGAAGTGAGCCCTTCAAAATAGAGATGCAGACTGATAAGGCAGGAACTTTGCCACCTACAATCTATATGCCCTGTAATAGAAAGTCTCAAGGATGCTGCACTGAATACCTTTTAGAATTGAAATTTCAAATGTTTCCCCAGGTTCAGGATGGCCACATGAGATGCTTTATTCTTAAACCAGGCACCTTCAGTGGGGTCACCAAGTTATATAAAATGCTGACTTTGGAACCCTAGCTGTATTAGATTGAAAATCATGAATCATTTTATATAACATTGTTATTGTAACAGCTGTATTTGTGTGGGGTTTTTAACTTAGTAGATTTTTCCAAGTATTTTCCATATCAGGGAATCATTAGAATATTTGCATCATATTAAAGAAATACTGGAATATTTCTACAGTACTTATCACAATTGCCTGCATTAAGATTAAAAAAAACACTGAGGTATGAATGTAGCAGTATTCTGCTTAATATATATCTGGATACTACCATGGTGGGTCACTCATCACCTCTGGAGGAGTTTGGGCGTCCCCCAAAGGCTTTGCTGTGTTTTGGTTTCACATTTCATCCAAAGGAATGAGCTGTTTTGGTTTTGTGCATCGCAGAAAGGGAGAGGATAGGAGTATTTGTAAGACACAGATGGAAGTTCAGAAATCAGTAAAGCTATCATGCATTTATTCATGCTTTAATGCTTCTCTACCAGAGTACAAGTCCTCAGGGAATTCTGGTACATTGGGCTTTATCCTCAATCACAATAACATATGACTGTGTTGCAATCTGGAAGGCAAAGTCTTACTAAATTGACTATCAATATAAACTTTGCACAAGAAATCAGAAGGGAAATGAAATCACGTCCAAAATTACAGACTTTTAAAGTTATTAGTGAAATCAACTAAAACTAATTCACAAATAGCTAACTTTCTCAGTAGAAGCTGTTTGAATCATTATGAGAGCCATAAATGAAATACAATAAAATTAATAAGTAGAAATTAATAAACACTTAAAAAAAGCTTTTAGCACATGTCAATGAGCAGGACATGCCCCTAAAGTATTTTTCCTACCATAATTGTTTTATTATTTCCTTCACATAAGCCACCTTGGAGTAGGCCTGTCTTCCGAAAGAACTCCAAAATAAAAGAAACAGCATGATGTAGCAAGGTGGGTGAATCCCAACAGTGTATTTCTGTATGGACATGAGCACATTTGATGGAAAGAAGGAATTATTTGGTAAAGCATCCAAATACAATGGCTGCATGATATAAGTAGCCCACTGGATTCTCACACAAAACAGAAAAACCCTATCACCATGTGATCCTTGCACGAAGCTAGCATAACGGGGCTAAGAAACAGCACACTGCTATCCACCTGATTTGCTAGAACTGCAGTTGTATGTCTCCATCTGACCCAGCCTGTATTTCAGGTTAATCTGTAATTAGGCCCAGCACTAAAGACTGTGGAACCAAGGGCTAAGTGCACAGTTCTGTGACACATTACTTTAGCAACAAGGCTGAGAGTGCCAGTACAACTATTTATGGGGCTGCACTGCACACTGCAAATTACTAAACAGTGACAAGTTAAAAACAAAGTTTTTCTGTGGAGAATTGATTTTTTTTTTTTTTAATCTGTCTTCATTTCTACAGCCGAGAATGGCAGAAAGGCAGGAATAAAATTTAGCTTTGCTAAAAGTATTATACTCATTCCAAATGATCCAGGTTAAACCTTGTGGCCACAAAATTATTCCCTGTGACCATAAGTTGAAGTTACCTTCAGACATTTCAGTGCCTGCTAGCTTAACTATTATCATAAAACTCCTGTTAGACAACAGCACACTGAATACTTTAGTGGCATAGGTCCATATTGCTAAACAGAGAAAAAAATTCCAGCTTTCCACCATCTCATCTCCTTTTTTATTATTTCCATGTGATTCCTTGCCTCCCTCTCTTTGGCCATGCTGAACTGGAAAACATGTCAGGATGAAAATAATAAAAAAGATTTTTAGTTACAGAAAAGCTTGTTGATTTTTTGTTTGTTTTTGGTGGGTTTTTTTTGGTTTTTGCTTTTGTTTGTGTGTTTGTTTGTTGTTTAAGAAAAAATATATGCTGAGCTAGAGGTTGTGTCTGAGACAATAGTTGATAAACATTTACTTTGCTGGTCAAAGATGCTCTAACCTTCCACACCACCTTTTCAGGTCATCTTGTTCAAATGTGAGGCTGCAACCAGATGGGACAGCTGGTTTGGTTTAGAAATCATGGGGATTTTTACTGTTGTAACACTGTTGGGGACACCACGTGAGCACATGAATAAGCATTGGTGTAAAATTGTCTGGCACTACTTGAATCAGCAGCGTAAACAAAATATTTTTCTCCAACAATGGCCTGAAGTCACTATCTCAAATCATATTAATATGAAACACTCATAAAAAATTATGATAAAATTTTAATAAAGAAGACAATAATAGAATTTAGGCAAGAAAATCAAAAGTTGGTTTTAGACCTACTTTCTCAAAGAACTTAAAACAAGTTAATTAGGGATGGAACTTGAAGACAGGAAAAAGTAACTAAGTGCTGAATACGTGTTGAATTGTATCATATTTCAGCTACGGCTGTTGCCTTGATTGTTCTTCCAGCTTTAAGACTCAGTCTTCTACAGTTTACTAATGCCAACTGATTTACTTAAGTACTAAACATTGTGTAATAATAGGAGTGGTAGATGTAGATAGTTTCATGTCCTATTAACTATCTATGAATTTCCTTCTTAGTGTTCAAGAAGTCAGGCCCAGAGGTATTCCTAAAGATCATTTAGGTGACCTCCTGCTACCAAGCAAGTCCACTTGTACTTAAACTGGGTGGGCTTTGGTTTGTGTATGCCACATCTTATCAGGTAGGATTCCTTTGTCTCTTTGGTTGTCCTATCAGACATTCCTATGATAACTGATCTTTAAGATTTCCACTGGAAATCAGATTATATTAAGATACCTCATTAATTGTATCTCATGGAATGGTGGCACCATTAGGATAAATAACAACATAGCAATAGAGCAAACTTTGAAGGGCAAAGGGAAGAGTCACTCACCAGTCTTTAAAGCAAATATTAGGTCATCAAACTCCTGTGATTCCTCATCAGCAACTAATGAGCTGGTACTGTATCCTCCAGAAGGGTGGAAAACATTACCATTTTGTGGACTCTGCTTAAAGGCAGCACTAGCTTGACTAGCAGGCTGCAAGGATGCCCTCTCCCAGTCTGCAGGCACCTGCAGAGTTTAAAAAGACACAAAATTCAGTAAGCATCAAAACTATTTTACAGAAAAGTGGAAATTATGACTAGAGCTGAACTGAAGACCAAAAGATTTTGGAACCAGATATTCTGTCACTTCTATAATGAACCAGGAAGCCTTTTAAAACTTTTTAATAAATTGTATCTATAAATATATATCTACATCTATCTATATCTATCTGTCTATCTATAAATATATCTAGATGTATATCCATCTATCTGTATCTCCCTTTCCCTTGCCTTTCCTTTCCTCCTGTATTGGGTTTTCATGGCCAAGTTTTGGTAGTGTGGAGGGTTACAGGGGAGCCAACTGGGGTGACTTCTGTGAGAAGCTACTGGAAGATTCCTCCATGCCTGGTTGAACAACCCCTGGCAGCTGCAAAGATGTGTCCACTGCCACATCTGGGTCAATTAGAAATGGTGGTAATGCCTCTGTGATAACATATTCAAGAAGCAGAATTAAAAAAAATATTATTGTGCAGATGTAACTGTGGCCAGGGAAGAGCAGGGTGAGAATTTGTGAGAAGAACATTTCTGCAGACACCAGAGTCAGTGGAGAAGGAGAGGGAGCAGGCGCTCTAGATGCAAGAGCTGGGATTCCCTTGCAGCCTGTGGTGCAGAAGATGAGGAAGCAGCTGTGCCCCTGCAACCCATGGAGGAGTCCCATGCCAGAGCAGGGGGTGCCTGAGAGGAGGCTGTGAGAGGTGTTCAGAGACCACGCTGGAACCTGTCCATGAAGGACTACGCCCCTTGGAAGAAAGAGCCATGCTGCAGCAGTCTGGGGGGGACTCTTGCCTGCGGGATGGATTCCCACTGAGTGAGCTCATGGAGAGCTCTCCTCTGTGCCAGGGACCCCATGCTCAAGTACAGGAAGGACTCCTCTCCCCGAGGAGCTGCAGAAACTATGGATGATGAACTGACCATAACCCACATTCCTTGTCTCCCTGTGCTGCTGAGGGAGGAATGAGACCTGGGAAAGAAGGAGGCTTGCTGAAGGGGGGAAGGTGTTTTTAAGGTTGGTTGTTTTGTTGTTTTCTTTTTCATTATGTTGCTCTGATTTTGTTAGCAATAGATAAATTAATATTGCTAAGTACATCTCTATATCATCCACTTTAGAGGGTGCCTGGCATCCAGGAAGGGTAAACCCACTACATCTTCCCTTCCCTTTTCCCTTTTTTTTCCCTTTCCCCTTTTTTCCCTCTTTTCCCTTTTCCCATTTCCATTCACTTCCTTTCCCCATTCCATTCCATTTTATTCTAACTTTATTGCAACTTCCAGAAGTTTTGATCATCCTAACTCAGAGAAATTATACTTTATAGTATATAAAGCCCATCTAAAACCTATAGTAAGCTGAAAGAATTAACCTGATATTTTCATTTCTCATGACCTTCTTTTGACACTTTAATCAACCTCCATAATATTGTGAAGACTCAAGTGTGAAAGAAAAAATTCTCTACGTGGGAAGTTATCAGGGCACAGTAGGTTCCAAGAATAACATGGATAAAGATACCTATTTTTGTTATTAAAATAAACGAAAGAAAAAGCTCCCCCCTGTCAAACCTATAACATTTAGCATCTTATTCCCATGTGTTACACTTCAGAACTAATGCTGCAATCTGTAAACAAGTTAACGGCTACAGAGAACTACAGAGCACTCTTACCTCTTCCATGGCACTGATGAGGTTCTGCGTGGACTTGCTAATCTCTCCTCCTGCAGCTGGCAGACCACTGCCATGTGTGAAAAATGCTGATCCTGGAGTTGCATGCCCATTCATGTCAACAGTGTAACTTGCTTTCACAGGACAGCAAAGTTGGTTGTGCAGGATAAAATATACCACAAAGACATAAAGACCCTTAAACAGAGATTGAAAGAGAAAAGCAGGCTGTGAAATGCAGGTTGCTTGGTTCAGAGCTTTCTGTGCAAACTAATGGATGAAATCACTGTCCATCAGAGATCTAAAAGTTACAAGTAAATTCAAATCCTGAGTTCCTCAGCTAAAAACACACAAGCACACATACACACGCACACACGCACACAAGTATTTTAAAATTATTCTTTAGTTGAACCTACAGAGTTGCAAAGGAAAACTACGACCCCAAAACCAACAAAACCGACTTGAGTTTCACAGTTATCATAAGAGTGAAAATGAGGTTAAAGGCCTCCCTTATAATAGTATTTGGCTGCTGTTCCTTAGCCACAATTCTTCATTTTCTTACTGACCTCCTAGCTTTTTGCAACCTTTACCTCATGCAAACTGCACTGCTGCTGTCACAGATAATATAACTACAAATTAGATGTTCTGTGATATGCACTAATTCAGCACTGATTTTCATTTTTGATTACAACAAATGCTCTGCTGTATGCATCTGCAGTTCTTCTTTAAAACCTGCTAATTTTGACCTTTAGTCTGAGACAAGACAAATAATATAACCGTGTCTTGTGTTTATAAAGAAATCCAGTAACTGAATTTCTCAATAAGAAATCTGACTTACTTTAATTTTTAAGTTGCACTAATACTGAGGGAAAATAATCCACTCCAACTGATAAATCAACCTGTTAAATAATTACTGAAGAAGGGGTTACCAAAATAGTACAGAAGGAAGTCTTCTGCATTCTTACCAATTGCTGCAATACAATTACATTTGCAATGTTTTTTTAATTCCCATTGTTCTCCAGAACCCTGAAGCTAATTGTACTAAGCAGAACAATTCATTTTAAAGGTATCCACTGGCATGGAAGTACTAACTGGGTTTACAAATAGTAAGGAGTTTCATCTAATTATATTTGTGAATTCCTAACAAAGGAATTTTGAAAATACTTGAAAAAAAAAAGAGAGTGCAAATACCCAACAGCATCTCATGATACGTGGACTGATAATTTCTATTGGGAAAATGATATGACAGAATCATCTGGTCCCAAGTGACACATAAGAAAAGCTAATGGGATTCAACAGGATTTCAATCTCAGCTGGTTAAACACTGGAGATACTCTCACACGGCTGCTATAAAACTATACAGCTCTGCTTCTGAGATTTTTTTAACAGAAAACTACCAAATAAAAGTGCTAAAACCACTAAAAAGCTATTTTGAGAAAACATGTTCCTGCTTTTCCAGATTATTGGTTATTTGTCATGACAACTCAGAGCAGTTCACTAAGAGGAAATTTCTTTGTGATACACATAAGTAAATACGTTCCATAAAATAGATGTAAACATGTTTGAGATGGTAAAAAGGAACTAAAATATCCTTTCATTCTATAAACAAGTTCAAGGACTCTGATATACTTCAGACATAATGGGGCCAGTAAATGGATTTATTTTAATTTAAGTTGTTATGGATATGAAAAGGATAAAACCCCCAAGAAGAACAGATTATAGTGACAATACAAAATTCAGAGTAGCCTCTGGCAGTTCAGTCTCTGAGGGCCTAGCCACAAAAGCTGCACACACATTTCAAGTAGTTTTGTACTTTTCAAGAAAACTCAATAGCTGACGATGTAGCACAGCCCTGTCTTTTGAAATTGCAGGGACACAAGGCATTGTGTCCCTGCAATACAAGGTCCATGACAAGTCACTCTCCTCAAGTAGCTTCAAGTGTGGAACACTCAATTTTCTGAAACAAAAACTCATGGAATAAAGTGTCACAATTATCTCCTTAACTTGGTCTGCCTCCTGATGTAATTCTCTGATGATGAGACAACTCCTCTGGGTCCTTCCCTAATAGTCACATGGACACACAGGGAGGTTATTTTAATGCCTAAGAACAGGAAAAGTCAAAGACTGAGACAGATAGCAGAATCAAAACCTCTGTTATACTTCTCCTGTCTTGCAAGTTGTTAGAGAAATGTCTTACCAACAGAAGTTCATACCCAATGAAACCCAATACTCCTAAGCAGACAATACATTTAGACAGGAATTCTTGCTGGAAAGAGAATTCCTTGGCTGGACAAAGGATGGATCTTTCTTTCACCTATATTCCCCTCTAAATCTAGAATCTCAAGAAGATAATGCTCTGTAGATGTGAATTTCTTTGTATCATCACTGTAGTTTTGTTTGAAGCACCAAAAGGGTTTTGTGGTCATATTCTGACAGTCCTGTGTCCCTGTTTAAAACCCCCAGGAAGGTAGTTAGGAAGCTAAAACGAGTCAAATGATCCTGCCCAGGTTGCATTGAGTTCCAAAGACCATACATATGATGTCATGCAGTATGAATTTCTGTTTCTTTTCAAGCCAGCAGCTACCAAGGTATTTACTCTGAAAGAGCATGGACAGCGTGCAGATACTTAGGTTGTTGTCAGCGCAACCACAGCTTTCAGTTTCAGTCAATTTTTTCAAAAGCACCAGTCTGAGAATTGAATGATCTTTTATCATTCTTGTGACTCGTGTTTCTTTTAATTTCAACCTTTAAAACACTGTAAAAACAGTCATAAATTGCTACGAAAATAAGGTTGTTGGCATTGTAATACATGTTTTCTGTGTTTTCATATAAACAACTCTAGCCAGCTTGGAACTACTGTACTTTTTTAGAGACTCACAAAACTTGTCCTTGGTGCTTGGACTAAGAATGAAATGAAGACAATAGTTAATTTCTGCTGACAGGCCTGCTGGGAACCTACACCCTCCATAAGGATTGAAAAGAGGTTGCTTAAGGTGTGGTTATTAATTAAAACGGGCAATAATATTTCTGTTAAATGTATAGGAAATACTAATTTTTTATTAGAAGTTTTCATTAAAAAAACCTAAGCTAAACCCAATCCCCAAAATCTCAGCCTAGTACCAGCAACCTCTGCTGCTGCATATATATTGGGAGCCATGCTCCTCAACTCATAGGCATGTGCCAGGGGGCCAGGAAAATACCTTGGGTCCCAGATTACAATGACTGACTAATAATCTGAGTTTGACTGGGGCCCTATGGAAGCACAGTGAACAACTAAGCTCAAGAACTAGGACTCGAGAGGGTTAATAGTGATTCTACATAAATTCTGTGCATTGGGCCCCCAGGACTACTTAGAAAACATTTAACCCTATTTCATTTATGGTTAAATTATGATAGTAATGTTAGTAAAATGCCACAGTAAAACATCAGAGAAAAAGGTGGTAGTAACATATTTCCTATGGAGAAAGGTGGGAAATGCTCCAAGCAGACAATTAGACTGTCCAAAGGAGGGAGCACAAACAGGAAATTTATAGTTCATAAACATGGTGCTTATATGAAAAAAGCCTGCAAGAGACTGTCTGCAAAGACTGCTGGTTATTTTACTGATATTGGCTCATGGAAGACAATTAAACTCTTATCATTTCATCTCAGCAACTGGCTCATAAACTCTTTTGTACTGTTATGACAGGGAAAAAATATCCATATACACACAGGTACAACTGTCTGAAAGAAAGCTCACATGGAAAAGTTTGATGGGACAGTTTTGTTCAGTGAGGTGGGAGCAGCCTCAGTGCTGCTCTAGGTTATGCCAGTAGTTCACCTTACAAGAGACAGTCATGGAGAAAGCAGTGGGAAATGACAGAGGGAGAGAGAGTGGTTTTAAGTTGAAACAGGGAAGGTTCCAACTGGATATGAGGAAAACATATTTAATGTAGGGGTAACTAAGCACTGGAGCAACCTGCCCAAAAAGACTGTGGAAATTACTCCATAGAAGAAGAAGGGAGTTTTTTCTGGTATATATGTACACAATATAACTGGTGAGAGGGTTCATGCATTTGTGTGAGGTGAGTTTTCCTATACAACAGATTGATTGATTTATTTTAAGGAGAAGTTGCAGGAAACTAGCTAATTAATGACAGAATACATTCATACATGTTACACCTCACGAGATCCCATAAGGACTGGAGGACTGATCCACAGGAAACCTTCACTGCACACTGAAGACTCAGAGTTTATCTCTGGCCTCTAACTCTGTGTGTCCAACTTACTGATATGACACTACAGTACATCTAAATTAGAAAACTGAGTTAACCAGCTACTAATAATGAGTAAGGATAAAAGAAATTGTAGGCAATCAACAAATCTTTTCATCATCTCCTTTTTACATACAGAGAGAAAACCAAGATGCTTACTGCATCACATGATTTTATTATTGTTCTGATAAACACAAACACACCAAAGTATTAGACTTATTTTTGAAGCTAATCTACAGCATATATCTCCCACAAGTATTTTAACCATGTCTGAGATACCCTACCCCAAAAACACCTGTTTTCAACAGAAAAGTTAATTCAGATATGATCATCTGTTTTAGAGGAATGGTATTTCTATATATAAAGTATCTTAAGAAGACTTTTGTGAACAAAAAGTGATTTCATCACTCCATTTTAGCCATTTCTCAACCTGCTTCTGGGTATATATCAGCACTAAAAATTTTAATTTAATTTAAATTTATTTTAATTAATTAAATTTAAATTTAATTTAATTTGGAAAATTTTGGTTGTTAACTATCATCACATGACTGTATCTCTAAAAGTTGTTTTTCTAAAGGAGAATACTTAAAGCAAAATTAAGGCTTCTAAGGAAAGCTGACCTCTTGGTCAGACCAAAAATTTCAGTTACCAAAAATGGCTCATTCTGATCCTTAAAACAGAGTGTCTAAAAAATACACTATTATTTTTACACTTGCACCTTTATTCATGCCAGGTGCTAAAAACACCCCCATAAAGAACACAAATGTATCCTGGACAACAGAAGAATTGCCCATAGTTGGATCACCTCTTGATGCTCTTTGTCATTACTGTATGATAGTTTAGGCTTTGGTTAGTCTTACTTCAGAGTTTTAATTTTATCAGGTGAGATTTAATTTCATTCTCTGTCTGGACTGTGTGAATTTACTGTTGCCAACCAGTCCCAGGAAGTCCTTTCCTTGTTAATTTAATGATCACACTGTTCTTCTTGGTTGGCTGTCAAGGGTCAGGGGTGATGCTGCCACTTCTGGTGGTGTGCTATTCAGCGCCTTGGTTGATTCCTTGTGAACTTCCCTAGCGTTTTCATTAATTTATGGGAAGTTCCTTATGTTGTTTCCGTCACTGGCTGGTCAAAGACTGCTGTGGATTAACCCTGAATTACATAACAAGTGCCTACCTCTTTTGGGAAAATTATCAGTCTGATTAATATAAATAAATTGCATGTTTCATTAAGTTCAAAAGCTAGTCTCTGCAAAGCAAGAAATTACTCACAAAATTAAAGGAATCATATTCAAGAAATCATAATCAGTACCATTGTGCAAAGCATGATATAAATTTGATAATATCATCTTTCCTAGTAATTTTTTGATTAGTTATGGAACTGAATCATACATGCAGTAGTATTATTAATGTGAGCCAAATGGCAAATATAAAACATATAATTATCTATTTATTTCTGCAAGGAAAGCTTTCCTTCCTTTCCTGCTTCCCTTCCTTCCTTTTTCTTTTAGAGATCATTATAATAAATCGCATGCATGGCATTTTTCTATGCAGTTTTCAATGTACATTTTATTTTGCCATTATTTTCTTCAATCACATTTTATTTTGAAAGCAAATTGAGGATCTTTTATTGTTGCTATTAGGACTGAAGTATCATCTTAGTCATATGATACTAATCTGCAGCCATCACTTAACCTCTCCCACTCATGGCTCTTCAGAAATAATAACCTTTGAAATATAAATCAAAGACCCCTTGTTTATATGTGGTTCTGTTTCTTATCAAAGTGATTGTTGTAAAACTGCCTGTAGCAGTGCAGCCCCATCAGCTGATGATTGCATTTAGTAAGTAGACTTTGGACCTGCTGTGTATCAACTGTTAGAATGTTTATTTGCCGTTAAGCGTCAGTTTTGATGAAACCATTGTTTCTTATCAATCCTGCAATTTATCTTATCACAGTTTCAACTGTGAACATTTACTGCTTATCTGCACTTTGGTCCCTGAGGCATTTACACCCTATTTTGCTCTGTACAACAAGATTAGTGTCAGTTACAGCTGAAGACCTAAAAATTAACATCAAAAGCAAAAACTCAATAAGAAATGTAATCAAGGATAAATAAATGTAGTTTAGGACCGCAAAAGCCATACCATGTCAGTAGGTATCACCTGGTGAACCAGCCACCACACACACACACACACACAGACACACACACACACATACACACAAAGGAGCAGAAGCCATCTTAAAAAATGCAATGAAGAAAAGTAATAATTCATGTATCTATCATTAAACTGAAAGTGCATTTACAGGTCTGCACTGAGATATACTTATTTTGAGTGCTTTCAGTTTTTGGTAAATTCCACAAATAAATATGTTACAGGTATATTCTGTAATAATGAAAAAAAATATTGTGCTTTCAGCATTTTAAACAAGTTTTCCTAATACTAATGTCTCATTTGAAACTTTAGTGTACACTGCCAAGTTTCTCTTTATGCAGAGCCAGCTATGCCAACACCATGCTGAATCTTGCAACTCTTGCTCAAAGCCAAAGTCATAAATTCCTTTCTGGCAAACTGCACTCATCTCAGATTTAGTCTAAACTTGGCTAAGTCTTACCTGACAGGTTCACACACTTTGGCACATGTTTAAAAACCAGATTTGCTTGGATATTCAGTATTCACTATAAATATTTTGCATAGCTCTCAGCACACTTGTAGCTACTCCTACACAACTGCTATTTTTACCTCTGATTTCAGCACTGTAAATAGTGGAAAAGGTCTTGGGGGTTTTTATTCCAGTCTTTTTAGGGTTTTTTGGTTGCAATTTTGTGACTTTTTTGGTTAGTTGTTGTTATTTGTTTCAAGAGCACAGATTCAGCATTAAAAGAGGGGTGTTAATCTTGAAAATGCACTGAAAATACAGATGATTAGCCAAACTTGCAAACTGTGTAGATTGAGATAGAATAAGATTCTGTCCCTTCCTTCCAATGGAAATACAAAGAAAGCTCTATTTTGGTATTTCAAGCTTAACAGAGAAAGAATGACTGAGTTGAACACTGTAGGCAGGAATTTTGGGAGAGGTGTAGGGAAAACATGAGAGAGACAGCACTTAGAAGCAGCTTGCAATTTTCCCCACAGCTCTGGCTCCAGCTACTCCTTACAGAGAGTCAGTAAGACTCTGTGAGAGTCATCAAATCTCAGCAACCACAAATGGTGGCAGAAGGTTAAGAACACATAAGAGCAAACAAAGCAAACTGGCACCCCATTGCTCCCCATCTCTGCTCCAGTTATTAGCCTGTGAATTTTTTCACCCTCTGCTTTTATTCATTTTTCTTTCCTGCACAGGCAACAGAAACTGGAGACAACATCCTTTGAGATCCTCTTTGCATTAGGTTCTTCTTGTGCCTTATCCTATGAGGAGGACCTCTCTGGTACCAAAAAGTGGTCAGATCACATACCAACGAAACCAGACTATTTGTCACTGATGAACCAAACACAAAAAAGAACAGAAGACCAAACACAGTAAGGTTACGCTCACACATTTTTCTACTCCTAGAAATATTAGAAGTCATAAGTTTTCACATAAACATAGTAAAATTTTTCAAATACTTACTCTCATACTTGCTTTCGATGGTAAACATTTATAACCAAACCCACATTTTAGATCATACCTTCCAATCTAAGCCTACTACTGCTTTTCTTTCTTTTCCAGAGAAGAAAAGTTGGATAAAAAAAGCCTTTCCAACATCTGGTCTTAGTTCAAGAGATTCCCTAACAGTCTCAGAACAGTTGATTCTCTAGTTATATCTGAAAGCAAGTTGAAAACTCAAACAAGAAGCTAGCAATTGCAAAACCTACATTCAAAGACCAAATGTGCTAGCATCACAGTGCACAGCCAAAAAAAAGAACTATTCCTGCACCACATTATTATTTTTATTGTTATTTTTTGTTAAAGTAGTAATTTCTCTTTATGTGTATTAATGACTGATATACAGGAATAAAAGAAACAGAGAATAGAAAGTAGGCTTTTCATGATTGGAAGAGTCAAAAGACAGAGGGTAATTTTATGTTTATGGCATTAGAGAAAATCTCAAAGAGTTAAGAAGTTATTATTACAACAACATTTTTCCCCTTTAAAGAATCCTTTCAGTGTTGTAATCTCTCTCATGCCTACCATTCTCTCTTTGATTCTTGTTACTCTGACTGACAAATTGGATAAACTGTCTATTTAGGAGTATTTCAGTGCAGTGCCATAAAAAGCTGTATAACAAGAACTCTGCAACTTCAGAAGCCATAAATGCAAGAAACCTTTAAAAACTTCTGTTTTGGATGGAACTGAAGGGTAGTAGATAACTGGTGTAATTACTTGTCATATCATCTGCTTGAGTGTTTTAGGGCAAGACTGATGTGAATAAGAGTGTTGGGATACTCCAGCATTCTCTGACCATTTGGAAAACCCTTCAGTGATTCTGCAGCCGGTAAAAGAGTTACAGACATGCAAGGCTGTAGGGAACCAAACAAGGTCTCACCATTTTCAACCATCCCATAGTTAAAACTGACCCCAGCAAATATCTTAATATTAATTTTTTATTATTTTTACAACCAGAATAACAGATGTGCAAGTTATTTCAAGAAGCAATTTTGCCAGACAACTGACTTTCTCTGAACTAGAGTTCTTGAATAGCAGGCTTTGCTGTAAAGTGATATTCATGTGAACTGTCAGCAATTTATACTCTCTTCTTCCCTTGACTTTAGTGAAAAAATCCTAGAAAATTACTACATTTCTTACTTACTTACATTTCCACAGATTCTTACTTACTACATTTCCACAGATTCAACGATGGCAGAAGACAAGTTTTATAAAGCAGGAAGATAAAACTGTTTTGGTTAGGTGTGCTCCTCAAGAAAAGGGAAATGTGGGCAAAAATTAGGACAAAAACTAGATGTCCTTCCATATCTGACAACTAGGTGAACAAGAGAAGGCAGAGGTATAATTTGGCTCTGTCATGGAAATCACTCACTTTTTGTCTTGAGAAAATAAGCCCCCAGTCTGTGCAAGGTGAGAATAAAATGTACCTCAAAAGAGCACTTCAGATCTCTTTTCACAGGGAGTGCCACTCGAAGTAAAATAAAAAATGGACTCATTTACTAAATAGGGATTTGATCACAGAATCACATACAATGCTAAGGGTTTGGAATATGTCTTAAAGATCAGGTAGTCCTGACCCCAGCTGCTATGGACAGGGACACCTCTCATTAGACCAGATTGCCCAAGGACTTATCCAAACTGGCCCTGAACAGTACCAGGGTTGGGACACCCACAGTCTCCCTGGGCAACCTGTTTGCTGTACCTCGCCATCCTCACAGAGAAAAAATTTTTCCTAATATGTAACCTCAATTTTTTCAGTTTGTACCCATTATTCTTGTCCTATCACTACAGTTCCTAATAAAGAGTCCCACTCCAGCTTTCCAGTACTCCTCAGTTACTGGAAGGTTGCTAGGAGGTCTCTATACAACTTTCTCTTTTCCAGGCTGAACAGCCTCAACTTTCTCAACCTGCTGTTTTAGGAGAGATGCTCCAGTCCTCTTAGCAACTTCTTGGCCCTCCTCTGGACTTGCTCCAACAGTTCCACATCCTCCTCCTGTTGGGACACCAGAAGTGTACACAGCACTCCAGGTGGGTCCCACAAGAGCAGAGCAGAGGGGCAGAATCATCTCCTTCCTCCTGCTGGCCACACTCCTTTGGATCCAGCCCAGAGCACGTTTGGCTCGCTGGGCTGTGAGTGCACACTGCCAGCTCACGTTGAGCTTTTCATCAACCATCACCACCAAGTCTTTCTCCTCAGGGCTGCTCTCACTCACTTCTCTGCCCAGCCTGTAGGTGTGTTTGGGATTGCCACCACCCAAGTGTAGGACCTTGCACTTTGCTTGTTGAGCTCTGTGAGGTTTGCATGGACCCAGTCTCAAGCATGTCAAGGTCCCTCTGGATGGCATCGCTTCCTTCCAGCATGTCAGCTGCAACACACAGCTTGGTGTTGCCTGCAAACTTGCTTGGGGTGCACTCAACCCCATCACTGTCAAGTCTTCTAGTAGAAACCATTGTCTTGAGGCTTTTTTTAGAAAGCTTTCTAGAATTTGCATTTGTGTGTTACAACTGTTTTTTTAATGGAAAAGAACATTGCCACAAAAATTTCCATCAGGACTTTTTAAACAGACTCAGACAGAAACACCAACAAAGCTTAAAAAAAAAAAAGGAAAATTTACAGAAAATAGAAAGCAAATTAAATTAACATTTGAGGCAATTCAAATGGTTCTAAACAGGGATTCCTCTGCATTTCTGAGACAAGTACAACACTTGGGAGAGTAATGGCCGACATAAGATAACTAAGTATATATAGTATAATTAAATATTATTTAATATTTTATATAGTATTAAGTATTTATGTATTAATTCTACTAATAAAAACAAAAATTGTATGTTAATATGTACCAATGTAATGACAAAGGATATATAAATATATTTCAAAAATAAGCAAGTGGAACATTTAGTTTCTACGTGTTGGTACATTCCTTGAACTTTGCCACAAAGTAGCTTTACTCATAGTCAGCAAAAGATAGTCTAAGTCATGGAATATATATCAAAACTGTTGGTTCTCCTTGCACTGGGAAAATGAAAAGCTCCCTTCTCCTTCTTAGAAATTTTCTGCAATGGATTAATGCCAGAAATTACCTAAGACATGTTTGCAGCACTTAACAGAAATATTTTGACCTGGTCTGTCATGCATTCCTGCTATCTGTGGAGGATTTCTTCAAAGAAAAACATTGTAGGAACTGTTGAAGCGTGGACTTTCACATGGTTTTAAAAGCAAGACATTTCTCAGCTGTTTTTTGTTGTTTTGTTTTTTGTTTGGTTTCTGAGTGTCTTTTGGGTTTGTTTTTGTTTTGCTTGTTTATTTTTATTTTAGCTTTTATTTTCCTGTCGCTTAGCATATAATATATGTCCTTCTGAGGCCTTCCACTTTGTGTGAGGGCTGAAGATTACCATCCATTCTTTTCCAGCACGTTTCTGCTGGTTCTGCAGGATCATGTTTTCTCATTGCCAAATCATCCAAAGTGTTTGACAGAGATATCTAGGCTGCATGGCAAGTCCAGTGCAGAGCAAACACAGCCACCAGCTGCAGAGCTGTAGCGTGGCTCAAGAGGAGAGTGCATGGCTCTGACAAGTTTTGTTTTGTTTTTTGCTTTAGTACTTTTTGCCTTTGTCAGCCTTTGCACTTTTTTGTTCCCAGCAGCAGCAAGACAGCTAGGAGTTCTGCCGTTATCCCTCCAACTGAAGCTGGGAGAAAACTCAAACCTTGCTCCTCCCTGCAGATTTGATTCCAGACAGAACTGGCTCTGCCTGCTGAGCAGGCCAACAGAGAGGTGAGCTCGACAAGCCTGGAGGTACTTACAAGTCAGATCTGATGGGGAATACTGACCTAATTGGACTTCCACCTCCAAAATTTGCATGTTCATATGCTTGCAGAAGCATTTTGGCTCCTCGCTGAAGTCAGCAGAAGAAATGGGCTGATAAGTGAGTAATGAAAAGTCTGGTGAGATGTAAAAACAATTTTCTGAGGGAGTTTGTAAGAAATTCTGAAGTGAGACAGGGAAACTTTGTCAGGCAGGTAGATTTTGAAGCAATTTTATGTTAAACAGATAAAACATAAATCTATATAAAATCCAGTGACATAGGGAAGTACTTGAATTCTCACAGGCTGGTGTGGCAGTGTCATTTAATGTATTTAATAATTACAATAATTCATTTAATTTAATGAATGCAGAAATTTGTAGGGTGATGTTCAATATTCCATTCCAGTGAGGCCTCTGGGAATGGTAAGAACCTGAGCATATTTTTTTCTTTTTCTGCTGCTATACTGGGCACAATCTCTTCATCACCAACACCAGGATGGTGGTCCTTGATACAGGGTCCCTCAGAAGACTTCAGTATAATGTAACATAATGACACTACTTAGCTCAGCCAAGACAGCTTCTCCAAGGCCTCTCTCAGTAAAACCATAGCCTCTCTCTCCACATACACCTCACAGTCACTCCATGTTTCCCCTTAAGAGTCTTTCAAAGCTACAACAACTTGTGAGGATTTTTTACAGTGGTGTCTGTGCTAAGACATAAAAATATTTTCAAATATTTATATCAATATATATATATATTTGTATTTACCTGTAATTATCTATAACTATATAAACAAAACTATATAACTATGTTTATGTAAAGGTAATTTAATATTGATAAACTAGGCACAAGGCACAATTGTTCTCTGAACACTCAGCAGAAATGCAACTTTTAACATTCAGATGAACTTCCACCCTTTTGGTTAAGTAACTGCTCCAACAGAACCTTCCTCTGAATTCAGATACAGAACTCCTTAAAGCATATGCATTCAGTTATTTGCAATGGCACTCACTGCATTAGGTTAAGGTTCATGCACAATGAATTACTACATGCAAAATTACAAGTAAAATTAAACACAAAATTACATTACCAGAAGTAAAATTTGTGGCAAGGATGATAATACTGGTCTCTTCCCTCTAATTTTATCTATTACAAATAATTTTTACAAACTAAATCAAACCATGTCAGAAAAGTGGCATAGTTTAGTGTGTGCTAATGCTCTTTGTCAATGAAAATGAGGGTGGTAATCTAAAAAGAGACATTTCCAGGAAGAGGGTCTTTATTTAGATTGTCCTGAAAATCATTCATCCCACAGCTCCTTCTACTTTCTACTGTTACAGGAATTTAATGTTCTATTAGAACTAACTTTGGTTTCCAATTAGAAAATAAAATTCATTCCAAAAAATAAAGTACTTGAGGAAATACAGACTGAGAGATTGGTGTTAATGTGGTTTAACAAATTAAGAACAAATGGGAAATGTAGGAGCCATTAAGACTGCTTCACATTGCAGGTGTTGCATTGGCCCCAGAAAAGTCACTTATCTTCCCATAGTTTTTATTCCTGGCATCTATAACGAAATTGTAATACCTATCTGTGAAGATTGACAGGCTGATCAGACAGACATGGCTATCTACAGGTGAACTACAAAAATAATTGTAAAAAAAATAATTTAGTCTCTGTTTTTCATATATAATTGTATGCTGTTGTGATGATTTGCACAAGCAGAAAATTATTATTCATGCATTCTTTGAAATTTCTTTAACACACATGAACTTAAAATTTATATTACATTAGTAAAAATACTACATTTAGAAGTTTTTATTTTCCATATTTATTTTTCCAAATTTCTGTAAATTTGTCTAAATATACCAAATAGTTATGTGGTTTACTACGAACATATTTGCTGCAAAACTATCAAAATTTTAATTAATTTAAATATTTCTAAGGTTTCATAACCTACTCTAAAGAAACTTTCTCAGTTGGTTTTCATGTGTCTTCAAGGAAAGTAGGACAGTTAAACTGTTTTTCAAGTAATTAGTATAACAACTTCAGACAAAATTTAGCACACACAACTAGATCTTGGTTAGAACATTTTTAGATTATTTCTTAGAGTTTAGACTATGTCTTTAGAGAGTGATTCTTAAATAAAACCTTCAAGTGATCCAAATATCTCATCATGACTCCATGGCCTTACTTGGAGCTTTGTGAAGGTCTTCTTCACTGTACTTATCTGTAAAGCAAAGACCCTGCAGAAATAATAAAAATAATTTGTTTCTCCTTCTGAGATTATCTATTTCTTAGGGGAAAATGAAAAGCGATTCTGAAATAACCCAAAAAATACTGGTATGGGTGATTTCAGACTTTCTGTTTTCAATGTATACAACACCTAGTTTAGTTTTTTTTTTTTTTAAATCCAGGCAGAAAGGGCCAAAGATGCTTAAAGTCTGTCTTTGGGATGAAATCACAGAGCCTAAATACAGAAATGCTATACTAAGTAAAAGCAGGAATATCACATATATCTGGTGAAGCATCCTTTGGAATCACATTTCCCTCCTTATTGACCACATAAAAAGTCTTTGGACATCAGTGTGATAAATTAGGTACCCAGTGGTGGGGAGTCTTTTCTGTTCACTAAAAGAAATTAAAGAATTTAAAAGAGAGAATTAGAGAATTAAAACCAGATCTGTAAATACATATTCCTCTTATGAAGTAAAAATTTCTGTCACATACATTGGCCTACTTGGCTAATAATGGGAGAGACAAGCTAGTGTGAAAATAACAAAGCCCTAAAGGAAAGCAGAAGTCTTCATGATGAGAATCACTGATTTCCTGTTACCTTTCAGAAGTCAGGAATGAGAAAAAGGTTCTGCAAGAACTGCTGGCTCTGCTTTACTCAGAATGAAATCACTCTGTGTATTACAATGCCAATTTTCTCTTTTCTTGAACTCAAAATCTTAATCCCAGAGGGTTCTGGGGCATAAGAAATACCAAAATTTCAAAATCTACCACCAGTTATGATAAGTTTTTGAACGTATATAAGGATAAGTCACAATTTTCACCTTGCTTTATTCTTTCATATTTTTTGAAGCACAATCAAAACATTAGCAAGTCTCCAGTAGATGATGAGCTTTGTTTACACAGTTATAGGCACCCACACACAGAAAATAAAATCTCTCAAACTAAATCTCTTGATCACTCTTCTTTGAGAAGACATAGAAACAAAAAGGAAAATTTCCAGTATGGTTCCTAGTGTTATAATAGAGGATTTTTGTCACTAAAACTTTTCATGTCTCTGTTGTAAGAGCAAAATAACATATCTGAAGATTTAAATAAACAATCAGCTGTCAGTACAAGCTGATTTGATGCTGTTTAGAATCCAATTGACCTTTGTAAAGGCAAAAGCAAAAGAGCAATACTTGACATTTTTCTGAAAATAAAGAAAACATAATTTAGCAATTTTCATCCAACTTTGGTTAGCTCCTGCTTCACAGTTGCCCAACTCCTTCCAGACTCAAATTTGCAGTCCTCATATGCATCACAAAACTTCCTGAGAGAGTTGCTTCTAAACAGCTATATTCAAACCTCATATCTAACTGTTCACATTTTCCATTTTGGAGAATATAATCCATCACAAAAATTCTATATGGAAAGGTGGTTCACTGATAACATTACATTCACATACTCACAAACAAACTGACTTTTAAATGATTTACAACAGTTAACACTGCAGTTAACACTTTAAATTAAGGAATTTTTGTTAACAGATGGAAACACTGACTATCTTGAAGAACTCGGTGGTATGAGGTCACGCCACACTCAATGTTTCTGAGTAGGTTAGATGTTTAAGTGTTTGTCCCACAGCTGTCACTTCTATTGGAAGAAGGAAAAGTGGATGCAAGCAGGAAAGATGCTCAGTCCTTTGCCTGTGCTCTCACATCACACTGCCTTCTGAACAGAACCGAGATGCTGGAACTCAAATGTTGCTCTTAATTAGACTAGATTCTGAAAACAGACTGAAGTCACTAAAAAACTAGGGTATACTATTTTGCATGCAAGATGACACGAGTGTGATTATATAGCTACTAGATCAAGGCCAATATTGACACAGGAAATAGATGACAGATAACATGTGAAATTCTTTCAGGCTTCTGAAATAAGATTTTCAAATTCCTGCTCATGCTTTTTTTTTCCCCCTACTGCTACAATATACAGAATTCATCTCTTTGACCAATGGGCTTAGAAATGTCCACAGGATCCCAAATAATGCATCACCAATACCCTTTACAATAGCATTTAAATTGCTCTTGTTTACAAAGTGAGCATCACATTTGCTTCTTTCAGATCTATATTATGCTGCTGATTTGCATTTGTCATGAGGTAAGTGAAACACTCATCCCAGTTTCTACTTCTTATATGTATATACATATATACATAGCTTATCAATTTATAGCAGAAATTCTTTCACTACTTGTATCTTAGTGCATAATTCCCCACTTAGCGTGATTGGATTGCACAGAATTCCTACTAAGTCATTCTTCAGACTAAAACTCATTCATTTCATTACATAGGATACATCAGTCTTCTGAATAAACAATAATACCTAAATCTCTTTATAGAACAGCTAGACTAGCACTTCTTCTGCCATGCTCACAAGAAAAATGCAAGTAAAAGTTTGTATCAAGATCCATTATTATTATTTTTTATATTTTCCTTATTTTATTTTCACCATATTTTTTCCTTAAATCTTACTCCTTCAATTTTGCTGGGAAACTGTCTTTAAATACCTGCTATGACTTAAACATATCTGCTGCTTTTATTTTGTCCAGGTTTGTAGATAACAGCTAGGATAATATCAAGACATCCAAACCAGGTATTATTTATAAGTATCTTATCTTACAAAGAAGACACTATTGAAATTTATAAATAAAACTGCTATTGAAATGACAGGCTTCTAGCTGTCAAAATCAAAACACAGTTAGAACACAAGATGTAACTGAACCATTGTTCTAGCATAAAAAGTTTTGTTGATGTATAGAAGTCTCCCAGGCTTATTTCAGGATTCTTTTTTCATTGTGTTCCAAACCATTTTTGAGTTAAAGACAACCTATTTTCATATCATGCCACTGTTTCTAAGAGTCAATATTTCTTTTGGCCGCTTACCGTATCTTTATTCCACACCACCAACAAGGACCAGAGGACATAGTCTTAAACGAACCTAGTGAAGTTTTAAAGTGGATATTAGAAAGAAGTTCTATATTGGAATGGGCTGCCCAGGGAGGTGTTGTGTGACGGTGCTCACACAGGTCTTAGGATGAGGCAAGAGAAGAGAATGTTGACTCCATGCTTCAGAAGGTTTGATTTATTATTTTATTATATATATTATATTAAAACTATGCTAAAAGAATAGAAGAAAGGATGTTATCAGAAGGCTAGCTAAGAATAGAAAAGAAAAGGAAAGGAATGATTACAAAAGCTTGTGTCTCGGACAAAGAGTCTGAGCCAGCTGACTGTGATTGGCCATTAATTAGAAGCTACATGAGACCAATCACAGATGCACCTGTTGCATTCCACAGCAGCAGATAATTATTGTTTACATTTTGATCCTGGGGCCTCTCCTTTAGGATTTTTTCTCTTTCTTCTCAGGAGAAAAAATCCTAAAGAAAGGATTCTTCATAAAATGTGTCTGTGACAGTGGTGGAGTCACCTTCCCTAGAGGTGTTTAAGAAAAGACTGGACTGGCACTCAGTGCCATGGTCTAGTTGACAAAGTGGTGTTGGGTCACGGGTTGGACCCAATCTCTTAAGGGTTTTTCCAACCTAGATGATTCTGTGATTCTTTAGAGGAAAACACCTCTAAAAAGAATCCATTGAAGATTTTCTTTTAGGCTAATTTTGTCTTCGTTTGGACAACTTCCGATTCCTTATTTCCTAGGCTAGCAAAATTATTTTCATCAGCTCTTAAAGAGCTACTCTGTCTTCACTGTAAAATAAGCATTTGCAGTGATGAGCAATTTGCTATAGATGCCCAACTAACTGAGTTGTTATGTTATACTTCACAGTAAGAAAAGTCGACTCATATTGACAGAGGTGGAAAATTAAAAGAACACACCTGATCCCACGTCCTTTTCAGCAGACATACTTCCACCCATTGCAGCAATTACAGTTGCATTTCTTACTTGTTATGTGCTACATAATTCTGGCCATTACTAACACCTCCTAAGGAGAATGGCTAAAATGACTTTTTCACCTTCAGTTGCAAAAAAATTGGTGTTAAGAGATTTTTCCTAAAATATATTAATATAAAATTCTTCAAGAATTAATGAAGGAAATTCATAGATGCTGGAAGATTTAAAATGTTATTTAATTGCAGTAAAATATATATTATAGCCACATTTTTCTATTTTAAGAGTGTCACTGAAAAGTCTAAATGCTTTTTTCTGTGATTAGTTGAAAATCCAGTAAATCAAAGTCCACTTCAGTACACTTTTCTACTGTGTATTATTTAAACACATTATAAACACAGCTCTAAACACAAACTACTCTTCTGACATCAATTTCTCATGTATTTCAGTTCTATCCTAACAATGCTTTCTATTTTTACTTGACACTGCAGAGTTTTTCTTTGTTTTGTCTTCAGCTATAGATTGATTTTGGGTCAGTTATGTAAGGACTTGAATAGCTAAATTAAATCTTTAACTATCATTTCATAAGTAATTACAGAAATAACGTGTTAAAGTACATTTCAGGTGGTAACTAGGAACAGAGAGGACTCTTTTTAAAGAAAGAAGTTGCAAACATAGAAAAAGGGATATAAAATTGTTGCATTCTCTTGATTTACAGTGTAATCAAGTCTCGTGGACAGCTTGTGCTTACACAGCTACTATAATGCATACTGCCAATGCTACTGTCCAATCAAGACTACAACCAAGAAGTTTAGCTGATGTCAAAAAGTGTGAAGGCTCAAAAGTGACATGCTTTCTTTACTTGCTTTAGTGTAGTTATTTTTACTTTAAAAAATTGCACATAGTGAACAACTTTCAAGGTTAAGTGAATGGCTCTGAGTACACTATTGTCTTTCCTTCCAGCTAAGAATCCAAGCCACCAGAAACAGCTTTATTGAACAGACGTCAAAATGCAGATGTGAATTGCTTTGGATGTGTATTTTGTGTCTGGGTACTATTTGAATTGCTTGCCTTGTGTTTAACTGTGTTTGGTTTGTGCACTCAGCTGACAGAAGATTTGGTTGGACTGTATCTACTTGAACAAGCATATGTCCTTTTCTTGACAGGCTTGATATAAATTGTGGTTCATCTTGGCATTACTATGAGGGCTTCATTGCCTTTTGTTGGGCTAATTTGCAGTGTAGAATCACCTTTTGCAAAATCTGTAGGCAGCCTTTTACATTCAGCATCTCATGTCTGCCTAATACTGGGTTCTGTTTAGTTTTGTGTGGCTTTGATCATCTGAACCACTGCATGGGATCTTCAAGTCTACCTCTGACTCATCACAGCAGAAGCTTTCAGAACACGTCATAACACACAGGAAGTGAGCCTATTTATAGTGGTGGCTCTCTCTGTGTCCCCAGGCTACATCCCAGAGTTGAATAGTATGTTCTAGGAAAAAATACATATTCCATTTGTGACTGGTACTGGCATGGGCTTTATAAACTGTGTACTTTTGCTTTCCTGCATAATATAATTCAGCAACTTACAGAACAGTTTATCTTCACTCACTTTTTACTATCACAATATGTGGTATTTTTTAAACTTTATTTCTCCTTCTAAAATTGTGTCATCTTGATTTCTCTTAGTATATTTTCTATTGTTTCATTATAATATTTCAGGGGTTTGTGTTGGTTTTATTTTTCCCCCAACATACTAGTTTTCTTTGATATCTTATCTCCCTTTCTACTCAAGCTAGCCTTTCCTCCGATTCTGGCTTGCCACAGTTATTTTAATTATCTTAATTAATTTGTTTAATTAATGAAGTCCGGTTAATCTCATCTTCTCCAGTCAATGTCAGGTTTGGATGTGCACCCACTCTCTTGTTTTCTGTATTCTCATGTTTCTTGTTAAAGGCTTTTCAGGTATTTGTACCCGAACTTCTGAATTTTCTCTTATTGCAATCTACTAAAAATGAGCTGACTTTTAGAACTTTTTGCAAAATTTATCTCTACTGAGAAAAATTTATCTCTAACTGAGATATTGCATTGGGCAAGTCAGGCCATTTGCCCAGTTTGGAAAACTACCCATCAACTCTTACAGATTTTTCCTGCATTTCTTGGGAAGAAGTACTTTGCATGTAACACTGATGCTTATTACATGAACATGAGTTGTCGAGTATGCTCAAATATAAAACAGGCAGACATTTAACCCTTATCTAAAAAAAAACACAAAAGGATTTTTTAAATACTGCCATTAATAATGGATTACCTACCAGCTGTCATTTATTTTTTCCCCTGATATTCCTGAAAAATTGAGGTTTTATACTGTTGGTGGGTAATATCACAGTATTTCATAAGAGTAAGGTTTCAATTCAAAATTAGTTATTGAAAAATTAAATTAATTAAATTATTGCTAAGAGAGGGGAGTTGGGACTTATTGCAAGGAAACTGTGACTGGGGTAGCTGTGGCATACCTAATTACTTGTAGTTTACAGTGTAGATACATTCTTAAGTTATAGAGGATGGAGGTGCATAGTGCAGTGCTGGAAATACAGCCAAAGAAATATCTAGATTATACTAAGAAAATTGGCTGCAGAGAATAGCCTAGGAATGGACCTGAAGTCTCTTTTTGACCCTTTTGCAAACAACAGGAAGAGATCCAACCACTGCCCTGAACTTTAGATCCCTTGAATGCAAATAGGCCTCTGCTGATGTCAGCTATACAAAACATAAACATTCTCCTAACTGCAGGAAAAACAAGGTGATCATTTAGATGGGTATAGTGCATGCAGAAGAGCTTGCGAAATTCCAAATATTTGAGAGGCAGACTCAAGATAGCAGCTTATTCTTTCACTCCTGACCCCAGATGTATCTTGTGAATAAATCCACAATGACAATACTAAGTTAAGAAGAGAGGTAAACATTTTTTCTGTTTCACAAGGGAAAAGACGAGGAGCCAAGGCTTATCATGCCAGAGCAATAGAGAATGTTTCTGCATCACAGATGCTGTCTGGGTAGGACAATTAGGTACATACTGCTAAGGAATTCAAAATACCCAACACACTTCTTTTTCTTTCATGGTTTTCTAAATGTACTTTTTATTTTGTAAATCAGCTATTGCCCTCCCATTTGCATGTTTACTCCTGAAGTTACAGGGAAATGGTTACTTTCCCCTCCATGTACTAGAATAATTCCTACTATAAACTTGTCTCTGATGGGAACCTTTTCCTGCAGGAAGTTCTTGGAAACAATTTGTACTGAGTGAATGACTTTTCAAGCAAGTGCATTCCCTGGGAAATGCATGTCATAGGGCTAAACAAACACAATGGATCATATTCAGTGTCCTTTCAATCTCCTGTGTTGAATCCATTTGAATATCCAACACATTTTAATGGATCACGTTCTGCTTCTTTACACAGTCCATAGCTCCTTGACAGCTGGGAACCAGGCCTCTACTTCCTGTAAACTATTTCATCTCCTCTTTCCTGTCATGGAAAAAACTCTTAATGAGCAATGAATTGCTTTCCAGCTGAAACAGGGCTCATTGTGTAACAGAAATGCTCACCAATAAATGGTAAACCCACCTTTTATTGCAGAAAAACAGCCTTGTTTTAACAATCATCAATTCTGAGAGCTGACAAAGACATGAGAATAAGACGCCAATAGAATGCATGACAAAGACAGGTAGTTTCTACTGCTATCATTATGAAAATGTGTTATCCACTATCAAGTCCCATTTCCTTTCCCAGTTACAGACAGATTGGCTGAGTTTAAATCTTCAAATGACACTGGGCATGACTGTTCATGAGCTGGATACACGTGGCTCTGCATAGCCTCTGGGTCAGAATGACTCTCAGCAGGAAGTGTATACTCCCCAAGACCAGCCCCTCATCGGTGGGAAGGTGGTCTAAAAATCCTTTCTGAAGCTGCACCTGCCTACGGCAAAACCTTCAGTAATAAAAAATACCTTATTCAGTATTAAAAAAATACCTTATTCAGTATTGGTAATACATAATTTTGTTCTACACAAAGACTTTGCATATTGATATTTTCTGAGTTAGTTAGTTGTATCTGATTATTTGATGAATAGCATAGATTAAAGAAATTTACAGACTTTTCACCTTGTTCCTTCCCTGCTTTTCATTTCATGCTGTATGTCTGATCACTTGAATCACACATCAGTTTTTCCAGTTCTTGACTAGATAAATCTTAACTTTAAAAGAATAGAATGGTCCATATGGGATGGTTATTTAAAGTGTGGGGGCATTCCAGGAAATATTTTTAAAGCTTCTTTTATTATGGAGATTTACAAAGCACTGAATACAATCATCTACTAAAACAAACAAATTTAAAACCTGTAGTACTGTGAAAGAGCTACTCTATTTTTAAACTTCTTCCAGGGTATGCAGCACAAAAAACTGTTTTCCTTTTAAGTATATGGTAGCTTTATACTTAAAAAAGCAGTTAGTAAATAGTTATAAAATGTAATGGATACTGTTCTATTACATTTTACAATACAAAAATCCAACAAAGGATAAAAATCCACTTGTAATGCATGGAGTATAAGTTATTAAGCTCCTCATAGTTGAAATAAAGTTTGTGTTTACTACTGTTTGAGTTGGAGCTCCAGCCATGCATGTTTTAGTTTAAAATAATAAGCAGGAAGAGATTATGCATTTGAAATGTTTTTACCCCCTTTGAATAAAGAAAATAATTATTATATATTTCAGGTTTTCCCGATTCTCTTGGGCTAGAAAGAAAAAAAGTAAAAGGTTTCTTTTCCTGATGCAGAAGATCAGTATTGACATAATGTGAATAAAGATGCTGTATTAACTTTTTCCGGCCTGTTGAAATATGCAGTTATTTCCCAGATATTAGTAATAATCATTAAGGCAAGATGCCAAAAGAGACCACATCCACTGGTGAAGCAGAGCAGAAGTACATATTGATATGTCAATATATACATATAATAATTAAACAACAATATATACAGAAAAATAAAAAATCTGTTTCTGGGAGAATAAAGTATATTTTTTTCTCAATTTAAAAAAAATATTTCTGAGATGCAATTTTAAAAGTATTTTAACACTGCCTAAGGAAACACCCACATTTTCAATATAAAATAAGTACATTTTGTGAAAATATGCCTTTTTAGTTAATTGTTATTTGATGGGGTATAAAGATTTTTAATATTGAGAAATAAAAGTTGTCACAGAGGTTTCTGTTCTAAAAAAAACAAGAATGGCATACTTGAGTCCAGAAGTACTTGTCCTCCAAAGATTTTTATATATAATTTTAAATCTCCTGCTAATTTCACTGTTTTCTGACATCAGAGGTATTTTCCCATCTGTGATATACTAACCATTATTCTATCAATAATTCAGCAATAAGCAGTATGGTATTAAATGCAGTGCTGCAATGCATTGGTTTCTCTATCCAAACACTTACATGGGTAAAATTTTGGAAAGAGCTATTTACATTTTTTAAATTATTAACGATGAACATTTAGTCTTTATTTTTTCTTTTTTAATAAAAGTTATTTGCTATATGAGAAAAGCCAAGCCTCAAGGCTCACCTCTTACAATGGAAAAAGATTCTGTGTTATGGCTTTAGAATTTAAAATATTTGTGTGGTTTTTATTATTATTGTTGTTGCTGTTGTTGTTATTATTATCATCATTATCATTATTATCATTATTGTTATTATTAACATCTACAGAAAATTGAAATAGTGATTTTGCAAAGGCTGCAGGAACTTCAGTTTTATTGGTATAATTATCTCAGTAACACTTTACATACAGAAGCAAGCAGTTTTCTTTCTGAGTGTATTAGCTATGAAATGAAATCTATGTAATTATGGTGCTATTGTTTAAAAATAATGCATCCCTTGCTTTAATATGCATTCCATATGTCAGTTTGAGATGTAAACAGAATACACACTTCCACACTGTGGCAGTGAGTTACTGGATGATGTTTAGCTGGTGAAGCCAGAATGACAAACGTGAGTGGAGAAAACTCAGGTCAGCAAGAAGACCAAGGGACCAGCCAGATGCTGGCTCTTACCTGCAGGCTGTTGAAGATGATGAAGAAGACTAACATCCAGAGGTGCCTGTAAGCCATGTGCAGTCCTCCCCACAGCCAGGTGATGGAAATCAGGGCAAAGAGGTACAAGACCAAGGGGATCTCTGCAAACCACAAATACAGAGTTTCAGCTGCTGTGCCCTTGGAAAAAACACTTTTTAAAGAATTACTGACACAGAACATAGTTTTGCTGTGTGTGGCTAACCTCGGAGCTTGTTCTCCAGTGGTGGGCAGCCCTTGTCCTGCTCTAGTTGGGTGGCAGTCCCAGGGCTTTTATGACCCTACCTCAGATCAGAAGACCAGTGGAAGGATGTCTGGGGCAGAATGAGCACAGCCCAGCTCAACAAACCAAGTGGTGGGAAGAGCACACATGAAGTGAAAAAAATATGCTGAACCTTGGAAAAGAATAGAAGAACTCTTGTCAAGCTCTAGAAATTTTGAGAGAAAATTGATTTCTAAGAATTGAGAGGAAAGGGAAAAGAAGAAAAGTATTATGGTGTGTTGGTTTTGCATGGCTTGATTTTTTGTTTAGGAGGGAAGACACCAGCCACAGAAGAAATTTTTCCTGTGGGAAGCTGCTAGAAACTTTCTCTATGCCTGGCAAAGTCAATTGTGGGCTGGGTCTAAAAATAGGCGTGCTGCTAAGCCAATTAAAGAAGTTGGTAATGCCTCTGTGATTACATACTTAAGAAGGGAAAAAAATACATGCAATTCTTCTTTCTTTTCCTCCCAGAAGTGGCAAGGTGGCCACTGGGGGCCTTCCCAATGTGACTGGGACCATGTGGCCAGGGCTATCTTAGCACAGTCCACAGCTAACTGTGCTTGCTTGGCTGTTTTAACTAGCCATGCTGAGGGCAGAAGGGCAGAGGCAGCAGCAGCAGCTGCTCCTTTCAGTGCCCCACATGAAGAGAGGCGCTGAATGGAGCTGGCACTGCGGCAGCTGGTGCCACCTGTGCTGTGCTGGTGGGGACCACATGGCCAATGGCAAAGGTCATGACAAGCAAATCCCCAAAGCAGAGCTTGGATGGAATCAACACTGTAAGAACCTTTCAACTCACAGAACTTGATAACAACCAAACCTACGGACCCCAATTCTTTCCTATGTCAGAGAAAAGGAAAAGGTGAAGACACGAGAACAACATGGGGACACCAAGGTCAGTGAAAGGAGGGAGGAGCAGGAGGTGCTCCAGGCATCAGAGGTGAGATTATTCTACAAGTCATGGTGAGGACTATAATGAAACAGCTTCCCTGTAATTTGTGAAGTACATGTGGGGATGCAGAAGTGCACTCACAGCCTGTGAGAAAAGGTGTTCATGCTGGAGCATGTGGAAGCTGAAAAGCTGTAATCTAGTGGGAAACTTGAAGAAAGAAAGAAGACCCTTGCTTCCAGAGATAGAGAAAGAGAATCCCTGCTTTCAAACTAGACAGTTCATCCTTAAAAGACTACATTTCATGAACTAATGACCCATGCAAACAGTTGTGGGAATACTGCTTTGCCTGTGGGAGGTACTCACTTACAGCAGGTCGTGGGGGGCTGCTACTCATGAAAATTAGAACCACGTTAGAGAAGTTACAAAGAACTGTTTCCTGTGAGAAGGACCCCACAACATAACAGAAGAGACTCTTCTTCCTAAGCAAACTGAAGAAAGATTTTTTTAAAAATAACAGATGGAATAAAAAACTGACTAAAAAACTGTTTTGTCTCCCTGCATTGTCAGTGAGAAGGAAGGAAGAGCTGGAGTGGGGTGGAGAAAGGGTGTTCTAAAGGTTTAGTTTGCATTCTCCTCTTTTAATTTTGTTAATATTTTTTTTCTTTTTGTCATTTAAGTTTTGAGCCTATTTTGCCCTTAAAGTGTTTCCTCCTAATCCTTATCTCACACCATAAGCCTTTTGGGTTTTTTTCTTTCCCCCTCCTCTGCTCAACTATAACAGAGGACAATGAGTGAATGGTTTTTCATGGCCTGGCATCTAGCCAGTGCCAAACCATGACACGTGGATACATAAGTGGTCCCAGCTCTGGCCACTTACAGGATTGTAGGAAATGATAAGAATAGCTTATTCTTTGATTTGTTGTTATTTTCCCTTTCAAGTCAAACATAAGACATCAGACCCCAAAAAACTTAGAGTGACAACTTCCTCTCAGCCCAAGAGCCACAAGATAGACTTTGAATCAGTTAACTTCATTCATCTACAGAAATATGTGCAGAATCTGTCCTTAAGGATCCATACATTTTCCATTTTATGTTCTCCACTGTATTTATAGCATAAAAGACTTATGGAATGCTGGCAGGAAGATGTCTGCCTGGACAAAGTTTGCAATAAGGAAAACAAAAGTAAATTTTCACCTCCACATGTTCTCCAGAAACTGAAAAGAACCAGCCCCTGTATTACCATGTTTGCAGCAGAATTCAAAGTCCATGTTTGCCAGGTCTGCACACTGCTTGGCCAGACATTGCCCCTCTCCACATTAGTTATGAAGCATCAACAAAGAGTGGGTATGTGTTTTTACAGGTATTGCTCCAGAAACAGCAGTTTGTGAGCCCTTTAGTAATTTTTTTTTTAATATTGCACAAATAGTAAGGGCCTTCTGAATGTACTCAATACCCCACACCATACAGACATAACATTTTAACAAGAAAAACTGTAAAGATACTGGCTTTTTGCCACATACTGAATATTGGTACAGTTTATGGTTCCGTTCTTTTTTTTTCCTCATTGCTAATAATTGCCTAGTTATCAGTATTGCAAAGAGCTAATACAGAGTTGAAACTGTGGCATCATTTAAAGCCTTGGATCTTCAAGTTCTGTACACCCATTTGTTGGATTTTGACCCAACAAAAGCTCAATAAATAGAGCAAACATATGAAAAAAAAGCAACAAATTCTTTTATGTTCATAAAATCAGAATTGCACAAAGAGAATGCTAATAAATAGTCTTGATATGGACCAAAATAGTATAACTATTTGTAGTTTTCTTAATTTGAATATAAAACCAACGACCCACTCCCAAAGAAACCCCAAAGGGTTATTCTGAGCAGATGAACCTTCCCTGCTATGACTTTTACTCAAAGTCCATGTGGGTTATCTACCAAGGATAAACATTCGTGGATAAGATTTATGATGTGGAGAAGCCAGCTCAAAATTACTGTGATGTAACTGAGACAATGACAAGCAGTTCTGTTGGGTATTATATAATCCAGTCATGCTGGTCCCCATTTTTGGTATACTTATGACACTGTTTTATAATACTACAAGTGATGGAAGATTTTATTTAAGCAACAGGTAGTCCACACCCTCTTTAAATACATATAAATGTATATATGCATGCATTTATCATTGTCCTGACTGTTCCTGACTTTTCTTGAAATATGCCCCTGTTTCCTTACTATAAGCTTAAGAAAAACTGACAGCATTGACAAATTCAATACAGATAAATGCAGTTTATGCAGCTCTAGTTGCAGCTTGTTAGAGCTTGAAAACTTACCATAGTCCAGCTTGATATTTACCTAGGTGAAATTGCATACATTCAATTTACCAGATAACTAGAAGTGTCCCCTGTTAGTCATGCCTTCATTGTTGAGAAAAGATAATTTTAATTTGTAAAATTAAATTTCTGTTCAGAGGGCTGCAATACGTTGTAATAAGTCATTGAGGGTAATAAATTTGTATTTTCCTACAGGAGGAGAGTCCCTAGAGTAAACACAAGATTTTGTAAGTGATTCACACAAAAACAATGTGAGAGAAACATTTAAATTCGCAAACTGTGAGAATTTGAAAGATAGGCTGCAGTATTTTCATTGTAAATGTGGATTAGATTATGAAATTTATAATCCAGGAAAAATATGAGGATGATGGAAAAATTTAGTCACCTCATCAAGAACCTAAAAGGAACTGTACTGGGTATATAAAATTTTGGCCTTACCTTTAAAAAGGGCCAAAAAAGCTGGATGGATATAATACTTCTCCCAGCAATTCTTCCATTTACAACTCAGGAGCTTCCCTAAACAGACACAGGGCTTTTCTCCCTATTTAGTAATCTTCAGGGGACTTTTATTTCACAAAATCACACTAAACTTTGTAAGTTCAGAAGAATTACCAGAAGAATAATGAACTCTACAGTAACATCATAAGATTCAGGTAATAAAATGCCAGATTGCCCAGCTGAAAAAGCTGTGAGCCTTGTGTTTGTTGTTTGGTTTCCTTATAGTAGAAACAACAAGATACAATTGGAAACAAAACATGAAATATTTCCAAACAGTTATGACTTCACCTACAGTGTTTTTAAGTTTGCAACAAATGAAACCCTTACAATTCTTTATTTCTGAAATAAACCTCACAAAGAAGAGGAAGACTGGTGACAGTTTCATTCTCTGTTGCATTCTAAGGCATCTGGAGATGTCCCTGTTCATTTCAGAGAGGTTTGACTACATGACCTTTAAAAGGCCCTTCCAACCCAAGCCATTCTATAATTCCATGGTTTGTAATGACCTACTGAGAAAAATAATTTCATGATCTCCTATGTCTGCACCCAAACCTACTGCAGCCTAAGCAGGCTGCTTACTGATATCCACAAAGAAGTTCAACCCCATAGGACTGTGGTTCCAGTGAGCCCTGGCATGCTTCTTCAGAAATAAGAACTGAAACACTTGTCACACTTCTGTGCCTGAAAGGATTGCACAAGTGGTGATAGATACTAAATTTTAGAACCTGGGATGAAACTGCCTAAAAAAAAGAGAAAAATTATTTCTCAGTACCAAGTGTATCCTGTCCATCAACTCTCTTTGTATGCATGAAACACCTCCTTTGGAAACCATGGGAAGGGGATGTCTGCCAGCCTCTGCATCTGAGAACACTAAGAGCCATGTGGCCTCTTGATAGTCCAAGACCGGGAGGACAAGCAGCACTGAAGAATAAAGAAGTGGAAGCAACTGTGAAGATGGAAAAGAAGATGAGGAGGAGCCTTGCACCATGACGCACTGTCATACTTTCAATGGCTCACCTAACTGCAAGTTGAAGATTGAGGTGGACTCAAACATGACATTGTAACTTCACTAATGAAGTGACTGTTCCCATGCTTAACCTCTCATCCCTGTGTAGTGCCTATTTATTACGAATTAATAGCTTGATGCTGTCTACTACAACCTATTTTACAAGGCAGAGAGGCAGAGAGGAAGCAACAGAAAACCTCCTGTACAATTTCAGGCAGTGACTGCTCATGTTGCATAGTGAAAAATTATTGGAAAATGCCTTCCTGTTAAAAGGGGCTTTTGTCTTTAAAGTGAGGAAAAGCAATGGGAAAGCACTTAGAACATCTACAAACTGAATTAACAATAACTCACTTAAACAAAGGCATCAAAACAGAAGTCCTTCCTTCCGCCACTTCCTTCCTTCCTTCCTTCCTTCCTTCCTTCCTTCCTTCCTTCCTTCCTTCCTTCCGCCACTTCCTTCCGCCACTTCCTTCCGCCACTTCCTTCCTTCCTTCCTTCCTTCCTTCCTTCCTTCCTTCCTTCCTTCCTTCCTTCCGCCACTTCCTTCCTTCCGCCACTTCCTTCCTTCCGCCACTTCCTTCCGCCACTTCCTTCCGCCACTTCCTTCCTTCCGCCACTTCCTTCCGCCACCTCCTTCCTTCCTTCCTTCCTTCCTTCCTTCCTTCCTTCCTTCCTTCCTTCCTTCCTTCCTTCCTTCCTTCCTTCCTTCCTTCCTTCCTTCCTTCCTTCCTTCCTTCCTTCCTTCCTTCCTTCCTTCCTTCCTTCCTTCCTTCCGCCACTTCCTTCCTTCCTTCCTTCCGCCCTTCCTTCCTCCTTCCTTCCTTCCTTCCTTCCTTCCCTTCCTTCCTTCCTTCCGCCACTTCCTTCCTTCCTTCCTTCCTTCCGCCACTTCCTTCCTTCCTTCCGCCACTTCCTTCCGCACTTCCTTCCGCCACTTCCTTCCGCCACTTCCTTCCGCCACTCCTTCCTTCCTCCTTCCGCCACTTCCTTCCGCACTTCCTTCCGCCACTTCCTTCCCTTCCACTTCCTTCCTTCCTTCCTTCCTTCCTTCCTTCCTTCCTTCCTTCCTTCCTTCCTTCCTTCCTTCCTCCTTCCTTCCTTCCTTCCTTCCTTCCTTCCTTCCTTCCTTCCTTCCTTCCTTCCTTCCTTCCTTCCTTCCTTCCTTCCTTCCTTCCTTCCTTCCTTCCTTCCCTTCCTTCCTTCCTTCCTTCCTTCTTCCTTCCCTCCTTCCGCCACTTCCGCCACTTCCGCCACTTCCTTCCGCCACTTCCTTCCGCCACTTCCTTCCGCCACTTCCTTCCTTCCGCCACTTCCTTCCTTCCGCCACTTCCTTCCTTCCTTCCTTCCTTCCTTCCTTCCTTCCCTCCTTCCTTCCTTCCTTCCTTCCTTCCTTCCTTCCCCTTCCTTCCTTCCTTCCTTCCTTCCTTCCTTCCTTCCTTCCTTCCTTCCTTCCTTCCTTCCTTCCTTCCTTCCTTCCTTCCGCAACTTCCTTCCGCAACTTCCTTCCGCAACTTCCTTCCGCAACTTCCTTCCGCAACTTCCTTCCGCCACTTCCTTCCGCAACTTCCTTCCTTCCGCCACTTCCTTCCGCCACTTCCTTCCGCCACTTCCTTCCGCCACTTCCTTCCGCCACTTCCTTCCTTCCGCCACTTCCTTCCGCCACTTCCTTCCGCCACTTCCTTCCGCCACTTCCTTCCGCCACTTCCTTCCGCCACTTCCTTCCTTCCGCCACTTCCTTCCTTCCTCCCCTTCCTTCCTTCCTTCCTTCCTTCCTTCCTCCTTCCTTCCTTCCTTCCTTCCTCCTTCCTTCCTTCCTTCCTTCCTTCCTTCCTTCCTTCCTTCCTTCCTTCCTTCCGCCACTTCCTTCCTTCCGCCACTTCCTTCCTTCCTTCCTTCCTTCCTTCCTTCCTTCCTTCCTTCCTTCCTTCCTTCGCCACTTCCTTCCGCCACTTCCTTCCTTCTCTTCCTTCCGCCACTTCCTTCCTTCCTTCCTTCCGCCACTTCCTTCCTTCCTTCCGCCACTTCCTTCCTTCCTTCCTTCCGCCACTTCCTTCCGCCACTTCCTTCCGCCACTCCTTCCCTTTCCGCCACTTCCTTCCCACTTCCTTCCTTCCTTCCTTCCCTTCCTTCCTTCCTTCCTTCCTTCCTTCCTTCCTTCCTTCCTTCCTTCCTTCCTTCCTTCCTTCCTTCCTTCCTTCCTTCCTTCCTTCCTTCCTCCTTCCTTCCCCACTTCCTTCCGCCACTTCCTTCCCCACTTCTTCCTTCCATTCCTTCCGCCACTTCCTTCCTTCCTTCCGCCACTTCCTTCCTTCCTTCCTCCACTTCCTTCCTTCCTTCCTTCCTTCCTTCCTTCCTTCCTTCCTTCCTTCCTTCCTTCCTTCCTTCCTTCCTTCCTTCCTTCCTCCTTCCTTCCTTCCTTCCTTCCTTCCTTCCTTCCTTCCTTCCTTCCTTCCTTCCTTCCTTCCTTCCTTCCTTCCTTCCTTCCTTCCTTCCTTCCGCACTTCCTTCCTTCCTTCCTTCCGCCACTTCCTTCCTTCCTTCCGCCACTTCCTTCCTTCCTTCCGCCACTTCCTTCGCCCTTCCTTCCGCCACTTCCTTCCGCCACTTCCTTCCGCACTTCCTTCCTTCCTTCCGCCACTTCCTTCCGCATTCCTTCCTTCCCCATTCCTTCCTTCCTCCTTCTTCCTCCTTCCGCCTTCCTTCCTTCCTTCCTTCCTTCCTTCCCTTTCTCCTTCCTTCCTTCCTTCCTTCCTTCCTTCCTTCCTTCTCTTCCTTCCTTCCTTCCTTCCTTCCTTCCTTCCTTCCTTCCTTCCTTCCTTCCTTCCTTCCTTCCTTCCTTCCTTCCTTCCTTCCTTCCTTCCTTCCTTCCGCCACTTCCTTCCTTCCTTCCTTCCTTCTTCCTTCCTTCCTTCCTTCCTTCCTTCCTTCCTTCCTTCCTCCCCTTCCGCCACTTCCGCCACTTCCGCCACTTCCTTCCGCCACTTCCTTCCGCCACTTCCTTCCGCCACTTCCTTCCGCCACTTCCTTCCTTCCTTCCGCCACTTCCTTCCTTCCTTCCGCCCCTTCCTTCCTTCCTCCCTCCCTTCCTCCCTTCCTCCCTTCCTTCCTCCCTTCCTTCCGCCCCTTCCTTCCTCCCTTCCTTCCTCCCTTCCTTCCTCCCTTCCTTCCGCCACTTCCGTCCGCCACTTCCTTCCTTCCGCCACTTCCTTCCTTCCGCCACTTCCTTCCTTCCTCCCTCTTTCTGCCACTTCCTTCCAACACTTCCTTTGTTCCCTGATATTGGACAGAACAACAATCCTGAGCAATGAAAAATGTTAAACTAAATATAAATTAAGAAAACTGAAAATTATTAAATAAAATTAATGCTTTGATGATACTGCAGAATATGTCTTTGCAGAAAATATCTACATTATTATGAAAAATAGAAATAGAAAATAAAGCATGACCTGTGCATTGAAAATGTATTGAAATGTCTGTATTCTCACGACTGTGTTGGTCCATATTATTTTCCCATTTTCTTTATTCTTTTTAATAAATAGGAAATTCAATAAAAGAGGCAATTGAATAATACAGCTTTAATTGTATTCTGAGTTTACATATAAATATTTACTCTTGTAAATAGTGTCCTCTCCTTAGGCTGGCTGTTAAACTGCAACTGATAATGCAACCTTAATAGCTTTTAACAGATTTTAGCTAAACATGAAGATCTACTGCAAAACCTGAAAAGTCTTTATAAACTTTTTTTTTTTCCCAGAAGACTGGGGAGAGTGTGTTGCTTCACAGAATTTCAACAATTTGTGGGAGACCTAAATTAGTAAAATATTTACAGGCTATTGCTTAAGAAGTCACCAGTTAAACTTCCCAATGTAAATATAAAAATGCCACAACAACATTTTTTTAAAATAAGCTTGAAAAACAGTGTTCCAAATCCTGCTGGCTTGGTTTTCAATTTTTTTTGACAGCTGCATTAAAAAAAAAAAAAAGGGGGGGGTTTGGTAACAGGATTTTGTGGCCAAAATAATAAAACAAAACAAAAAAACCAAATCAGGTTCCTGTCATAAAGTTCAAAGAAGGAAATACACCGCCAAGAAAATGCAATCAATGAATCATAACAAAACCACTGAATCCTGACTGGGAATGTTAAACGTGCAGAATTTAACACTACCAGATACTGAAGACAAGAAAATTAGTAGATGCCTGTCCATGAAATTGAACTGGAAAAAAATATTCATTGATAGTCTGTTGGAATAGGAAGTAAAAAATGTGCCAAAATATTTTGTTCATTTGTATTTTTTGATCTGCCAATCCTTGCAGCAAGGAAAATTTTGAAATTAAAGTACACTTTCTTAAAGAAAAGCAAATGTTCCATTAAGTATAACAAATACATCTCAGCTTCAAAATCATAAAAGACTAGTCTCTCTAACCTTTTCACTAAATCTCAGAGTTTTGGCAAACTTTCACATACAACTTTAAGACACCTAGTGTTATAATAAAAGGGGGAAAATAAGGCCTTTTATCATAGCTTATGCCATTACTGTTATGCAGGGAACGTGGCACATCCCAGAAAATTAGCAAATCAACAGAACAAAGAAAAATATGATCCTACTTATTTCCACATAAAATTATTGAAATGCACAGTTGCAAAATATTAAATGAGTGCTAAAATTACAACTGTGCAGTCACAGCCCATGGATGTGAGCTTGCTTCTGCAGACTTCTTTGAAGGAAATAAGCTAATTTAAACATGTGAAGCATAGTGCAAGCAATCTAAATTACACGAGTGAAGAGGATACATTTATGTTATTACCTTATTCAGATCTTACTTCTTTATTTCAGAATCTAATTATGCTTGTGCATTTTGTCCTAATAGAATTTGTAAAAAATCTTGAAGGCAAAGATTTGTTTTTCTCCTAATCACAAAAATGAAAAGCTCCTGGAGCATTACAAAGACTAAAATATTACACACAGTGTGCATGCTGAATATCGTGAATGCATATATCTCTTAGTTGGTGTAGGCAAACTATTTAGCATGTTTTGTTGTGACTAGGAATTGCAAACTGTAACACATTAAATGTATTTGGAGACTGGAACTAGATGATCTTCAAAGTTCCTTCCAACCCCAACGATTCTACGATTTCATATGAAAGAAATTTATATGAAGGAAGATGAAAGTAGGAGTTAAAGTTTTGCAACTAAACATCCAAGGCATTATTCATGAATTTCTATTTTGACAACATGAAGTTTTAATCTTTACCCTAATTCTGGCACTTTTACAATTATGGTATCTGATTCAGGTAAGTTGTACTGCATATTTATGAGCAGGGTATGCCAGTGAAAATTATGTAAGTTCAAGATTCATTCAATAAATTAAGCTTATCTATTTACAGTTATCAGGGAGGGAACAATCAAGTTGTTCTGTTACATTTTTAAATCTTTTTGTGAAATTAGGAAAGGTTAGCAAACAGAAAACAAAACAATTTATATTGGATTGCTGTCCTGTTACTATTCATTTTCTGTATTTGCATATTAGGACCTGTCACTAGTGGGTTTTCACAGGGCTCCATCCTCAGCCCTGTTTTCTTTAACATCTTCATAAATGACTTAGACACAGGATTGGAAGGAACACTAAGCAAGGTCACAGAAAATACAAATGTGGGAGGATCTGTTGACTCTTGAAGGCAGGGAGGCCATGCAGAGAGACCTCAGCCAGCCACAGGAGTGGGCACAGGAATGTGGGCACAACAAGTTCAGTAAAGGAAAGTGCCAGATTCTGCATTGGGGTGGGGCAACCCTGGATGGATGGACAGACAGATTAGGGAATGAGATGCTGGCAAGCATGCCATGGAAAGGGACTTGAGTTCTTGGTCAAATACAAGCTGAATATTAGTCACCAGTGCCCTGGCAGCCAGGAGGGCCAATGGTGTCCTGTGATGCAAACTTAAATATTAGTTAGCCCAAAGGTGTTTATCCAATGAATGCTCTGACTTGGCTCCTGTCAAGGCTAACTTTTGAGAAGGTAGTTTCTATATATAGGAGGACAGTCAGCCAACAGAACATGTTTGCTGAAAGGCTGGCAAACAGAATCTGTACAAAGTGAGGACTCTTTTTAAGCAAACTCAATGCCTACTTCTGAATGACTACAGAGATAGTATTCCTTGAAAATCATCTTTCCCAGTTTTTTCAGCCTTTCACACTTTTCTTTCCAATATTCAATTTTGAGAAGGAAAAGCTGACTGCCCTAAGAGATAACTAATTCTTGACTCTCCCACTGCCCTTTCTTGAGCCCTCTACTGTCAAGGAAAATTCTCTGAGCTAAGTAAACTATATCCATCACCATGAAAACCAACATGAATAGTAACAGAAATTCTGGAACAGTAAAAAAGGGCATGAGAGGGAAAACTCACATATTTTCTGCTGCAGACAGGGTAATGGGAAGTGTGCATATTGCTCAAATTAAGATTTGGCTAGCCTATTTACTTGTGTTTATTATACACTAAAGCCTTGATTAAATCATATTCTTTTACAGTGATAACCTAGTCACAGTAAAGAGTATAAACACCTAGGAAGATCACAGACCACTGCCAAAGGAATTGGCACCAATTACTAAAAGTGATTTTTCCTGGGCTAGCTGTCTATACCATAGTTGGGCTATGGTATTTTCTTGAAACTACCAGAATAGGGTACAAGAGGTATGAATTTACTTAAGTGTACCTAAGAAGAATACATGCATGACAGAAAAGGAGGTACAATTAAAAAAGGGCATTGTACAAATAAAAATAATAGACCCTCCAATTATACCCTATAGTTTTCCAAGAAAATATTTATCTGTCTAGAAACAGATCATCTTTGCAGCTACTAAATGTTTTCTTTTAAACATGTACAGTGAAACCCAGCATTGTCATTCTGCTCTCAGGAAAGAAAAAATACACAGGAGTCTCCTTTAGTGTGGGTAGTAACAAACTCTGCTCGTAGGACAGAAAAAAGTAGTAAACCACCATGCTACTACCTAAGTTCAGTAAGATGTTTTACAGAATTTACAGAATTTATTCCAATAGCTGTAGAAGAACAACATGATGGCTGTCTATAATGGAGTGGATGAATTAGTAGAAGAGGGAAGAGCAACTGATGTCTTCTGTCCTGAATTCTCTAAGGCATAGATAAACTGCTGCTTGGAGGCTCCACCTTTCCTCTGGTTTTGGATGAAACAGAGAGATGACATATTCATATTTTATGGCATATTCATTGTCAAAAGAAAACAGAAAAAATACTGTATGTCTGTGCAACTTAAGGAGGCAACATCACAAAAAGGCTTTCCTAACACACAGTGTCTCGTAAGTCAGAACTCGGTGCAGGTATAATCCAAGACCTCTTCTATGTTTCAAAAGTAAAATATCATCATGAAACCGACTGCAGACAAATTTACTGATGTGAAAAATGTTTCCCAAAGCAGCCATTTATGTGGCTACAATAACAGGAGCAGGAGCAGCTCCCAGGAATTTTGTAAGAAAATGGAGTCAGCTGAGCGAATGTCAAGATTCAAGATTTATAAGGGAAACTAGGCCTTACCACGGCAAACTGCCTTTCCCTCAAGCACAATATACCCAGAAGACATTAAAAACTGTGTAAATACACTACCAACACCTTTAATTTCAGAAGACAAATATTCAGTCAAAAAAGACAGAGATCCAATCAACAGTTCGTACTGTGTTATGTAGTTATAGGTAATGTTGCAAACAGAAGAAATCACCATATTTTCTCTCTAGAAGCCTAAATCATAAAAGCAGCTACATGGAGTCCCCTTATACAATTAAGCCACCATAAATTGCAGGACACAACTTGTTTTTCTCTCTAAAACAGCCCATCTCCAACCGGCTCTCACTGTCACCATATGCAGTATTTCATTTGTGGTTACAAAAGCTCTTTGGTAGCAAAACAGCAGTTTGACTTGCAGGTGCACAATTACAATTTCATTATAAATAAATTAACTGAAAGACTGACAAGAGGAGCCACCTCTGTGCATTTATATCAGAGAGAACTTAAAGAATGTAACTAAGGTCTTGGATATCATCAGACCTTATCTGAATTCATACAGATCTTAGTCACACTAACATTGCATCATCAAAAATGACATAAATATTTGCAGAAATGTTCAGATTGTACATACTTAATATTTATGATAATTTGCTCAAGAAAGGAATATATCTCTGTACCCCAAATATCAAAAGATTATTTGCATTAGGTTTTAAAGCTCATTTTCTTTTAACTAAATACTGTGAAGAGAATAGAAATATTCTAAGCTTCCCACAGAGTGTCCTATTATTATTACATATTGGTCTAAACTGCCTCAACTTTATTTTGGGAACACTGTAGTTGAAATTGTTCTGATAGAGGAGGCCGACTGAAACTTCCTGTTTTGCACAAGACAGATTTTTCCTTTCAAGCATGTTTTAGTTGCAAGTAGCATAGGAAATATCAAAACAGAGGCATTAACTCCAAATAGTCCAGGGCACAGAGCATGTGTGCTTGGCTTCACAGCCACAACATATAAAGCAAAACACAATGACCAAAGCTGTGCCCATCACCTGGAGTTGAGCAGGAGGTACAGCCTGCATCCATAGGTGATCATGGTCTGCAAGTGGGCAATCATTGCACCTGAGCAGCCCCAGCCCACCCTGGGGTAGGTTGTTCAATACCTCGAGCCAAAATCTAGCATGGGAACACAGTGATCCAAGCAGGGCAGTGCTTTATTTCTGGTCTTCTATTTAAGTAGACTAAACTTAGTCACAATGCCGGTGATACTAATTTCTTGTTCTAGGTTTTACATATTTTTAACTCCCTCAGACAGTTAAGCATCTGCATACATAGCTTTGATCATCAAAGTACTTTCACAGACATCAAAGGGACATTAGCAGGCGTAATCTTAAAGTAAGTGCGTAGGAATCTACTGAACCATGGTTTCAGGTGGGGTTCTCTGAGCTGGAAAGAACAGTCCCTACCATTCAAAAGTACAACTTGTTTGCCGACAAATCATACCTGCTGCATTTGTTCTTCCTCTGAAAATATCATCATATGCCTTCCATTGAGGAGTCACCTGATAGGCGTGGATGAACACCACAAAAACCACCACCAGGCACATTAATGGCACCAGAGCAGCAGTGAAGAGAGCAGCATAGGCATTTGGAATGAAACACCTGATGGAAAAAAATGGAAAAAAAATGCTGTTGATAAGCATAAGAGACACCTTGAAAGACTACAAGTAGAATATTTTTGAAAAAGGATGTGCTTTACAAACCACGAATTCTTTAAAATGCTGTTGATAAGCATAAGAGACACCTTGAAAGACCACAAGTAGAATATTTTTGAAAAAGGATGTGCTTTACAAACCACAAATTCTTTAACTCTGTTCCCAGAGTAAACTTGATAAGTTCCTTTCTATCCTGTTGGGTCTTATCATTATAACTTAAGTATAGCTTTTGCTCTTCCAGTATGCATGTTATATTTAGCTTAACCAAGTTTGAAAAAAAATAAACTTGAAATGAAAAATATTGTATTTTAACAAACTACATGCTTCTATATTTATTTAAAGTGATCATTCTTAGTCACCAATTTCTAAAAGGACATCATGAAATTTTCTATACCTAGCTCCTGAAAGCACAAATTAGGTTTTGAAAAATATATTTTTAAAATAAATTAACAAGTCCTAAAGACAACATAACTATTCCTTCTAAAGTCATTTGCTCACAGAAACCAAACGCTCACTCCCTTCCCCTTACTTTTCCCCCAGTTGTTCAGTCTCTCCTTGTCATTTTCATTTATTTGCTATAATTATTTTTAAAGATGTGTCAAGAATATTAATTCTCCCTGAAAGAGTCAAATAATGCATATATAATGATGACTTGAATAAAAAGGAGATGATAGTTAAAGAGAGCTCTAGGAGTGTGAGAGATCAGGGTTTTCTGTGCTCTCCCTGGAGACCAGTATGGGCTTTATAGCCACTGACCCACTCTACAGATGACGCACAACAGAGCAGCCCAAGGGACGGCGCAGGAGTCGGTATGTCTACAGACTATGTGACCACTGCCATCCCTATTAACAGGGTGTAACTTACAGCCCTTCTGTTTCTTAGATCAGCTCATCTAAGTAAGCTTACCATTGATGCTGAGAGAGGCCTAGGTACATGTTTCACTGACATACCCGGTTGGATAAACCTTCTGGATTTGCTTGGGTATACTTTCATATACTGCCATAAAGTCAAGATTGCATCCTGCGTTGTATCTTTCAGAACAGCAGTCATGCATACTCAGTGAATTCCAAAAACAATTTCCAGTACAATCTAGATACCTCTCACAGCTCTCTGCAGAATGTAGAGGCTCAGTCAGACACCAAGCTTAGATATCATCTGATAACTGAATAAGTACGCATCAGGCAAAGTAAGAACTCTGCATTGTAATTCAAAGTGTTTGTTTCTTCCCTCATAGAAGAGATACTTCAATTCCTTTGCTCATCTTAGTGGCCTTCACTGGACCTTGTACAGTCTCTGTCCACGTCCCTTTTGTACTGAGAAGACCAGAACTGAACCTACACTCCAGGAGTGACTTCATGAGTGCTAAGCAGAGGGCCAGGAACATCCCCCTTGACCTGCTCTCAACATGGTTGATATGGAACACAACAACCCATCCATTTAATCTTTCTAATTTTTATTATTTCTTAGGTATGAAAGTTATTTTTTTTCCCAAATGTCTTCTTGAGTTGGCACAATTAGCACTAAGAAATGAAATCATATCACTACAACCTATGCTGCATTTAATAATTATACTGAAGGCAAGAATCTTAGCACAAGAATAATCCTCTATAAAAGCATATTTAAGTTCTCAAATCTGTATTTTTTTCAACTTGATGAATTTTTGTATTTCAAAGATAATATACACTCCAAAAGTCTACCAGAGTTTTTGAAACTTTATTGTGAACACTACTTTATATTCAGTTTAAAAAAGCTGTATAAAATTGAAAACCTACAAAGATGGATCACTTTTACAAATAACCTTTGGTACTTGCTCTAAAAAATATACTGGAAAGTTATGTAAAGAAATACACAAAGCCATATTAATCTTCAAAGCTTAATTTGAATTTTTTTCTTGAAGCAATGGTGTGCAGGTCAATGACAACAACATCATCCTGTAAGATTTATTCATATATAGTTATGTGATGACATATGTTGACAGATATATTTTATTAGAGATATCATATGGGATAACATTAAAGGGACCAGCTTCAATTATTTATTGTACTTAATACTGGGGACACAGATATTATTCCATTACTGTAACACATCTGTCTCATGGAATACTGTGTACTGTATATTCCTAGCACTGGATAGAAATGTTAGAAAAATATCCCAAAATATCAGCTAAGCTGATGTTTCAGAACACAACTACTCTACTTTAAAAGGCCCTGCAAGACTGATGTAGAAGCTTAAAAAAAATACATAATTATAAACCTTACTTGTCTGAAGAGCATTATTTCCTGCAGTAATTTCCTTTCCTAGCTTTCCAGCAAATTCCTTTTTTCTTTTTTTTTTTTTTTTTTTAGGCACTAGATTTCTTTAAGTATTTAATTTTCTTTGTTCTGAATTTGAGTGATAGCAAAAAGACCAACTAAACAACCAACCAATCAAAAAAATCTATCCACTGAAATACTGCCTTCTGCAAGAAAGACAAAAAAACAACCAACCAACCAACCAGCCAAAAAAAAAAAAAAAAGCCAACAGAAAACCAGCACTTTTAGCTTCTTCAGTTCCCATTTTATCATAGAGATATCATGACTTCCTCATAACACTTCCTTTTATCAAAATGTATTTTTTTTTCCCCTCATTCTTTTGAGAATTTTTGATCCCAGCTGAGGTCTCTTTTAGCATTGGAAAGACAGCTATTTAGCTTTTGTCCCAGGCTGCCATAAGTCTTGCCCTTCTTGACTATGGTTATCTGACTGGAGGATTCAACTTTGGTTCTGTGCTGACCACTTTGTTTTGATCATTGACTTTGTTGATGTCTAATTTTGTTTGGATTGCTATAAATTTCTCTGTTAACAAATGCAATTGTATGTCTCAAAACACTGTTCCTATGAGAAAAGCCATCAACAGGTACTTGAGATAAGTACCTTTTTATAGAAAGCTGATAACAAAAACTGATGGAACATTTAACTGGCCTCCATAATTGCTTGTATTTTTAGTTTACCAATTTTTGTGATTTTTTTGTGTTTTAATTGACAGGAACTTGTTGGAAGATCAATTATTAGTAAGATTACATAAGGAAAAACACTGAATGTTTTATTACTTTGATTTTTGTCTAGTTTGTCTTTTTACTAAAAAAATAAATGGCGTGGGAAAAGCTTTTACTTTTATCTCATGCATGTATTCTTTTATTTCTACCAGTTGAGAATTAGAAAATTCTACCAAATTTAGCATGAGAGCTGGTTCAAGACTTTATGCATATTGGAATCATGCAAACATGTATTAACCTTGCAAATTCTGCCCCAGAAGGCTTTTATTATCATGACTTGGCATAATTTTTCAGAAACATCAGAAGAATTAATAAGTAACCTAAACAATCTTAACAAAACAAAAGATAAAATGACATAGGAAATAATTGAGTCTCCCTTCCTAAATTAGACTGATTGACAGCCATGGACTAAAATTAGCTCATGGATAAAATTCAGAATAGCCTTTTACCACCTATCAAGACCTGTAACTGTTTTTCAAAATACTTGTATTCTCATGGTGTGTAGAATTACCCAGTGGGACAGGAATGTGGGTCCTTTCCAAGTCAGAATATTCTGTAATTCTGTCATTACTAAGAAAATTTCTCCAACTATATGCTGATGTGGTTGAGAAAGAACTCTATTTTGAAGCCTGTAAAATACATGAAGACACATCCTGAACAAACCCATTTACACTTGTTTCAGTGTGCAAAGGTAATCATCAATTGTGCTGCGAGACCTGGTCATCCCCTTGAGTCTTGGCTGACTCAGAAAATACCTGTCATAATACGTAACATGTGTATTTGTTTGGAATAACCCTGTAGGGAATTTAAACATCAACACTTTTTGTGTAATTCTGTGGCTAATTTCAAGCCCCAAATGTAGCTGATAGACAGATAAACTTGCAAGACAAGCCACTGTGGATTCGTCTGGGGATATTCTGATGAAAAGTGACTGACCCTAACTCCGCATGCTGGTCTAACGTGCAAGATAGTAATCTCATCCATCTGCTCCAATTGTGGATTTCACTATTCATCAGCAGGAAGGACATGACAGGAATTTAATTCTCCTGAACAAAGCTAAGAATGGATCAGTAGTATATGTGCCCCAGATATAGTGGGACAAAAGATAGGTTTTTGGTTTAAGGTAGTTTTTCCATAGCATGAGTGGGTCCTAGGAAATGTTATGTGGCAGGTACATGCCTTCAGTAATGGACCAGATATGACCAGATATTAACTCACAATTCTAACAAGTGTCAAAAATGGGTTTACAAAGTCAGTTCAGTGCATTCATAGCAAAGAATTAGTTTCTTCCCCACTTCCACAAAACAGCAGCTCAAGGGTTAAACCACGCTTTTCTTAGACACATTTGTTCCCAGCTGGAAGCCCAAAGATTCAGGGCTACACACACCTGAGTCAGTAATGCTTTTGTGCCTGCTGCACAGTAAAGAAGCATCTCTCTGACTCTGGTTAGTAGAGGCTGTGAGCTGAGCACTTCCATAATCCAGGGGATTATAATTTAAACACAAAACTGAAATATTTCCAAACAGTATTTGGTTTAAGATGTATGGTTTGCTTCAAATGGAAATGTAATAAAGTGGTTTAATCCATGCACTGATAGAAGACTCATCCATCTGTTGCACTGTGTCCTCTTGGGGTTCTCTCCTGCTAGAAGCAATGTATGTGACAAGCCTTGGGAGAGACTGGAGCATGGCAAATTAGTCATTGTCATTTCACCTTTGTGCCTGAAACCTGATTTTTGACATACAGACCCCAAAACGGAGTGTGAACAAAGCTTGTGAGTCATTGGGAAGTCTTGGAGTCCTCCCTCTACCCAACACAACAGTGTTGGTGTATTTATAAACACTGGTGACAGTTACACTTCAGGAGGAAGCTCTTAGAAAGCTGCTTTGAATATTGTCCCTCTCTCAGTCCTTGTCACAAAGGCAGTTTCTGTGAAGCCACGAACCACAAAGTCAGTCATCAAAGTCAGTTGGCATTAGATATGTTATATTAAAAGAACAAGGGATATATGGAATGTTAAATCTCACAGAAAGTGAATGCACTATTGCCATTCGCAATATCATCAATTGAAAAGGCTGAGCCACAGAAATGGCCAATCAGACATCAGAACTTTTTCAATCACTCTAACCCTAAGACTACCTCACAAAGATCCATATTCTAATAGTTGGGATTCAGATATTGAGAGTTGTGTCTATTGAGAATTGGGTTGATAATTGCAGTTGGATTTGTATATTTAATTATTTGAACAGCTGTTGTACATTTTATTATTACTGACATTATTATTTCTGTTGCTTCTGTCTTTTCTCTTCGTCTTTTCTATGTATGCACCACCCCCGTGGAAAACACAAACTGAGGAAAAGTCCCTGGCAGACAGTATTTGAGGCATGGGGTGGTGTGAGGGCTCAAAGAATGCGGACACCTAGCCCAGGACACTGTCTCCATAAGGTAAGCCACAACAATGGAATTTGACATAAGCACAGATGGCAAAACAGGAAGACATTAACACCAGGCCTAACGAAGGTGAAGATCTGGAATTAGCATACCAGGCAAAATTCTGATGTACAGACTGTGGAGACATAAGACTTATCTGAACAAAAAAAAAAAAAACCCAAAAAAAAAAAACCACACAGTGAAAGCTGTGAGAAAGGATCCACATGTCAGCCAAAGTTGAGAAAACTGCATCTATGCCCCATGGATATCCCAAACTCAGACTGTATAAAAGTGGTACCTCCAGGTGACCAACAGGGAGACCCCCACCACTGAAGACCAGGGTGTAGAAGGACCAGTGGGGTGCTGCAGGAATCCATGTGGTGAATATGATATCTTTTCATCTTCTGCTTAATCTCTCACTCTATTTCTTTCTTCCCTTATCCCTCCCACTTTCCTCTTGTTTTCCTATCTCTCTACCTCACATTTACTGTTAAATTTAATCTGTACTACTGATTTCAGCATGTGGTCTCATTAACACCTTGATTTGGCCAGAAGTATCTTATAATCAGATCATAACACTTTGACATTAAGATATTCCTGTTGGTTTCTCTTGCACTACTCCTATCCAAACTTATTCAATTCCATTGTCCTCAAGACTTCACCTTGTATCCTCCCAGTCTCTTATTTCATGCATGGTATACTTTAAACAGTACTTTATTTCCATCTCAAACATTTCTAACATAACAGAACAGAACATAAAGCATATTTTCAAAAGCTCTTTGTATATCTGTATCCATGAAAGGTCTCTTCCATGAAAGAGGCTAAAAATAAATTTAGAAAGAATTGTCTGTAGTGTGCTTCTCCTCCAAGGTATAATTCTATACTAGTATGTAATTACTTGTTAATCATTTTACAACTGGAAAAAACATAATATTGAAACTAAGCAGCTATTTTTCCTGCAATTCAAATCAATAAGACATTTAATTCATATGTTGTTTTTTTTCAGGCCTAGAATGATGAGAAATAGCTTTAGTATATAAAATAGTGTTCTCATTGATGACTACTGCAGGTGTTCATTTAATTTAAATTGCTGCTTTCAAATACAACAAACACAGAAAGATTAGGGGAAATTAAGACACATCTTCCCCCTTGGAAAAGATGTAACTTTAGAAAATCATACACTTTTAAATCTATAAATTGATACAAATTACCTCACTTCTTGGCCAGCCAGAATCAGTATTTTACCTTGATTTTCCTGTTTTCCACCTCAAATCTATTAAAGCAGCTTCTTCTAAAGGGGATGAAGCATGTTATTTGACACTTCAATTGTTTTTGTAAAGTCTTCTGTGATCTCTTAAAACATCACAATTCCTAAAATCTGGAGAGGTATTTCAGCTACATATGATATGAGAAGGCCATTCTTTCTCTTTATTTTCCCTAATACTTTTAAAGGAAACACAAGAAACAATTGATAACATGTATACTGGAACTACTGTTAGCACAATTACATAATTAATATTAAAAATGGAAAATAAATATAAATAACAAACTATATTGCTAAGAAAATAACAATTGTTAAAAAATTGAAGGACTGACATTTTTTGTCCCCTTCTGAGCAAAAAAGATTTACAATTGTAAAATTTTAAATTTGCTCAATGCAATAAGAATGGTTTAATTCCATTATTGCATTTCCTTGAATTGAATTCCACGGACAATCTCTTTTGACTGTATCTTGAAACTATAAAAGGCTAAACGTGGCAAAAAATTACAAGTGTCCTTATCTATCAAATGTCTGGTGTTCTGAGACATTAACCTTTACAGCAAATCATTTTACAGGAAAACAAGAATAATATTCATTTACTTTAAAATGGCACCCAGGAAAACAATGGGTTTAACAACTGTTTGAGACCACATTGGTGGACAAACCTTACAAGGAGATAAACATATTGGCTCTTGCAGTGTCAAAGCCTATTTAACCTGATGAATCAACCTGATCAGATAGCTTATGGAGTTCCACTCTTCTTTCTTTTATGTTGTACCATTTATCCTTTTTTATGTTGTACCATATATCCTTTTTCATAAAAATATTAAACAACAATATAACAACAGATTCACAGAATCCTAGAATGGCTTGCATTGGAAGGGACCTTAAAGTTCATCTTGTTCCAACTGCGTTGCCATGAAGAGGGACACCTTCCACTAGATCTGGTTGCTCCAATTTGCATCCAACCTGGTCTTCAACATTTCCAGGGATGGAGAATTCACAGCTTCTCTGGGCAATGTGTTCCAGAATGTGTTTCAGTCTCTTAACATCTTCACAAAAAATAATTTCTTCCTAATAACTATTCTAATTCTCTTTTTTATTTTTCCATTCCCCTGACAGGGAATGAAACACTGACATTTTTGTTGTGCAGGGGGGTTTTTTGGTGGTTTTTTTGTTTTGTTTTGTTTTGGGTTTTTTTTTTTTTATGTGTGTGTGTGTGTGTGTGTTTTATTTTGTGTTGTTTGGGGCTTTTTGTTTGTTTGGAGTTTTTCTGTTTGCTTGAGTGTTTTGTGGTTTTTGGCTGGTTGTTTTTTTTTTAGAGAAAAGCTTATGCATCTATGAAGTGATGTGGAGAAAACCATAAGTAAAGAGTATGTTAAGTTTATCACAGGTATCATTTGAGATGGTAGTCATTAGTTTTTGAGGAAATTCAAGCCACATGAAAGAAATTTCTGTTTCTACAGTAGGCAAGATTCTAGAGATTTCTACATTATAAAAAAAATTTATACTGCCGAAGGCACGCGGATTTAGACTTGTACTCATCAGTCAGCTTCACACAGTCTTCTGTACACATTAACAACAGTTCACACAACACCCTGGAAAAAGACTTCACATTTTTTCAAACTGAGTGAAACTGAATTAAAGAGTGTGGCCCAATTTGATATGCTTTATGGTACCTTGGAGAATGAAAGGCAATCTAGCATTTATTTGGAGGCTTTTATGAGCTTTACTACACAAATAAAAACTATATGTTCCATCAAGGCCAATGTTTAAAAATATTTGAAGGTCACTTTAAAATAATTATTCCTTAAAACATTTCATCTAAGAATTCTGAAAACCTGAGAACCACTGACAATCTTTTTCAATATGTCTTGGAATACAGTGCAGAACTTGAGATTGCTAGATATATATTAATATTTCACTAAAGTCAGAAACCAAATAAAATAGGAGACATGCTAAAGTTTTCATCTCATTATCAAGATTTTTTTGGACAACACACTACATCAGGCAAATTTGATTTCATTATTTCACAAGTTTACAGGTTTGTTTTATAAATGGACTTGAGACCTCTTACACTATTTAAACGACAAAGGAGGCAATATAAGGAAAGTAATGTAAAACACACTGCATACCTAGTGAACTCACTAGCTAGTTTTATTTTTGCAGAATAGAATCTGGAAATGACTATGGACCACATTAAAAATGACAGGAGTTGTAATTTTACACTCTTCCATAGAAGTAAAGGTCATACTTGGATCTACAAAAATTGTCTACTCTGCAACACACATCAGGTAAATATTCTGCTCTAATCAGTCTTACAAATACCTCACAGTGGCATACTGAGCCTGTGTTGTGGTTTAATCCTAGTTAGCAGGTAAGGATCAGTTGCTCACTCTCCCCACCTGCCCTCTCAGTGGAGAGAACTGGACTTTAAATGTGAACCTTGTGGGTTGAGTTAAGAACTATTTAATAATGGAAATAAAATAATATAGTAATACTGAATATGATGATAACAACAATAATGATGATAATAACAAATTTAATAATTGAAATATTAACAATAATAATAAGAATGAGAGATAGTAACCAAACCTGGAAGAAACAAGGAATACCGCGCACATCACCACTGACTGATGCCCAGCCCATTCCTGAACAATTATCCTTCCAGGTGATTCTCCCTGTTTATATACTGGATATGATGTTCTATAGTGTGAAACATCCCTTTGGCCAGTTGTTGTTACATGTCCTGGCCATGCTCTCTCACAACTTTCTGTGTAGCTCCTCACAGGCATTAAATGAAACACTGCAAAGACCTGGACTTAGTGTGAGGACTATGCAGCAACAGAAAAATCATCAAAACACACAGTGCTGTGTACTAGCTACTATGAAGAAAATTACATCTGCACCAGTCAAAACCAGAACAGTCTGCTTTTGGCAAAATTCAAGATCAAAAATTGAATGAAAAATGTTCACACTAGAGCTATGAAAGCCACCAGACGTCTCATACATATGTTCTGTTCTGAATACATGGGAAAAAATATTTCTGATATGTTTTGGTTTGTTAAGTTTGTGGTGTTTTTGCTAATAGGAAAGGACAAATACTGGAAAACTATAAGTAGCCAGGGAACTGGCAACCTACAAGTAGACAAAAAGCAAAATTAGCATACCCCACGTTGTAATATATTTTGCTTGCTGGAAAACACAAGCTGGAGAGTTTAAACTATATCAGTATTGGCAGATGGCTATCAGAGTAGACACAGGAGGGATTAGCTGTATTTAGCAAACTGAGAATGATCGGGATTGGGCACCTTAGAAGGGTAACCAAACAAAAATTAGAAACATACTTTCAAGCCCAAGAGCTAATGCTTGAAGGAAAAAACCCCACAAAATAAATACTTAAATCACATGCCTTACAATGAAAAATGTCTGACAGATCTTGTTTCTCCATTTAAAGCATTTTTTTCCAATGTAACCTCTGAGGTTCAGTTCTAAGCTTTCTTTTCTGGTAGACTTGTTAAACATTTCCTAGGCAATAGAGAGTTAAGCCTAGAATGAAGATCAGCTGAACTTTCTTCTTTCCCACTGTAGACATTTTCTCAATTTTACTCCTTTTCTTCTCTCCTTTCCTTTTCTCCTTTCCTTTCTCCCCTTTGCCCTTCCTTTTCCTTCTCTTCATTATCAATAACTGCAAGCTATGCACAGGCATTGGATGGACAAGATATGGACCTGCACATATACAGAGAATTTGTCTAGTTCCAGTTCTAGCTTTCTTACTATACTTTTTTGCTATTTATAGCTGCTATCAACTAAAATATTGCACAATCCAAACTACAAAATAGAAGAGTAATCCTTCCAATGTCCAAGGATGAAAACCACATGCACAGCTCCAGTCTAACGATGGAGTATTTATTTTAACAAGTACCCAAAATAGCATTTACCAAAAACGTTATTGTCACTGCTAGTATGTCTTGCATCCTGATGCTGGTTAGAAAATCTGTCTCTAAAGATTGGCATAAGACACAAGAATTCTAAAACAACTCATCAGTAAAGATTTATTTTTGTAGTGTCTTTTGAAAAGGGCAGATTGTGTTCCAACACAATAGTCACAGGGGCATCCAAAGCATTACTTTTCCCTGCCCCAAGCCTTCAGAAAGCAACTTTTTTTTTCAGATGTGCTTTGAGTAATAACATCGTAAAATGGTAGCATTGAGTAATCATTCTGTTATTTATTCTTATCATACCTTAAGCATAGGCTAAAGATGTTAAAATTTCCAATTTGCATCACAGAAAGAAAACTTAGTGATGTAAAATAATTTTTACAAGGCTTTTGAGAATGTTAGTGCAAGGTCAGAAAGTGCAATAAAGGTATTACAGCTACCAGGAAAGTACTTAGGTCTTTCTGTTTCTATGGATGTATTTGCATGAAAGTATAGCTTAAGACATTTTGCATTGAAATGTTGGTCCAAGTTGTCACAAAGTGTCTACTTAGAGAAGTGGAAAGGAAAAACAAGAATCTGACTTGGTGGGGGACACCCACTAGAATAGATCTAAGAATCTTTGATCAAGAATGGATACTCTTCCTATCCAAAATTCCTAGGTCTGTTTTGCATCACTCCAATTTGATACTTCTAAAACAATGCCAAGGCAGAGGCTCTAAGAGGTCATTATGGATGATTCTAGATAAGATTTGACTCCCACTATCCTCTACAGTCTGTCAACACTACTCAAACCCTAGTCCAGGCCTTGGAGCTTTCTGGTGGACTCCCTTTGGCAGGATGTCTGGTGCTCTCCAAGCTGCTCTATTGCTCCCCTCGTCAGCAAACCAAGAGAGGAAGGGTGGGACAGCAAATAAGATGAAAAAGTCCTCATGGGTCAGATGAATACAGTGTAATAAAGCAAAGAACAAGGTTGCATGTGGAAGAAAAAGGAAACGACTTGTGGTCCACTTCCCATCAGCAGGTGATGTCCAATCACTTCCCAGGAAGCAGGACTTGAGTATTGTGTAGCCTTTGCTCCATAAGACAAACATCATAACAACAAAGGTGTTCCCTTCCTCCTCCTTTATCTTAAGTTTTACATCTGAGCAGACAGGATACATCATGGAGTATCCCTTGGGTCAGCTTGGGTCAGCTGTCCGGGCCATGTTCCCTCCCAAGACCTTGCTCACCCCCAGCCAGAAAACTCCAGCTACTATAGAAAAAGTCATAATAATATAATGTACTGCATTTACATAATGACATGCATTAAAAGGAAGGTTATGGATACTTTGATCAAAATATGACTAAAAGGCCATGTAACTGAAGCTGAGCACTAATGGCCAGATGCATTCCGCATTTCTCACGTCTCATTATTCATAACAACCTAAGTTATTAAATTAAGAATAACCTTGGCAAGTTTTAGAAGAAAAAGTGACGTCTTGAGTAAATTGAACACTGTAAGGCAAGCACAGTGGTGTTGTGACTCAGGAAGACAAAATATGCCCTCTTCCATGACTCAGTGCTTCAGTATGAGTACACTTAGCTAGAACTTCTGACTGGGATGACTTTTCTACAGGACTAAGCAGGGAAGAATGATTTTGCATTGGTCAGCAAAAACTACAGCTGCATCACAATACTCTAAATTACACTTGGCAGGCTAGAGAAGTTGTTCAAGCAATGGAGGCTGACTGAATGTGTTCTGGGCTTATATTTTGATTACAATCCAATATGCAAGGGTTTCTTTCAGCAAGAGGTTCCTCTCAGGAAATAGATTTCTTTTTTTGTATACTCAGCAACAAGACAGTAGCTAATAATAATAGGAGTGAGCTACCTGATTTATATTTGCATGAGGTAACTCCAAAAAATGGTCTGATAGGGAGGTGAAAGCAGCACGGGTTTATGACTGAATCAAACACAATGTGGGAGCTCTCAAAGAGGCATGACACACTGACACTGCCTCGACAGAATATGGCTGCCACAGGCTTTCTTACATGTCTTGGAAAATCCCTAACACACCCTTTTTTTTTTATTATTATTTGCAAACAATTTAATTATTTGTCAAATTATATGGACTGTATCAAATTTTAAACCACAGTCTGATTTTCCTAATTGGAGTTGCAGTACAGTATTATAAATTAGTTCAAATCCCAGATTATTTAGAAAAAAAATCTTAGAAATGTATTTCTTACACATTGGAAATTTCTAGGGAGACAATTTAAGATTTTTAAATGCTATTTAAATATGTACGTGCTCTTCTGAGAAATAGTTTCCTGATCTCTTTCCATAAAATTCTAGGCAGCTGTGAGAAGTGTGTCCAAAACACAAGGAATTGGATTCTAAAATCTGACTCCACTGGAATTAGGAGGTGCATGATGATTACAGAAGTTAAGGGAAAAAAACCAACTTGGTACTGTGGTGGAGCTACGTTTTATGAAGAAGAAACGTTTTCTAATATTTGTGGGTTCTGTCATTCCCAGGAATGATCTACTATGTGTAAAGCAACTCTGAAATTTAAGGTGACAGAGAGAAAATTTGCAAACATTACACTTGTCTCTGCATTATATGTATCTGAAGCTATTTAAATGTCATTTCCTGTTGCTTCTAGTCCTGAAAAAAAAAAATCTTTTTTGCAATTTAGACAGTGAATTTGCTAAAAATAAGTAGGTTTTCGACCAGCCAGACAAGACATTTAGGAAAGCTATGAAAAAGTCAGGTAAAAGAAATTAGAAATTGAACAAAATGTACCAAGCATTTTAAAGGATTTCTCAGAGTTGTGTTCTTTTCAACCTAAACAATACAGTGTTCACTGAACTTCTACTGTAAGCTCATGTTGTTGCTGTTACTAATAAGCAAAGAACACTAATACAAATAAATGTTCTTGATGATAAGTGAATTACAGCCACCCCTTCCTGATATTAGCAAGAGCTTTTTAAAACCTTGTCTCAATTCTTACCATCAAAAAATGCAGCTACAGAACCTCCATCTCTGGATGTTACCAGAGTTTTTTCAATATGTAGAGTTATGAATGTTAAGGGTTTTCATAGTGCCTTTTCCCCCCCTGCTTTGCAAACAGACATATCTCTCAGTACAGTGTGTTCAGGACACAGCACAGGGCGGAAACTTGCGGTGTTTCTGCTATGGAGGAAGTACCAGTTTGCTTGCTCATAACCAGCCTCAAATATTTAAATTTGTGAGCCTGCAGAATGCAGAGGCCACGCCCCACTTGTTACAGTTTGAGTGCTCCTGGACCCACCAGCTCTTTTTTAAGGGCATTTTCCAAAGCTGTACTTTGTCAGCCACATTGTTGTGCTGCACTGGACTAGAAACTGGAGCTAAGCTGCTGCTTGCAGCTGTGTGTGCAGAGATGGGAAACACCCCCTGTGCAAACTCAGCCTCTGCCCCAGAACACCTGTGCAGCTGGAGCTACAAGTTCACTTCTGTGTAGCTTCACAAGAAATGTGTGTGAAGAAATCTCTGTATGATGTGCAAGTTTCTCATAAACACATAGCCATGATGTTTTACCAGCTGTTTCCCACGTTACCCATCTTCCTCCATGGTAAGAATCATACAAATTTTGGTGTGAAAATGTTGAAAATTTCTGGTTCAATTTGCCCTATTTACCTAAGAGAGAGAGTGTGTAAGAACTCAAATCAGAGGGAAAAGAATCACTCTATAATTTCAGCTAAACAATTCATTGAGAAAGATTGTATACACCTAAGGAATTATTTTGAAATAGAAAATGAAAAGGTGAGTGCTTTCCCGGCAGCTGCATCTAAAAACTACAGCATGATGTTACTTTTGCTTTTTTTTAATCACTTTTCCTCAAAAGCAAATGGGAATTTTCTCTGGAACACTGAACACCATCTGCTCATGGGTCAAGTTAACCAAATCTCAGAGGACTCATAATAGCTGCCCCAAAGAATCCCATGCAGCTGTGAAACAAGACACATCCTTGTACAAACACATTTTGAAATGCCTGAAATCAAATACTGCTGCCCCAAGCTGAACACAATTAGACTGGCTGTTTGGATTCAGTGCTGCACTCTGCCTCAGTCACCTCACCAGGGTGATGGGAAAATGAACAACCCAAGAAATCTCTTACTGCCCATAAAATTGTGGAGGTTGTTTGGTATGAGGAAAAATGAAAGCTGCATTTGTATTTTATTAAAATTTGTTTGTCTCATACAGATTAACTCAGAGATAGGTCAATATGTTTTATTTCATATATAATTCTTAACTCAGAAAAAAATTATTTTCCTTATATTTTGCACATATGTTTCAAGTGAAATGCAAAATTTTTAATAATGGTTCTCCCAGATTTTATGCATTGAAAATGTGGCATCAACTCTTTGGCATTATTTAGTTTCTTTTTCATTTCTTTTGTCTATGCAGCAAAACAAAGAGAAAAAATAATGAGGGAAAGAGGAGAAGAAGGGGAAAAATGAAAATACAGTTAGACTGTTTTGGTTAAGAAATGTGAGTTCAGAAACAGCAGAATTAGAATTGCCAGGTCTTAAGTCAAGGCTTGCCCATTCTTGTTTATGTTTGGACAGAGTGTCCCAGCCATTTTTTGAAAGCCAAATCTACATCCATAGGATTTACTGCTAGAAATTTAATCCTATCATCTTTACTGACATGTCAAAATTTATTATAAGCAGCACCATACTCATTAATGGAGGTACCCACAGAGTAAATACTAGCGATAGAACACATTGGGGAAAACCCAGTCCTGCACGAACAAAAGATGAAGAAATGCCAAGATGTTGTTTTGGAACAGCAAAGAACTGAATCTTTGGAAGATTCAGTCTGAGTCAGTGTGGGCAACAACAGACTTGTCAATAAACCAGACCTATTGCATAATAAAGCAGAAAAACAATCTCCTTGTTGCCTTCTCTGCTGCTGTTATTGTAGAGCTAAACAGTTGGAAAAAGGGGAAAATAAAAATGTCTAAACAATGCTTTTCTATAATGAGAATCCAAAAGGTCATCTGCTGCTGTTTTAGAACACAGCTTATTGTGTTTCAGTGCTCTCATTATGTGATCCTCTGGAAATTTCTCTGTACAATTTTATATCTAGGTTTTTTTGACCTTTTTCTTTGGTTTTGTCTTTTTCTTTTTTTCTTCCTAGAGTGACAGTTAATACTAAAGAAATGCAGTTACCAAAGAACAGCAGAGACTCAGTATAAGTGCTACATTAACACAGTTGAGACTTCTAAGGAACTGGAAGCTCTGTAGTTCCCAGGTAGCTCATTCCACAAATCTCAGAAGATTTGCAGCCTTCAGCATTTGACCAGGAAACTAAGCTGACAGAAACCTTCTTGAAATCTCTTAGAGCATGGTTCTTGCTAACACTGCAATTTTAAAATTACATAAGGAGTTATGTGTCTGATTTCAGTTAAGTATCTTGCTCCTGTTTAAATCTAGGCTTGCTCCTTATGTGTATGAGTCATTATCAATGACTTTGAAACTACAATATATTGTTGAGGCTCTGTTTTTGGCTTTTTACTATTTAAGACTTGTTACAGTTTCTCCAATGCCAGAAAATGTTTCATTAGTACTATGTTTTAAGGCAGACACTCTAACCTTACTTTACCTATGCATAGTCTAAACCAAGGATTTACTACAAATCTAGCTGAAAAAGAAGACACTTCCATGTGCAAACTGTCAAACATAAATGAAGCTCATGTTCATAGTCCTGTCCTTTGGGAAGAAGAATAACATCTGCAAACTATGGTTTTCATATTGACAATTAAATGTAATACTAACAACACAAATCAGTCTGCTAAAGCTGCATTCCTTTTAATCATATGCATCTTAGTACAGGTCAGTGAGATACGCCATTGTTTGTGGCTTTTACATTGGGGAGGCAAGAGTTTGCCTTTCCAAGTACAACTTATTGCACTAAATACACTAAAACTTACTTCATGGAACTAAAATCTGAGACAAAATTGAGTGGTTGTAGAACAGCCCTGTGGTGAAATTAAAAAGACAAAAAAAAAACAACCCAAAAAAACCCCCAGCCGACCAAACAATAATCCTACTATTTTATTTCCACCTCTATTTTAGAAAGATCAAATACAAGAAGGTTTCTAAGTGGACTCCGTTTGTCAGTATCAATGAGGTAGTCAGAATTAGTGCCTGGTATTGATCTCACTTTTGCTTACCTTAGCATTTCTCAACTTATTCTGGCATATCAGATTAAGGTTTTTCGAATTTGGTGGAAAACAGATAAATTGAGAACGATTTGGTTTAGTAGTAGTAGGCTGTATTTTAATGATTAAAGATTACAAAATAGGAGGGATGAAATTACTAGTTACTTGTACAACTACAGAGAAAATATGAAGCTTTTAAAAGCTATCGATGACAGGCATGTAAGCCTTCATCCTGCAGATGTTCTTTGATACTCCTGTCATAATACTACAGAGGCTCCAGAAAAGTTCCTGGAGTTTTCTTGGGGCACAAAAAGTCCCTTCATCTGAACCCATTTGAAGGACCAGGCCTCACAGGCATTAGGGAGGGCAACTTTCACCCATAACAACCATCTTTTTAACTCTTTACCATGACAGCATAATACCATGATTTGTCAGACATTAACCATCCCATAATGACTGGAAATTTTACTATAACAACTATTCTTCTCTACTCATGTTTCAAACTTTCACCAGTTAAAGCAGTCAATTTTTTGTCTTTCTTTATTGTAGTTTTAAAAAACACAGTACAGTGATTATGCCTGATTCTGATGTGCTACAAGAAATATTTGCCAATACATGAAAGACATTCAACCACCTGCCACTGTCCCCAACAATTTCTCCTTACTGAAAACTTATCTTGGTAATGATGTATAAGTGAAAAGTAATTAAAGGCATCCCATTTAGAAGTGAAGTATTTTTAAATATTCCTTAGAAGTTGGTAGCACATCAGACTACCTGTGTTTCTGTGGAAACACAGGAAAAATTTAGAAAATAAAGCACAAGTACAGGATACAAAAAGGTCAAACTTAGTATGTTATTAACTTCTTTGGTAGATTTTTCCCTATATAAATATGTGTGTATATATGTATATGCATGTGTGTGCATATGTGTGCATATATATATATATATGTATAAGAATGTCTGTAGTGTGGCACTGTGTCAACATAATTGAAGTAGCTCTGGTTCATTAGAAACATTTATCCTGCTGCTACACACTACTACTACTATTATCCATATTTATTCTGCTACTACAGTAGCAGTAGGACAGGATTTGTGCTCAGGATGGTTTAATTTACTATGCAGAAAAGGACAGAACCCAAATAGTGAGAAATCAGTGGTGAAAACTGCAGGCTTTCTGCCCCCCAACTTCAGCTGAGTGGCTCATGAAGCACTTGGCTTTGCATACAGACAGTCAACCATCATTCTATACTGAGGTCTAGCAACAGCAGTTTGGAATAGCTTTGAAATCCTAGATGATGTGCCAGTGAACTGAGGAGAGAGGAGGTGGAAAAACTTGGATAATAGGAAAAAGAAGCTGCAGAGAGAGGTCCATGCAGGGAGACACTTTTTGTCCATGCAGAATATAAAACCAGGCATTAGAGGATGGTAATTCCTCATAGATTTGTCATCCAAACCTCTTCTTCTTAGTATGTCTTTGAGTTAAATGAAAATCCCTGAATGGTTTTGTGGCAATTCTTAGCTATTTTCTTACCTATTCCTGCCTGTAAAAGTCTGGTGATACGAATGTTGCTCACGGCTGAATTCAGCACTTTTGAAGTGATACAGTATAGGAGACATAAGATTTAATCCAAATGCTTGGACGGAAATTAGCTCACTCAAGCTAAAATATTCTTGTTACTGGTCCTTGGTTAAAAGAAAGCAGATTTCCATTTTAGGGAACAGCTAGTAAGCCAGGGATCTGTTCCTGGGATGTGTGCCAACACTGAGGCAGTCATTCAACTGGGTGAGACCCAAAGCAGCACCCAGTACATTTTTCTGACTGGGTTAAGGGTCAGTGCACCAGACTGTCAGACATTCAGTGAGAGAGAAACCATGGCACAAAGTGCCCATGACTCATGGCAAAGGGCCTGGTACCACAGAACATTTTTCATGGAGTTTCTTATCCCAATAATGTTAACAATGGCTCTGCCCTGGTTTCAGTTAATTTCTTCTCAGTAGATGGTACAAGTGCTATGTTTTGGATTGGAATGAGAATGGTACTGATAAGACACTAATGTTTTGGGGTTTTGCTAGTCATATTTACCCTAAGTCAAGGACTTTTTCTTCCTTGTCTCATGCTCTGTCAGTGAAAAGGTAGGCAAAATAAACTGGAAGGAAACATTGCTGGGACAGGTGACCTGAACTGACCAAAAGGATATTTCCACACCACAGAACTCCATGTGCAGTATATAAAATGGTAAGTGCAGTCAGTCTGGGTTTAGGAAGGGGTGTTTGGCAGCCAGACAAACTGGAGAGACAAATTGCACTGTGCACCACTTTAAAGAAAGAAATATAATTGTTATTGTTCTAATTATTAAGATTATTATTATGATTACTTTCAACTATTATTTCATTTTCTTTTCAAACAGTAAGTACTTTTTATCTCAATATACAAGTTTCACTTGCATTCTTCTCCCCATTCAACTGGGATGGAGGAGAAAGACAGGAAGAAGTAAAACATGGTGTTTCATGTCCATCTAGGCTTAAAACCATAGCAGGCTCATCTGTCCCCTGGGCTCTCCCTATATGTAAGATTCAGAGAAACTGCAGTGTGAGCAACAAGAAGAGCTGTAACCCTTAATCACAGCAAAAATTTCATAGATCCAGTTTCTTTAGCTTAGCCTCCTTATCCCACAGTTGTGGCTCCATAATCACAGATCCAGTGATTTTCTGGCAAAAAAAACTCTGCTTTGAGCTGGACAGTAGAGGACATAGAAGTATTTGGGGTTTTAGAAGGAATGTCACTGGGGAATCTTTTCTATTATTTTTTCATAGATATTTCATGACAATGATACAAAGAAGATATTTAAGAACATTTAGCTTAACCGTATTTTTGCTATGAGAAAATAGGAATCTAAATCCAAGTGAATGGATATTTGTACAAATATAAAGTATTGTAATGGCACATATCTTCTTTTGTACTGTGTTTGCCACATGTTATTTTAAAGAGGAAAATGAATGTGTGACAGGGATCCTCCCGACAAAGGAGATCATTCCTCCCTTGGGCAAATACAAGATTTTGCTAGAAGAGAGACACTTCTAGAAACTGGAGAGATTAACAGAGGGAAAAGAGTAAGCAAAAGACAGTCAAGACACAGACAGAATCACAGAATTAATTTGGTTGGAAAATAGCTCTGAGATAATTGAGTCCAACCTAGGACTAAACACCACAGCAACTAGACTATGGCACTAAGTGCCATATCCAGCCTTTCCTTTAACACCTTCAAGTGACTTCACTAAGTCTCTGGACTGCCCATTGCAATATCTAGTCACTCTTTCTGTGAAAAACCTTCCCTGGTGCAGCTTGAGACTATGTCCTCTCATTCTGTCATTGGCTGTCTGGGAGACTAGGCTGACTCCCACCTGGCTACAGTCTCCTTTCAGGGAGTTGTAGAGAGTGATAAGGCCTGTGCTGAGACTCATTTTCTCCAGGTTCAGCCTTTCTTCACAGGACTTGTGCTCCAGACCCTTCCCCAACTCCACTGCCCTTCTCTGAACACACTCAAGCACCTCAATGCCCTTCCTAAACTGAGGGGCCCCAAAACTGAACCCAGCACTCGAGGTGTGGCCTCACCAGTTTCCAGTACAGCAAGACAGTCACTGTTCTGGTCCTACTGTCCACACATTTCTGACCCAGGCCAGGATGCCGTTGGCCTTCTGGGCCACCTGGGCACAGCTTGCTCATGTTCAGCCAGCTATTGACGAGCACCCCCAGGCACTTTTTTTGCTGGGCGCTGTCCAGCCACTCCATCCCCAGCCTGTAGCTCTCAATGGGGTTGTTGTGGCCAAAGTGCAGGACCCAGGACCTGGCCTTGTTGAACCTCATGCCACTGGTGTTGGCCCATCAACCCAGCCTGTCCAGGTCCCTCTGCAGAGCATCCCTACGCTCCTGCAGATCAACATTCCTGTGCAACTTCATATCATTCACATATTTGCTAACAATAGACACCATCCTCTCATCCAGATCATCAATAAATATAATTAAATGGGACTGAGCCAACACTGATCCCTGAGAGAATATGAACAAAAAACTCCTACTTTCTGGGAAATAGAGGGAATTATAGAGTTGGTTGCAATTGGAAAAAAAATTATAGGAAACAGCATGACAAAAATCATGCGTGAAATACAGTATTTGCAAAGATACAGTGGGCAGGGAGATATTTGCTTATAAACTTTTAAATTTTTATTCTGTCAAGTGTAATAATTTCTAATTTTCTCATTTTCAAAGGTTGTTGGTTTAACTTATACTCTAATAAATAAAGTCCTTTGGTCCTCTTATGTGAATTTGATTTCAAGAAGGTCTAGTCAGACTCAAAGATTAAAGCAGCAACAAGAGTAGTTCCTGAACTGATAAAACCATGCTACTGTAGGTAAGATATTTAAAATACCCAAGCAGTAAAAGATCAAGCTCACCTTTCAGAAGAATTTTTTTTTATTAAATAAAGAAAAATTTATGAACAGATGAGTTTACAACAAGGCAAAATTCACCTTAAAATCAAATTCCAAAGCTTACTGTGGTTCTCAAACTCTAGAGAGTTCATCATTTGCTGCATTCTTAGTACATACAGCTAGACCTCATTGCTGAAAATCATTCCATTAAGGTTCTGAAAAGTTTTATCGCACAGTTAAACAGATTGGTGTTTTTTCTAATAGATCTCTTAAAGCACAAAGACATAGTTCACTAATATGGTGAAAACATGAGGCAAATTCAAACTGTAGATATTGACAGAGAGATGTATAGCACAATGGAGAGGTAAGAAGAAAGATAAATTGATTACATAAAATCTAGCTCTCTCCAGTTTCATCCTGGTCACTTGTCACTCTCTAACACTTATAGAACAAAGATGCAAGTAAAAGAGCTAAAATAGAAATCTTTGTCAGTAAAGTAGCTTTCTAATTGCTCATGTAGCCCTGAAAAATTCAGTGCTGTTGAGAGTTCATGAACCACACCCATTTTAAGCTTTGCCCTAACTCATCTGTTTCTCAGATCAAAAGCCAGAATTGTTTAATGACAAGTACCAGCTTTTGTTCACAAACACGAGTTTAAAGGTCAATTATGCTGCACTCACTGGACTTGTACCCAAGAGATGGTCCAGAATTCTAACAGATGTTATAAAAGAGCCCAGTACCACTTTAAAATTGTGCAGAATCAGCATCTTTCTCAGGCTTATTCAAAGAGACTTCAACCTTTGCAGCTGAGCAATAGGGGAATCAGCAAAGGGAGGAGTGAAAGAGCCCTTCTGTGTCAGTTAGGTCTTTCACTTCTCACTGAACTCCAACCTTAAAAAAAAATGCTGCTTGGTGGCATTTATAGAGACAAATTTACCAAAATAAAAAACCTTAAAAAAATCACACAATGCTGAAGAGAGAACTGTTCATACCATATATAAACACTGCTAATTATTAAAGTGATCAACAGTACACTACTGGTTTATACTGTGACATGGACATGGGAGTCACAGTATAAAACACAGGCATTTTTGTTTAGAGTTTGTCATATCTGGAGGGAAACTCTATCCTAATACTTCCTTTGAACCATAAAAAATAACATGGCTGAACCCATTTTTTGTTCAGTGCAAGTATAAAATGAACTTCTCCAAACACAGATATGCTGTTGGCTATTAATTGTGCCCATGGCATACTGGTTAAGAACGAAAGAGTTGGTCAGACCCCACAGTAATGCAGAAATGGGTTGCCTGAAGGAGTGATCGCTTAGGAGAGAGTTAGGATAGCAGGCTTGGCTACTTCTGTAACTTTAACCCGTTTTACAGCACTCATATGTGAGGAGTTCTTACAAGCACAATACTGTTCTCAAACTGTTTCTGAGTCTGATTCTGAAGTCAGGATGCAATGAGTTTGGATTTGGAAATCTCCTTGTCACTTTTTCCACTACTGCGCTCTGGCTTGGAGAAAACAAACCAAGTGCTGTAGTTCAATCTGTCCCCATTTCTACATTCTGTCTTGCAAAGCCATCTTGTATAAATAAGAGCAAACCTTACAGTCCTTTTCAAATCAGAAATTAGCATTGATGCTATTTATGAAAATTTTTGCAGATATCTCTTAGAGTGTTCATGTTAACTGAGATAGAATAAGCTGCACATTCACTAAGCTTGTGATGATTTCTAGCTTTTCCACACTGTAATAGAATGCTGGAAAATTTTATATTTAATTTGGGCAAGGGGTTGAACCTTGTAATTTTCCTCTACTGAATAATTTTATCAGAATTTTAAGGTTTTTTCTTGTTTTTCAAAGAATGAGACATGGACATCAAAAGAAAACAACTGGAAAACTGTTTCACTACATGATACCATCAACTAAACAATTTGGCTGCTGTCGGAGAACTTGATTATGTTACACACATTCCTTGGGTTTACTATGCACAAAGAAGCATTTTACCATAAAGAAAAAGACACGTTCTGTGAAAAATATTGATGTGTATGGTATGCTATACACCTATGGAGCATTCCTTGATATAACATGAACATCAGCAATGGTTTGCTGTTGTGGATCTCAGTTATATTTCTGAGTTGAGTTGATGTCTATGAATGTAGGACTAAATTACAACCAACATGGTCACAGAACTTCTAGTACCCAATGTAACTCATTTACACCAAAATAAGGTATTTCTGCTTACCATGCACAGCACAGATTCACACACAGATATGTATATACAAACAATATTTATAAGGCCACATGTGTGTGTGCATATAACTTGCATAGATTTAAACATCAGTAAGAAATTCAAGTATCTACTCACAGGAATTTCCTTGATGCAACAAAAAAAACCCCACTAAATTTTGTTCTCTTATAACGGAATGATGCACACTGTATCTTCTTCTTTTATTAAAGACAAATGAATATTCTCCCCCTGTGGGTCTACCATGAAAGCAATGTCATATGTTGTTTTCATAAAAAGAATTTGTACATTGATTTTAAAAAGAAGACATGTTTATTTTCTGCACATTAAGAATGTAATTGTGATCCAAAATCAATAAGTATATTATCCTTATATCCTAGAAGAGCTATCATCACAGATTAAGTTTGCCAGCAAAGAAGCTAGAGGGGAAAAAAAAGGTAGGAAAGAGCAAAAATATTTATTTATGTATCCCCACTTAAATGCATCTGGTTCTGTGAAGATATACTGTTTTACTTACGATAGTTTTCTATGCTTATATATGACTACTGATGTGGAAGAAAATTAGACAATCAAAATAGACAGTACAATGCCTTGTTCATGCTATTTTAAGGAAACACTTACAGATCACTGTAGACAAGGCCGTAAATCTGCGCTGTGCTGTGATGGTAGATTCCTCTCAGGATAATTAGAAGAAGGATAACAACAAAAGCTGGAAGCCCCCAACTCAAAAGGAAGTAAAGCAAATACCGCCTCTCTGTGTGTTCATCATTCATCACAAGGACATACCAGAAATTAACGGCCTGGAGAAAAAAGCACAAAAACAATCAGTAGACTTGCTGGTTAGAAACTATGCCAAAAAATAATTACTCTGAAGGTCACAATGCAGCATATTTCTGCCCCAGTGGAGGTACATGTATAAACACTATCCAACAAAAATACTTCTCCCTCACTTTTTCTCCTTAAGTAATGAAAGGACATTATAAAAACAATATGCTTATTTATATAACTATTTTGAATTAGACTAACAGAGAAAGAGACACCCTGTTTAGTAGAGAACACTATTTTTTGCAACGTAAAAATAGCCTTTTGGGGCAAAAGTCAGTTTTTTCTCTAGATATTCATACCTTCACATAGAAGACTGGCATATAGTATTTCTAAATCTTATCTGTATTTAATATTTTTATCTTATTGTTCAGCTGGATGAATCTTGTAAGAAACACACTAAGCTCCTTTGATGTTTCTGTGATCCTGTTCTGGGCTCAGCAGTACAATACAGACATGGAGCAAGTCCACCAATGGCTCATGAGGATGATAGAGGGATGGAAAACATCTCCCATGATGGGAGGTTGAAGGAGCTGTGGCTGTTAAGCCTGGAAAGAGGATGCTCAGGGGGATCACATCCATATGCATCAACATCTGATGGGAGTCAGTGACAAAGACACTCTCCTCAGTGATGCCCAGTAAGAGGCAAGAGGCAATGGGCCCAAATTAACATACAAGAAGCTTCATCTGCATTCAAGAAAAAGCTTTCTCACTGTGAGTGGTCAGACACTGGGCAAAGATGCCCAGAGTGGTTGTGGAGTATGTGTCAGTAGATAATCAAACCCAAACTGAACATGGTCCTGAGCAACCTGCCCTAGCTGTTTGAGGTAGACAGCATCAAGGTACCCCTAAAACTTCAATGGTTCTATGATTCTGTGTAATATATACATAAATTGAGAATAAACTGCAAATAAATGAATGAAAGCTTACAGGCATCTCTAAAACAGTCTGTGTTTTCTTCTGATCAACTCATCATCAAACAGCATAATGTGGTTTAAAACCTTATATCAATCAAAATAATGGAATAGCTGAAACTCCTTGAAAGAATTAGTAGCATGAGTAAGGAAACCCTTCAAGTAAAGCAGGATACTTAACATATAGCTTGGATATTTGAATTTTCTTCAAGATGTTCATAGCAGAAACACTGTCACCTGTGAGCATTTTTTAAAGCATATCTACACACTACTGCCTAACAACTAAGCTATCCACAAAAATATTTTTTTTTACATTTTTCTTTACTTTCTCCACTTCAAAAATGTTATACCACCTACAGGTCCACATGCTATATCATGATTTCTGGTCTTTTATATGAGGCGCATAAAGGATTACTTGTCTTATTTGTATGTAATGTATCTAATTTGAGCTTGTGCCTTTAAGCATGTCTTGTCAGTCAATGGAGACAGGACAGGCACCTTCAAGGACTCATTCATTAATCCTAACACGAGCATAATCATCCCTCTCTATGGCCTACACAAGGGTTTAATATAATAATGTTAATTTACATGCTTCATTTTCAGCCATCTATTGTAAGGATAAGTAAAAATTCATATACTATGACAAGACAATGTGACATGATTATTTTATTGGGGGAAATTTGGCACATTTCCCTCAGCCAGGGGCTTGTCTACCCCTTTGTTCAGGAACACCTAATTTTCACATTAAAGTGCTTAATTACTTGTTTCTGTATTCCTTCTGTAGGTGTCATTAGTTACCTATCATTTCAGATTTTTTTCTGTGATTTATATGGTATGAATATGCAATACTTTCTCTCATTAAAAATAAAGCACATAGAATGGTAGCAACTTGTTTAAAAAAGGTTAGTAATGGTTTGAAATGCCTTTTTTAGAGAATGAGATTTCATAGCTATATCCAGTGTATATAATTATATTAATTATATAATAACTATTATGTGATTTTTTTGGTGATTGGTGCTATATGAACAAAGGCAAAGTTTATTTTCCTTAAAAGATCACAGGTAAATCCCACCACATAATTAATAACTATCCTGTGTAGGCTGAAAGAACACAGAAAAAATATTAATTCCATTGCTGAACATGCACAGGAAGAAAATATTAAACAGATGAAAATTGTATTTGGACAAAAAAATCCACAGCTTGTGGAAATATCTAGTTGTCCTGTTCATTTTTACGTGTGACTGAAAACTCATTCAAAATTCTTTGAATATAGTGACAAAATAGTTTGTCACTACACATCAGTAAACATACTTCAATTACATGCCCTTATAGTGCTGGCTAGGCTGTGCCTCACTGAAAGCACTTCCAGACAGCAAAATCCTTGAACTATATATGCCATTATACTCAGGGACTGTTGGTTCTACTAATTCTGACAATCTGGTGAAAATTGTTCTCAGTCACCAACTGAAATTGCTTTCTATGAAGTCATACCTTATGTCCTTGTTCTGTGTTTGGTTAGCCATATTTAGTTATCTCACCTCATTTATCAGAGCATAACACTTAATACCACAGCTGCTGTAAAGATGTGAGGCTGGATTATCCAGATTTTCTGCAGAGTCACATTTGTATTTTGATTATAACTAGTTATTGTATTCAACCCCTTTGATGCTTCAAAATGTAATCAATTAAATAACACAGGAGCTAATGTTAGCAAATCCTTTCCTGTTGCCATTCTGCAACAATTACCAGTTCAACAGAAGAATAAAATGTACAGCCATTTTCTGCTGCTCAGGTGGAAGAACAAATGGGCAACTTGTGATTTGTTCTGATCTAGAATGCAAAATAATAGTTTATTCACATAACACTCCAATGAGATAATGTGAACTTCATTGAAGGTTTTTTCTTTTAAAATGAAGCAATTAATGGAAATTACATTCTCAAACCTCGGACACATTTATTTAATTGTTTAATTATTCATTCATTTATCTTTAGTGATCATCACAGAATTTTAGAATTTTTTGTGTTGGAAGGGGCCACCTAGTTCCCCATCTCCCACTATAGGACATTTTCCACTGGACCAGTGTCCTGTTACCAGCCAGAACAGGGCTGATTTTTGCAGTAGCAATGGCTGGGACCCAGAGGTTATCCTATACCACCTCCCATCACTGCTGGGGGTTGGGGGAAGAAACTCTTCTGGGTAGAAGGGGTTTGTTCTGGATCAGCCTAATGTGGTCCGGGAGCAATTGGGTGGGGCTGATCAGTGTGAATCGCTCTTTCTTGTACCCTCTGTCGGTGTTGCTGTACTGTTTGTTCCCTTATCTCATTGCTGTTTCCAGCACATCGCTCTTATCTCAACCCATAATCTTTGCAGGGCAGTCGGGGCAGGGGAGGCTGGGAGCAAGAGAGCAGTGCATGGATTCAGTGGGATCACTAAACTGGAGAATACCAGCCCTAAACGAGGACAACAAAGTTGCTCAAAGTCTCATCTCCAAACTGCCCTTGAATACATCCAGGGATGAAGTAGCCACAACCTGGCAACCTGGGCAACCTGTTCCAGTGCCTCACCACCTGTGATAATCTGCAGATAGCTGGCAAATAACAGGTGCAAAATACTTTAAATAAAATAATTTCCAATTCAATAAGAAAACTTCTACTTTCCTTTCTTCTTTTTACAAATAGTTGGAGGTGTAACTTTTATATAGTTCCTTTTTTGAAGCTGTTAAACAATCTACAAATTATTCTAATAATAAAAAGCATTAAACCTACTTTAAGATCAATTGACATCTTACAAGTCTGACACAAATTTATAGAAATTTATAGAAAATTTAAAGTGCCATTAAATTGATGTAGGAGAAAGATTCAGGTATGGGTGATAGCAAGTTCATGATTTTCATTCTGGTTTGCTTGTTGAACTGACACTTTCACTGTTGATTTAATTCGCTCTAGCAGTAGGTCACGAAAGCACAAAGAATCATAAGAAACTAAAAAGAGAACAAGAATTAAAACATGAAGCTATACATAAATTGTTTTGTAAAGAGCATTGACGTAAGACAAAATACTAAGCATAATTACTATACCTAACACTATGCAGAAGATGGAAAAATTACAAAACAAAAAAATGTAAGGAAGTTACCCTGGAATCTAGAAAGTAAAGATTTTTGATCTGGACCACAGAAGTAAATCTGTGAATGTCTGACTGTACTGTTAAATCTCTGTTTTCTTTAGTTTTGTTGCCTGAAATGTTGCTCCACCACCTTTTGATCACTTAAAATTGCCTGGATTTTGTGGATGTTTCAGTTTCACATACCTGCACAGTGCTTGTACTTGATTATCACATTCAACCATTTCTGTATCTTGTGATCAAGGCAGCCAGTAGAGGATTTGTATGACGTAAATCAATGATCAAACATATGCACTATGATATGCAGCCTCATAAATAGAGAGTGACTGCAGAAAGAACACAGAATCTTCTCCTGTATTTTTGTTCTTTTTCAGATATAAGTATTTACTTCCCATTTAAGTATAAATATATTATTCATTCTGCTTTTCAAATCATGTATATAAAGTATACTATGCTGAGAAATACAAACATTAATTTCCCAGACTTTTAAGACTGCTGTTCAAACAGAAGTAGCATTCAGACTTCCTAAACCAATCTGGTTTCCCCTTGGATTCACAAGCTTTTCTAGAGTTGTCACCAATTCAAGCACAGAGATGTCCCCAGCGCTCATTCCTGTGCCCTGACATAGCTTACTCACTCCATAATGAGATATATAAATCCAAGACCTATTCCCAGCCAAGAGGAGCAAACTGCAGCTGAGGACTGGGTTGATCTATATTTCAGATTATTTCCTTCCTTTTGAGTCTTTCAAAGTTCAGGAATTATTCTCAGCTGAAGACTTGCACCTACAAAAAGGAGAATCATCTTCATTCTGAGTTTTACTCCTGGCAGCTCATCACTCAGCAGGCTAATGGATACCCTCTTAAGCACTTTTGTCTGGTCAGATTTCCATGAAGAGTCTTCATGTTTAACACAAGCCTGAGGCTCCACTAAATGCAATGTATTATGCAAATTCTTAGGATTTGACCAAAGTCTACTAAAGAAAAAAAAAAAAACACTGGATTTCAACTACAGATATAAAAATGACCAACTGTTAAGAGTCAAATTTTCTGCCATTATGAGTAAGTTTTGCAATCTAATGCCATGTAAAACACATAGAATTAAATACTATCAAACACTGAATTGCCAAAGCTTGAGGCATCTCAGTAAAAAAGAAAAATATTACTTTGTCCCAATTAGCAAATGGTGAAGAGCTCTGAAACAATTTAGGAATAAAGTGAAGAATATAATTTACACTTTACAAAATAATTTAGAGTAGTTAACCTACAAGAACATCATTTGCCAAGCAAACAAGTTTCTCTCTTGAGGCCATCTACATGTGACTTACTTAGGCTAATGAGCACAGGTGAGCTGCTGGAGAGGCCGCTAGAGTTCTCAATGAATATGAGCCTGACATATTCCAGGAAAACGCCACATATTACATGAATATTACTGGGAGAGGAAATTGCATTAGATGCAGTCTAATTTGCAATTCTTGGTTTGCTCTGACAGCCTGCATATTGGAGAATTTGTATGGCAAGATATGGAGCTGTATATATAAAGCTGTATGCTGTAATAAATGTCCTTGGGACAAATCCTCTTGAAATAACAGAAAAATAAATCAACTCAAATACTGGTGCTAAATATACATTTCTAAAGGAGGGCATAATAATGCATTTTTTTCTAATAACCCCACAGCTTGTTGCTTTGACTAACTTTCAATTAGTAATTTTCCACAACTAATTTGATTGCTCATGGAGTTCCATGTTAGTTCAATTGTTTTTTCCACCATTTACTGTTCTATAATATATCAAATGAGCAACACAGCTGTGAGTAGTCTGAAGTAGTAGACTAATGAGGAGTGGCTGGAGGAGCTGGGGGTGTTCAGCATAGACAAAACGATGTGGGGACATGGTTTAGTTGTGGACTTGGTAGTACTGAGTTAACAGTTGGACTTAATGATCCTAGAAAGCTTCTCCTAAATGATTCTATGATTTTATAAAAATTCTGGCAATAATTATGAATACACATATTCTGTATTTTAATGCAAACTTGTAAAGGTATGTTTGTCATGTTATACAAGTTTAATGACTAAAATGCCACTGACTCAACAAATTACAATGCAGTTTACATTTAAACTTCACTTGTAAGAGACTGCTTCAAAAGACCAAATAAGAGATGTTTAGAAAAACTGTTAAGCAAAAAAATTCTTCCTTGCTCTGAGACAATTCTTCATTGTTCTAAGAATAAATAGTTGTAATGGAAATTAGTGCAAAAAGTCTTTATAGTGTTTGTATATTTACCCTTGGAACTGTGTCACTGCAGATTTAATAAAAGTCATCTGAAATTCTGGCCTTCTAGTAGCATTGGATTTCAGTGCTCTATACCTCTCTTATATATAAATATACAGATATGTATATGTATATGTATATGTATATGTATATGTATATGTATATGTATATGTATATGTATATGTATATGTATATGTATATGTATGCACTAAAATATAATAGAAATACAGTCTAACTATCAGTTACTTTTACAGGTGTTTTGGGGAAATGATAAAAAGGACTAAGAAACCAACCTGAATAAGCATCCAGCTGAACTGGCAGAGGTAAAGGTAATGGGTAACAGATGCAAGGGCAAAGCAGCTTTCCTCTGAGATATGCTGGCTCATGTAAGCAGAGGCCAGAAATGAAACCTGATGGGGGAAAAAAGAACACATGCATATTGGAATTAAACAGAAATAAGTTAATATTAACAATAAGAGGAAAAAAAAGTTTTGAAGTAAAACACACACTAAATTACTATTTCAGAGACTCAGGAAAGATATCTAGGACATTTAATATGCACCCAAAGAAGTTATGGTCAAACACTGTCACCCTCTAAAGCAGTTGGATTTGCTGAAGCCTTAGTTGACAAGCTGTGATGTTACATCTAGATATATTTTTGGTTGGAATGGAAAAGAATATTGATACTGCACAGATGTTTTTGTTGTTGCTAGATAATGTTTGTCCGAAGTCTAGGGCTTTTTAATTTCCCATGCTCTGCCAGATAACAGGTACTGTACCACTCTTAAATTACTTTTTTTTAGAAATCTGACACATGACAGTCTGCTATGGGAAACCAAGGGTCAAGCTTGAAGAATGAGGAAGCACACCTGAGAGAGAGGGTATGTGTGGTAAACAGTCAGGAGAGGCATCCTGGGGCCATCTGCCTGCTATGAAGGGACCCCACTCCCAGCAGTGGCAGTCTCAGGTGGTGCATGTGTAACTCCTTAAATGGTGTGAGAATGTTCAGGCAGTGCCCTCTCCACACACTGCACCGTTATATGACCAGACTATGGAGAGACTAAATATTTATTGTTTAAAATTGTTCCTATGCAACATTAAACACAAGTTTTGCAATTGGGGTGCAGATTTTCCTGTATAAGACTAAGAGAGATGTTATCTTCTGATTTGAATAAATCCAGATATTTTATCAAGTAAACAAACAAACTCAAGGCATTTACTGTCTTCAGGCCATCAGACTTGTAGGAATATTATGCCTCAGCCCCTAAGATAGCAATACTGGACAAAAGGCAGGAAGCAACTATTCCTGTGTCTAATACCATACCAGGTTTTCACATACTCAAGGCAGTTACAATTTGGGTTTTTTCCACAAATATGCCAAATATGAAAGGACTATATGTTGGCTGGACAAGTAGCCAATGCATTGTGTAAGGAAGAAAGGTATTGCAACTCTGACTGCAGTGAATGTAGCTAGACAATTTCAACAGAGCATTTTAAATTAAAACACAACTCAGAAACATTAAGCTCTGTCTTCTGTAAATTTCTCCACATAAGAAATGGCGCTACAAGCAAAATTCATAAAAGACTTAAAGTGTTCACATAAAGAAAGGTTCTACTCATCCACTGTGCTGATCATTTTCTCTTTGCCTGACAAAAGTACTACTTTTTTCACCAACAGCCCATTGACTTGTTAGTAACAGAAAGTAATGGGCTCTGGAGACAGATTTGATGTACATAAAATCGGGAGATGGGATAGGTAAGAAAGTTAAAACAAATTAAGTGATTTGGATACATGTGGACACTGTATTAGCAACAAAATACTCATATGGTACTGAGTAACCCTTACACTGTCTCTTTATCATAAAAGTACCCTTATAAAGACCATATAAAGTTACCTCATCATGAAATTGAAGAATAACAATGAGCAACTGGGGAACAGGAAGACTAAAAATAATTATGAAAAGCATTTCAAAATCTGAAGAAAAAAAATGCACATTCAATATTTTATGTGGTATTTATCAGCTTGCTGAGAACTGGCATCTGATCATGGCCATATAACCATTCAGTTATTAAAAGGTTAACACACAGATTAATAATGACGGGTCTTTGCCAAATTCTGACACTGCTGAAAGAAATCCCATCATCTGGAGTGGGTTACACACAATTGAAATATGTCTACAATAGCTGTCACCCATGAGGGATAAACAAGAAGTGTTTGTGGAAACAACTCCACAGCACCAGCTCTCTCAAACACTACCAGTAGTAATTTGTCTAAGACTTGAGCAAATGCTTCTACTGACAACAAGCATCGGACAACAAAGGGTGGAAAGGCTTTATAACCTTTTTCTCTCTGAAGGCTTGTGTATATGTCAAGGACAGACTCCAGGCTACAGTCAAATACGGGATGCAAATGCAAAAGCAGACTGATGGAGTTCGGGAAATATTATTTTTAACGCCTTTTGGATTGAATGTTGGCTTGAAAGCATTTTGCATTTATAAGCAAGAAGCTATAATTCCTAATACTCTCCTGTTATTCAAGAAAAATAAGGTTTTGCATATTTAAAAAGAGGAGTGTATCACTATATCAACAGTTTTCCAATTAAAACAATGCAGAGTCCAAATATGTGCTAAAAATGTGTATCTTTGACAGAAACTGACTTTTCTTAAAGGAACAAGACAGCAATATGGCTAGAGTAATCACTCAGCCTAGAATTCACTGTACTTAGTGGCCTTAGAGCATTTTAAGAAAAAAAAAAAGGTGAAATAGAATGTTTTCATATACTTGTTATCTTGTATCTTGGTTGGAAGCTACAAATAAGAGTTGGTTTATAACACAAAAAACCCTGCAAACCAATAATATGCCTTCCCAATAAAGTGTTCCTTGGACTAATTGCCCCATGTCTTCTGTGCCTCACTTAGTTATTAACTGTAGGCTGCAACATTTTATAACAAGGAATATATTACTTTAATAACAAAAATATGTGCCATCTATTGGGACAAATTGCACACTCCTGAATCTTTAAAATATATGCTCATTATAGCACCAACTGTCCAGAGCTCTTTTTACAGAGAACTTACAGTTTAAATAGCCCTTTTCAATCTTTATATATTGACATTTAGTTCTATGATGAAATGATAACATAATGCTTCTTCCTCATTCTTGTCAAGGTGATTAGTTGTGGTGCTTTTATAGTGGAGGCATTCATGGAAGTGACTTTCTAAGAGAAGCTGCTAGCAGTCTCCTCCATGTCTGACAAAAAGATCAATCAGTAATTAATTTCAAGAACTGGCAATCTGTTAAACCACTAAGAAAACTGTACATGTCTCTGTGAAGATACATGTTAAAGATGAAAAAAGCCCAGAGGTGTCTCTTTCCCTTCCAGTCTGGCGGCAGGTGACAAGGCTGGTCTGGCCCCATCAGCTGTCAGGCAGGCCGGGGGGGAGGCCGTGGGGCTGAGGCCGGCTCCAAACATCTTGCTGCTGAGCTGGGATCCTCCAGGCCCCCGCAGCAGCCAGGGCCAGCCCGGCCCGGCCAAGATTCTGCTGCTGTTGGGGTTCACCCACAACCACTGGACAGGAAGAGGAGAAGCCATCAGCCCTGATGTGCTGCTGCTGAGCTCTGGCCTGGCTGCTAGGATCCTAGCCGCCCTCCCAGCCCAGCTGCAGCTCCGGCCGAAAGCTGTCGGGCCCGGCCAGGGCCAGGTGACCATCTGCAGCCCTCAGGTGGGATATTAACTTCAATCCTCCCCCAAGTGAGAGAAAAGGATGAAGTGAGGACATGTAGAACAACAACATGAAGACATCAAGGTCAGTGAAGAGGAAATCAAGTCCCAGATGGGAGAAATGAGGAGATGCCTTGATCTTGGGGCTGAAATCCTTTTGTAAAGCTATGGACAAAAATGTAATTGACACATCAGAGTCTTTTTTTCCTGTAACTCGCTGAAGAAATATGGGGAGATAGATTATTCAAACCCATGCTGAAGCAAGCATTGTTGAAATAGCTGTGAATTTGAGAAGTTTGAACAGAAAGAGAGAAGAATGATGAAAACCCTGCACCTCCACCTCCAGGGTGAGAAGAAGATCTCTGTTTACAGAGATGAAGATGATCTCAGAGATAGTTAAAGAGAACCTTTGCTTATGAAGAGCTCATCCTTAAAACAGTACTTCATAACTTAACAAGGCCCATAAACACAGCTGTGGAAAAAAACGTTAAAAATGGGAGGAATTTCACGACTGCAGATTTTCTGGGTGGCTGCTATTCATGAAAATTAGAAACCACTAGAGAACTATTTTCTTGTGGAGCAGTCTCCATAAATTAACAAGAGGGACTTTACATTAACTGAAGAAAGACTATTCTAGAAGTGATAAACTGACCGAATTGTTTTTGTACACTGTTAGTGAGAAAGAAAAAGTTGTAGGGGGGAGGAAAAGTGTTCTAAAGGTCTTATTCTGATTCTTAGTATTCTTTCTTTTAGTCACTGTTAATAAAGCTTTCTTTATATCCTTTTAAAGTTTTGAGCCTGCTTTGCCTTCCTCCTAATTCAATCTCACAGCAAAAAAATAAGTAAGCATATTCTAGTGAGTGCACTGACATTCGGCCAGCACTGAAAACCTCCAAATCAGTCTTGACCCAAAATTATTTAATTGATAATCCCTTAAATAACTCAAGTAGCAGGCTGATACTTTTAGTAATTTGACTGTGATGGTTCCATACCACACTTAAAATTATGGCGATAGCATATAATTCAAAATGTTCCCCTTGGCAGTGAAAAAAAAAAAGTTAAAAAATAAGATAAATAAATGCACTTCCAAAAAGCTCTTTGACACGGTCCCCATCTGACAGTCATTTACTCAGCTAATCAAAGGACACTGCAATTATTTTTAAACTTTAAAATAATTATCTACCAATTATTTGAAGAAAATTATTACCAGGTGATTCCATCTAAGTCATCACACCAAACTATAAATGAGTAACATTAGATAATTTACAAAATTATATATTCCCAGAGGAAGATCAAGCCCATCTACACCCACCACTGGACCTTCAGAGGAAAACTACACCCTTCTACAGCATCACTGCTCCAACAGACAGAACAACATCTGTCACTTCAGGAGGACTGCAGCCACCATTTAATTGGACTGCTACCAACACCCTGACACACAGGGTGTCAGGTTGTAATTTCACTCTGTCAGTTTTGTATTGCTGCATTTTTATTTTTATTTTTCCTAATAAAGAACTGTTATTACTACTCCCATATCTTTGTCTAAGAGCCCTCTTAATTTCAAAGTTATGATAATCTGGAGGGAAGGGGTTGACATTTTCCATTTCATGAGAGGCTACTGCCTTCCTTAGAAGACACCTCTCTTTTCAAACCAAAATGTGTATGAAGAGTATTTTTCTACTGCTGTTTCCAAGTGGTAGGCTGTATCTGACCATATCTCCTCTACTAAACGAGATCTGCTTCTAGTTTCCAGCCTGCACTTTTTCATTGTCAGTTTATATCTGTTTTGATTTCTGTTGTAAGTTTCTCAGGTTACACAGGGTTTCCTCCTCCCTGGGTTTGTACTATCATGAATTTACAGAAAGCAGTAGTACTCTCCCTCAGGCTCCATTTTTCAGGGTTAATTGACCCACTATACAACAAATACTCTGTAGAGATGCCTAAACTGATCTGGACAGCAAAAGCAGTTTAGCTCCAAGAATACAGCATCTGCCTAGATCAATTTACATTGTTTCTCACAGTAACCCTGCATACTGAAATGCATGCTCACACATGTGAAAATTTGTCCTTGTGCAAAAAGTCTTTGCGGCTTATGCTCCAATTTCATTGTCCTTCTCTATACTGGTGATACATTGATTCTATCCTTCTTGCAAACATGTAGGGCTGGATGAAAACATGTAGGCAGAGGTTTCATAAGATTCTCATCCAGCACTTATCTTCCTATATCCATGCAAAAACTTCTGATCACAGTCATAGATTTACAGAATAGTTTGGAAGGGACCTTAAATATCATCTAGTTCCAAAATCTCTGCCATGGGCACTGACACCTTCCATTACACCAGGTTGTTTTAAACCCCATCCAGCCTGGCCTTGAACACTTCCAGGGTAGGGGCAGCTACAGCTTTTCTGGGCAATCTGTGCCAGTTCCTCACCACCCTCACAGTAAATAATATTTTCCTAATATCTAAACTTACTGTCAGTTTTAATCCTTTCCCCTTACTCTTTCATTCCATACTCTTGAAAACTGTTTCTCTCCATCTTTCTTGTATGCACCGTTCAGGTACTTGATGGTCGCAATTAGGTCACTCCAAAGCCAGACATAGCAGCTCCAACTCTCCTAGCTTTTTCTCATAAGAGAGATGTTCCATCCCTTTAATCATCTTGGTGGACTCGCTCCAAGAGGTCTATGACCCTTCTGGGATTGAAACTCAGACCTGATTGGGGTCTCATGAGAGCGGAGCAGAGGGGCCAAATACTGTCCCTCAACCTGCTGGATGCACTGCTTTGGATGCAGTCCATGATGCAGCTGTCGTTTTAGGCAGATAAATGATAATCCCTCAGTGATCATCACTCAGTGATCATCATCCAGTGATCATCAGTGGCACACCCAGCTTTCCTTCCCATTTTAAATGAATTACTTCTTGGTGCAGAATTTTGCTGCTAGCCTACAAGTTATGACGGTTCAACTTGTTCTAGAAAATATTCCTTTATTTAATTCTTCAGTTTTCAAAATTATTCACAGCTTTATATACGCTACCCCACTACTCCTTAGTGTCAGCGCTTCTCTACTTTCCCACCACTGGTGCACTTTGCCTGGGCATGTTATTTTCTGTCCCATAAACCAGGGCTTTAGAACCAGTACAACACCTCTATTTGTCACTCTCTCATTGTTGCCTTCTCCCCTTAGTCTGTGTCTTCTCAGATCTGAGTTCCAAGACTAATCCTCGTCCATTATTATTTTACTTATTCTTGTGACACATTCTTGTCAAAGAAAACTATCAGACTAGTTTGGTATGATCTAAGTATAGATACATGTGAGCATTCCCTCCTTTATTTATCACTACTGTCAACAGAATTTTTTTTTAACTCTTAGATGCTTCTGATACTGTATTAATGGGCCTCCAGTCGCCAATATTAATTATTTTTTACTATATATTAGTCTTAATATATTATTTTCCAGTCAGATAATGGCACTCGGAAACACAAGATTTTTTAAAAGCACTTGTTGTGAGACCTGCAAGACATTCTACAAGTGTTGTCAAAGTTAGGACTGGGAGCTTTTCTGTTTCAAACTTTGAACGCACCTATCCTTTGAATGTTCCTTCTCTCTTGGTGTCCACAACCTTCACTCCATGCTACCAACTCTACAATCTTGTCTTTATCTCAGTGGTGACCTTTAACATCACTATCTTCACTGACGGTGTAAAGATTGAACTGTTTTCTGTTTGGAGTCACATCTAATGTATTTACTTTTCCTGCCTCACTGCAAATTTTTACCAGAAATTTTACATTATTCTCTTTTCATCTATATAAAAGAAACCCCACCCACCTACTATTGGGCACATAAGACAGAGAGTTTGGATGTTATTGGCATAAAAGATTTGGTAATTAGGATGCCTTGGCAAGAGCAAACAGAACTTACTGGAAAAGAAAATTACATCAACTTCTGCAAGCAAGAGACGTTGTAAAAAGTGTAAGTTTGTTTATATGATGATTAACTCAATCATTGTAGTAAAACATTACTGCTCTTCCTAATATAGTCCATAAACATATATGTAGTCCACAATAGGATTGGATTCTTCTGACCATCTCAGAGTCTCCCCACTCTCCCATCATTGCCAATAATTGGCACCTCTATGTGAGGAAAATGACTGGCCTGACTGGCAGCAGTCGGCGAGCCCCTGAACTGATTGTGATGGTGAGAGGTCCCTGTTTGGGCCCTTAAATGCATGCAACATGACATGAAACCATGCTTGCCCTTTTGGGCAAGCATAGATCCCCCATCCCAAAGCACAACCTTAAGTCATTTGTACTATGGGTGTCACACATGCTCCCCAATGCCACTCCTTCTTCTATATTTGCTCTCTGCTTCTGGGACAAGGTCAGTGTAAAGCTCTACGTCCTGGCTACACTGTGTGGCCATGAGGCAGAGCTACAAATGCTTCCTCCTTCGAAGCCAAGCATGGAAGTGATTAAAAAGGAGGGATGGAGGAAGCCTGTAAGGGCACTGCTGAAATGGTCCCTGCAATCATGCCAGATTTAAATCTGCCCAGGTCCCTCTCCCCATTCCCCATCCTCATGCCCTCCCTGATGAGTGCCAGGGATAGAGCCTGGTTGCCACCTCCAGTCTCACCATCACACCACCAGCAATCCCTTATGCAGCAAACACTGACTCCAGCAGTGTAGGGCAGCCTGATCCTTTTGAGCCCAGCCTTGGAAAAGATCCAGTCTTATTCCCTTTGGATATGCATAATAATTGGTTACAGATAAAAAAGAAAGCCCTTAAAGACAGGGACTTGGACACTGCAGCAGAAATCTTTTTGGCCCCTGTGCAACTTGGCCCAAAGTGGGGAAATCCACAATGGGACCCCCTAGGTCACTCAAAAATTAAGAAACTGCACCGTACCACAGCAGAATATGGACTAAGGTCCCCTTGCTTAAGTAATTTATGAAGAGCAACTTTTACTACTCACCTCATGACTGCTCATGATAAGTTTTTGGCAAAACTTTTGCTCACACTGCCACAATATGCAATATTTATGGCACAATGGAAAAGAAGACTGGAGAATTTAATTACAACATATGCAGGGCATGCAAACCAAGCCCTTGCTGGCTTAACTATTATCACCTTATGGAGGAAGGGGTGCATACCAATCCTAATGTCCAAGCTGCCTTACTGAGAGAAGCCCTAGCGGGTGTCACAGACACATCTTGTTTGGCATTTCTTAAGGTTCCTGATGCCAAAACCCCACAACAGTCCTTCATAAATATCAGACAAGGTCCATAAGAGTCCTATATGCAGTTTGTGGACAGATTAAAACAAACACTGCAGAGACAAATGGATAATTGTCAAGCAAGGGAAATTATACTCCTCAAATTTGCCATAGAAAATGCTAATGAGGACTATAAACACTTTTTGAAATCTCTGCCCCCTGAAACTGAACGCACTTTACTCCAAATGATACAAACCTGCAACCGCTTGTGGACACAACAACACACCGCGGCAATCACATATCAAGCTGTGGGGCAGGACATAGCGGATGCTTTTGCTGCCCTGAAATTAACCTCTGAAAGGCAGCTGGTTTGTTTTGGCTGTGGGGAATCTGGATGCATTACAAGAGACTGCCAAAAAGTGCAAAACCCCAAAGCCCCAGGTATGTACCCTTGCTGTCAGAAAGGCCCTCACTTCGCTAGTCTATGCCACTCAAAGTTCACCAGAATGGCCAACCTTTACAAGGAAACTCATCTTGGAGTGTGGAGAAGCATGATGCGATGACACAAATCCCACAGCCGATGCAGCATCAGGAGCACTGTCAACTTCCACCTGGCCCTGCCCCACCTGCTGGACCCCGGTCACTGAGCTACAACCAGCCGCCAGAGGCAGTGCAGGAATGGACCTGGCAACCTCCAATACAGTAATGGTGCTTGATTAATCTGGTAATTTGCTTCCCACAGGAGTTTTTGGACCACCAGGACAGCATATGCATGCTTTGCTTTTGGGCCAATCATCCCCTTCAATAACAGGGTTGGTTGTTCTCCTGGGGGTTATTGACTCTGACTCAGTCAGGGAAATACAGATCATGGCTTGGAGCCCCCACCTGCCCTGTGCAGACCCGGACAGAAGTAATGTAGCCCTACTCATACTTTTCCCCGCAGCATCCCTATCTGCACACCCGGTAGCTGAAGAGAGGGAAGGGAGGGGTTGGTTCCATAGGGGTCCCACAGATTTTTGGACACAATGTATCACATCTCAGTGTCCCACATACCAGTGCAAAGTGACTCTGAAAGACAGGGACATCATTTTAACAGAATTGGTTGATACTAGTGCACATGTGACTGTTATCTCAAAAAGCCAATGGCCCAGTGATTGGCCATTAACGACTGTGCCTCAGGTACTCTCAGGTGTGGGTGGGAATAGTCAAAGATTGCAAAGTCAACACACGGTGCAAACAACCAGGTGTGATGGGCGGATAGGCACAGTTAAACCATTTGTGCTGTCAGTCTCTGTGGTTTTGTGGAGTGATGTGTTGACACAGTGGGAAATTTTATATTTTCATATAGGGGTCATTGGGATACATGGCGCCCCCAAACTTACTTGGAAAACTTCTGACCCTGTGTAGGTGAACCAGTGGTCCCTGTCATTAGACAAACTGTGCATATTAAAAGAACTAATACAGCTGGAAAAAGGACATATAGTCCCATCTAATAGCCCTTGGAATTTCCCTGTGTTTGTGATCAGAAAGCGATCTGGGGGGCGGAGGCTGTTGCATGACTTGCAGAAAATAAATGAAGTAATAGAAGAAATGGGAGCCCTCCAACTGGCTTCCCTTTCCCTTCCATGATCCCCAGAAACTGGCACATGGCAATGATTGATTTAAAAGATTGTTTCTTTGATATTCTGCTGCATCTGGACAATGCAGCAAAATTCAGCTTTTCTGTACTGAGCATTAGTATGTAGCAACACTGATGTGATACCACTGGGTGGTATTATCCAAAGGCATGTGCAACAGCCAGTGGTTGGCTATTTGCCAATGGTATGTTGCAAGGACCCTAAGTCCGATTCTGGAACATATGCCTGATGTTCTATTGTATCATTATATCCTTATTTCTTATATCCTTATTTCTTCAGAAACTGTGATTTGAATGGAAGAAGCAGTACTGGCTGTCAGCCAGGCTGTTACATCAGCAGGTGATCATTGCCTCTGAAAAGGTTCAAAGGACATCCACATGGAAATATCTGGGCTGGTGCATAGGAATGTACTCTATTTCAGCACAACCTTTGAAAATTATAAAAGAAATCAAAACTCTGCATGATGCACAAAAATTGCTAGGGACCATAAACTGTGTTCCTCCCTTGCTTGGAATCTCAAAAGTAGGTTTGGAGCCATTGTTTGCCCTTTTAAAGGAGAGCCTGACCTCTTATCTAGACATTTAAACACAAAGTCACAAGTTGTGCTTCTAAAAGTAACTGATGCTATCTCACAAAGGCAATCAGCTCGCTAGGCTAGGCTCCAGAGTTACTTCTATGGTTAATCATTTTAAACCCTGACAGTCAACCACGTGCCTTGATATTTCAGTGGGACTCAGAAAAAAACTCTCTAAGTATCAAATGGGTCTTTTTTCCTGATATTATATCCAAGACTATTTCAATTCAAGATGAACTTATGGCCATGTTAATTGTCAAAGTTCATCAAAGAATGACCTCCTTGGCTGGAAGGGATTTTGACTATACATTTTTATCTCTAACAATGTTCTATTTTGATTGGTTGCTACAGAAATCAGAGAAATTGCAAATAGCTTCAGTAGATTACCCAAGGCAGATATCTATCCATCCACACAAGCACAAGATGTTAAGCTGTTCTTTTAATTTGCTCCCAAAGCCAAGGAGAAATGAGACTTCTTTGCAAGATATGGCAATATTCACAGATGGTTCTTGGAAAACCTGTAAGTCACTGATTGCATGGAGTTATTCTGGAATGGGAGCTTGGCAATCTGATATTGCTGTTGCTGAATGGTCTCCCGAGGTTGTAGAATTAAATGCTGTGGTCAGTGTTTCAGAAATTCAGCTCACCTTTTAGCCGAATTACTGACCCCAACTGCTGCCTATTTCACAGGAGGTGTATCTGAAGCAGAAGCCTCTGTCTTAAAACAAGTTAAAATTATATTCTTTTTTACTGGTTGAAACTACTGGTTTTTATTTTAAATCAAAGGATTGCTCCTTACTTTGTTATACATATAAGGTTGCATTCCAATCTGCCTGGATTTCTTACAAAAGGCAATGACCAGGCCGACTTGTTAATACTACTGGTGCAATATGTTTTACCAAAGAGAACAGAGCAGGCTAGAGTCACTCGTTTTTTCACCAAAAACACTGGGGGTTTAGACTTTTGAGTTCACTCCACTACAAGCTTCTAGTATTTTTGCTACAAGTCCTGTTAGCATTGCTCTCTTCCTAATGTGAACACGGGGTCAACCTAAGAGGTCTACAGAGCCTACAGATTTGACAAACAGAAGTGACACACTTTGCTGAATTTGGCCATTAGAAATTTGTGCATACTCCTATTTATATGCTTTCAGGTGATCTGTTTGCCTCAGCTCACATAGGAGAAAGAGAAAAGGATTCTTGCCATCATTTCGGTGCTGCCTTTGCCACATTAGGAACAGATTAGGAGAGATACTGGCCCCGCATACATTTTCCATAAAGTCGCAAATTTTTTCTCTTTATGGGGAATTACCCACAAGATGAGCATACCCCCCTCACCCACCAGGCAGTCCATTATAGAGCAAGTCCATGGCTCCCTCAAGCATCTCCTGGCCCAACAGAAGGGAGGAGATGGAGACACACCTTCTGAAAGACTACAGAAAGCCCTATATATTTTTAATTTTTTGAACTGTTCAATAATGGACTTAAATCCCCCTATGACTAGGCATTTTGCATCATCCACATAGCTTTTGTGCAAGGAGAAACCATCAGTACTGATCTGTGACCCAGAATCTGGTAAAATCCTTGGCCCTTACCCTTTGATCACATGGGGGAGAGGTTTTGCTTGTATCTCTACAAAGAAGGGACCACACTGGATCTCTGCAAGGAATGTGAAATTGTTCCAGGAACCTCTACCAGAAGCTGATGCTAGAGACCAGGATGCTATCAAGTTCTTGGAAGAGGAGGGAGGGAGGAACCACACTGAGACTGCAATTCCTGAGTAACATCTTTTGTCCCACCTGCAAAGGAAACTGTGAACCTTGGGTTTTATGTCAGTGTAAAAAGTGTGATATCTGTGATATCGCAGAGTCCCTTCAGCAAGACCATTTATGATGTGGAGTTACAAATAAGGTAAAAGACCATTGAATTTTTAATTGTAGTAGGCCAAGAGGAAAGGGACAGACCTCTGTTGCCACATTTCTCTTCACAGAGAAAAGCAAAGTACAATTCTTCCCAAGAATTCTTCCCAAGAATTTCTGGGTTTCACATTCTCTGAACCTCAGAGAAAGAAAAAACAATTCCTATCTCATTTACTGCTCCTGTGCTGCTCACAAGCAGAATGCATCATGGAAGATTGTTTGCCTGAAGGGAATTGATAATTGGATTCTGGTGTGAGTATTTTGATTCACTGACCAATGGAATCCAGGAGTGTGTGTGTTGGGACTGTTGGCTCACAGTCATGAGATGCTGTGAAGTGGAGTGCAGTTGAGTGCTTGGCAGATTCAGTTTAGATGTAACATAATATAATGTAATATAGTATAGAATAATATAGTATAATAAAGTAATTAATTAGTCTTCTCATAAGATGGAGCCCTCCTAATCATTCCTCTCCTTTGTTGGGGGCAAAAATATCTACTATAGACCTCGCCTCCCTATTCTCAGGAGAGAAGTTTTGAGGGAATCTGAAAACAGCCATATTTGCAAACAAAACAAATTAATTTCTTATATCTGGCTAGTCCCAGAATGAGCTTGGGAAGAAAAAAAAAGGGAATGTGCTAAAAGACATGCTTGGAAACTAAAGTCCAAAAAGGGGGTATCTGCCACACATAGTTAAGAATAAAACATGTGGTTAAATCAGATACTATGCTTATGCTTATTAGCACCGCTTGCTTTTATTTGCACAGCCTGGCCTGTTGACCAATCCAAAACAAATGTCTGGATAACTCTGGCTAATGTAACAAAACAAGATACCCTATGCTTGGTTACTGTATTCCCAGAAAATCCACTTTCAATCTGTCTAGTCGGCTTGCCATTAGATGACTGGCCAATACCAAAAAATAATGAAAGCGTCGTGCAGAATACAGATACTGTTGATGCAGGGGTTCAGTGGGCCTCTTACCTGCCTGAAGCACCCTTAGAGCCTTGCAAATTAGAGATTCTGAGTTCTGTGAAAATGGATTTTCTGGTTAATTTTAAATACACGGGAAGAAATCAGTCTAAACCTTGGGATTTCTCTCTATCAACCCATGTATAAGAATCAAATCTTTTGGTGCATTTATACTTCTGGCAGCCCTTCTAAATCTTGTAATGTCCCCCTACAGCTGCCATCAGGAATGTTTTTGTTTTTGGCAATCAGGCCCAGGCTGTTCTCCATTTGCACATAAAAGGAGGTACCTGTAGTTTGGGACAATTAACTGTGCTAACACCTAATGCATCCATAATTTTACAGCACAGATATCCCCACACAATAAAGCACAGTTTACATGCACTTGATGAATACTGTGATGATGAATTGATCTGGACTGAGATCCAGATGAATTGGGCCTCTTTGCTTTGGCCAGGCCTGGCTGCAAAAACGGCTTTGAGTCAATTAAATAAGGTAGCTTGCTGGCTGGCAAAACAAATGAGTGCAACCAGCTCTGCTTTATCAAACTTATTAATAGATGTTGACAGCGTAAGGCACACTACTTTACAAAACAGGGCTGCAATAGATTTTTTTCTTTTAGCATGTCATGGCTGTGAAGATTTGGATGGAATGTGTTGCATGAACCTTTCTAATCACTCGGAATCTATCCATAAAATTATACAGCAGCTAAAGGATAGTGTGTTTAAACTAAAAATAGAATCTGGATCTTAGCTATATAACCTATTTAGTGGCTGGGGTTTAGCACCCTGGCAAAAGGATTTTTGAGGGATAGGTATGAATGCGATGATTTTGCTAATAATTGTATTAATCATGATACCTTGCTTGCTTCAATGTCAGCAGAGATTAATTAATAAGACCACTAAAGGAGTGTTTTTGGTTGACACACAAGGGGAGATATTGGGGCACACAAGACAGAGAGTACTTTGGACGTTATTGGCATATAAGATTTGGTAATCAGAATGCCTTGGCAAGAGCAAACAGAACTCTGAGGATTAAATCAAGACTAGCTGAAGATAAAATCAAGACTTACCAGAAAAGAAAGTTCCATCAAGACTTCTGCAAGCAAGAGATGTTGTAAAAAGTGTAAGTTTGTTTATGTGATGACTAACTCAATCATTGTAGTAAAACATTACTACTCTTCCTAATATAGTCCACAAACATTTGTAGTCCACAATAGGATTGGATTCTTCTGACCATCTCAGAGTCTCCCCATCTCTCTCATCATCGCTGATAACCTACCAACCAACTAACCAACCAACTTTAACAAAAATTCCACACAAGAAGACAACACTATTGTCAACTAAACCAAACAAAATTTATTCAGACGCCAACTATAGATGATGTGACCAATTCAATGAGCTTTCTAATGATTATAGAATTTATTAAACTCTAAGTTCAGAATTAGCAGACCTTAACTTGACCTCATAACAGAAATTTACACAAAAAGCAATGAGTCTAAGTTGCCTTTTTAATATTGTACAAAAGAGAAAAAGAAAAGACCAGAAGACTAAAGAAATTCCATACCAATCAGGTATAAAAAATCAAGGGAGAAGTAAGTTATCTGAAAACTGAAGTAAGAATTATGTATGAAAAATAAATAAGCGCAACACAAAACAGTAGTAATTCCAATTTGTCATGGTAGTGCTGAAATGCTACCATTTATTAGACTTTAAAATAAGGAAACTAATTTTATCTTTACACTGCAACAAATGTGGAAATACTAAATACTTTACCCCAGACTATTCTAGTAAGACCAGCCTTCAGGGATATGCCATGTCCCAGAAACTAGGGGATAAGGTTGGAGCAAGGAAGATATACACTTTGTGGAAGAGGATTAGAACAGGGAATAATTTAGCACACGGGACCATGGCACCTGATGGGATGCTCACGTGAGTGTTGACTGAGCTGGCTGTTGTCATTGCAGGACCACTTGAGATAACCTTTCAACAACTAGGTGACTAGGAAGTGCCCAAAGACTGGAGGAAAGCAAAGGTCAAGAAATGAAGGAGGAGGATCAGGGCAACTACAAGTTGGTCAGTCTCACCTCCACCCTTGGGAATGCAATGGAGCAGCAAATCCTGCAAACAATTTGCAGGCACATTAAGGATGAGACAATCACCAGAAGTAGCCAGCATGGTTTCAGAGAGGGAAAGTCATGCTTGACCAACTTGATGAACTTCTGTGATGAAGTCACTGGCCTGGTAGATGAAGTGAGAGCAGCATATATTGTCTACCTGGACTTTAGTAAAGTCCACCTGGACTGTTTGTCTAGCTGAACTTTGACATTTTCTCTGGCAAGATATTCATAGGTGAGCTGTTGACTTGCAGGCTGGAAATGCAGACTGTGAGGCTGACTCAAAACTAGTTTGAACTTTCTTGAAAGTACTGATTTTAAGTGGTTTATGTGACAACACTTCAGAACTGTTCAAAGAACTACAATGAATTTTAATGAATTTGAAGCACTGTGACAAAAGAAAGAATATTCCTTAAAAAAACAAAAAAACCCAAAAAAACCAAAAAAAAAACCCAAAAAAAACTTGCATTCTGTGGCAAACCATGTGACAAAATTTATTTCCATCCAGAGAATGAACAACACCCAGTGAGAAGGACTGGAAGGTTTGTCTTTTAAAAACCGTAGGTAACTGATTTACCATGTTCCAGTCAACTCTGGATAGGGCTGTCTTAATGTTCTGTCCCAATTTTTCAGCCCAACAATGCAATAAATACTGACAAAAATATTTTGCCAATAACTAAATCTATGCACTATTAACCATAAAAGTTGTAAAACAGGAAGTTTCAGCACTGATACTGCAAGTGTTAAAACCCTGAGAGGGTTAGTAAAACAAAAGGTAAAAAAAAAAATAAAGCAGTAAAACATAATTTATAGTTTTAAGAACTGAAAAATGTTTTCACAAGGGGAGAATAAATCTGAGAAGAATAATCTTTCCCAATTGCAAGAAGTGATGAAAAGGCTGCATGCTGTGACAGGTCAAGAACAAAGAAAGAGAATGTCTTGCAATACTTTAGGGGAGAAGTTGTGGAGAAGCTAATCCCAGCAAATATAAAAGCATCAAGCAGCTGAACAACAAGCATTTAGCCCTGGAAGAGGGCACAGGCATAAGGTCTGACAAATCTGCTCACAACAATTTTACTTTCCCATTTCAGAAGGAAGCACTCTGCCTCCTGCAGCTGAGAAAAAGATCCTTCCCACCTAGAGAAACCCATAGAGCAACTGGTCAACTCTTTTAAAACATTTTGGAGTGTGCCTGTGAAGAACACAACAGTATATTTATGCCACATTTTTGCAATTTATGTAAAATGCTGTTTCACAGTATGAACCCACAAAGCTTTATACCTTCTCTTCTTCTAGACAGAAATGGGTTCTAACATGTCTTACTGAAATGGATCCTAACAGTGGCCATCTAATTTCTTTTCACATTAAACAATTTTTTGAATTTATCAATTTTATTAAATTGTCTACATGGAGATTGTCTGCCTTATAGAGATGTTTTATATGGAATTATATTAAAAAAGAAGAGAAAACAAAGAGCCGATCCACATGCTATCTATGATTATACCAACCCAATCTCAATAGAAGAACAGTATCAAGACCATAATTTCAACTGCCGTTCCTTTTGTTGGATTTAATTGCAATGAGCAATAACATAGGAAAATAAACACATTTAAACTCTCATGGCCTCACTGAACTTCTCTCTTATGCTTTGATTTTACTTTATATGGCAAAAAAAAGGGGCTCCCCCCTTGAACACAGGGACACTGCTTAATAATAGTACGTATGAATCATACTTTTTGTTGCTGCTTCATAGGACTGGACAGCACTGATGTGAGCCAAGTATTCTTGTGTTTTGTGTTCTGATATTATATGCCAGGACAAAAATACCAACAAGGGATGTACAAAAAACTAGAGAGATTCATGGCCACCAGCAAATATTCTAAGTCACTCTTTCTGGAAAAAGTAACAATACAACATACAGCATGTATCAGAGCACAGAGAAAAAAGTTATATTAGTTAGAAAATTCAAAATATAGTATTTAACTGGGTGAAAGTTCCCTAACTACCTTTTTATTTCATATTTATTCTGTATTAATATTTTTAAATAAGGAGGTAAAGTTCCTTTGTGAATTTATGTGAATGCTAAACGACTTCACTGATCATTAAGTGGTTTATTTGAGAGGAGTGCTATGTAATTGACACCACAAAAAAACGCCATATATGTGGGTAAAGCTTTATTTGTGTTTTCAGTTAAGTCAGTGAACATATGTACTAAAACATAAGTACCTTATGAACAGCAGCACCATCTTACTCTATAATTTGTGCACATATTGTATTTTAGACCTGTTTTATGTTTATTATTTATTTGCTTATATTGTTTATTCCTTATCACTATAAAATGACATTGTAAGAAAAGCCAAATAGCTAACTGAAATAAATACCTTGAAATGCTGAAATTACATTTACAACAGTGACCCTTGGTGCTTTTGTAAAGATGTTTACACTTTATTAAGCAGCAGAACTGGCAATCATTTTCAGTAGTGATTAAACCTCAATAACTATATCTTACTCATTCCTTTCCCCCAGCTGGGCAGGAAGGAAGTTGGTTTCATGCTGGTTTCAATCCCTGCCCTCTTTGCTTCCCATTTTTAGGCACAGGGACTTATTTTTTTTTGCATCTCTGAGCAAGGAGGTAGCAATCTGAGAGTGTAGGATAGAGGTAGGAGGGTGTGAGGCACCATGATGCAGAGCACAGAAGCTCACAGCTGGCTATGCAGTTGAAGCTAGCTGTTGGGGAAAGACTGGAGTAGCTCACGCCCTCCTCAAAACAAGCCTGACACAAGAACCCAACTGCATAAGGTCCTCTAACACAGTTTGTTAGAGGAGGGTCTTCTGCTGCATTTACTCCTTACAAATAATATGTTTAGGAAAAATAAGGACTAACATGTTCTTAGAAGGTCCTAATCCATTTAGTTTTACAACCAGATTCAGAAAAATGTATCTAGCATAGTGGCCTGTAAAAAGTTTTTGTTATCACCTTCATTTAGATCTGCAACAAAGATACATGTTGTTTTTGTTACTCATTACAGAAAAAGAGCCAGACATCCTGTCCTGCTGCAAGATTCACAATAACATAATAGTTTTTATGTAGTGATGCAAAGAGAAGCTGAAAAATCTTCTTTGTAAAACTATCAAAAATTTCTCTATAGTCTCCCAGGTTCAAGTACTCGCACAGAGCTCAGGGCTTTGCTCCGAATGTGCTGATTTGGCAGGTCCAAAACAAGCTCCTCTGATGGACTTTGATTTTCTACAGTAAGATCTGTGTGATATTGCTTTCTATCTAGAAGCTCAGATAAGACCCTGAGCAGATCTGCCTTGACATTTTAATGTACTCTAGACATTTCTCAGGTTGGATCTATATTCACTTATGGGGTTAATCAAGAAAAGCCTTCAATAACATGGCTTCTCGCTTCCTACATTTCTGGATGGGGTTTTTCTTGAAGTTCAGGTATAAGTTTCCAGCAAAAGGTACACATAAATTTGATTACATGATCATTTATGAACTCTAAACTGAATTTAGGACTCTATCCAGGTCCAACGAAATGTAATGTTGGGCAAGTAAAATTACAGCAAGGGAAAAACATCTGATGACCTCTGATCCATTGTGTAAATAGTTTGGAATGGTCAGTGCCCCATGTCCCATGGTCAATGCTCCAAACCTGTCAGCATTTAGGAGGCATTTGGACAACACCCTTATAAAAATGCTTGAGCAATTACACGTCCTTGAAGTGATCAGGCCACGGGACTCAATGATTATTGTAGATCGCTTCCAATCAGAACTATTGTAAATTTTTTGTAGTCTAGCAAATTTTTTCTCATCTGAAGATGAGAAATAGAAAATTACTCCACAGACCTAGATGTTGGCTGGAGAAACATGCAACTCTGCACCTGCTTGCCTGCAGATTTCCCCCTGAGGAGACACAGCAGGGAAGGGCAGGAGGTAGGGCAGACTCACCATAAACTGGGATCAGAATACAATCAGCATGCAGCCATGGATAGTATTTTAAGCATGGTAGAAAAGGAATTCTATCTTCGTCCACAAGGCTAGTCAATTGTCAAGGATAACCTGTGTGCTGTAGTCACATGCTGGAGGACACGGAGGCAAGCAGCTCTAGTGGAGGGTGTCTCTGCTCACAACAGTGGGGTTGAAAATAAAATAAACCTTGAGCTCCTAATTCAAATCATTCTATGATTCTATAACTATTTATTTGTATTCCTAAAAAAGAAATAACCAAGGTGTAATTCCAGACAAAGAGTGTCTTTTGGTTTCATAATGCTTCAGTAACAAAACCCTGCCTAAATCTTAGCTCCTCTATACAGCTCTGAAATCATTTTGAGGGGCTTTTATTTTTCAGTTAAAAGACAGTGGGTTAAGCAAAAACTCCTAATTTGAGGTAATCTGAGACACTTACAGAATGAGTGGCTGCATATGCAGATCAAAATGCAGGCATACTAAAAATGCAACTCCTAACAAAAGGCTGGTCATAGTAAATGATTATTATTCTCAGCAGTACCTCTGTTGGTAGTGCGCATGCTGTCTACAGTCTAAAAAAAAAATCCCTGAGGTTTACATACATAAAAAGAGATCTTTACAAGACCCTGGGATCTGTCATCTTCTATTACTTGGAAGAGCTATCGTAACATTAAGTCTGGTGTGAGAGGAAAGAATGTTTAATTGATGCAATTCAGGTTTTGCCAGAAGTTTTAAAACATAAGCACATTTACTTAACATTTACTTACAAATAAAGCATTCTTCAACAAGGGCAAATAGGTAATTTACCTACTTCTACCATTATTTTTAGCCTATGATATCAAACAATTGTTTACCCAGTCAAGTAATGATGACAGGAGACAGTCTTAAACTCCAGCAGGAAAAGTTCTGGTAGGATAGCAGGAGGAACTTTTCCACAGGTGGATGACTCATCACCTCTAGAGGTGTTAAAGAGAAGATTGAATGTGGCACTTAGTGACATGGTCTAGCTGACACAGTGGTGTTTCGTCAAGCTTGGACTTGATGATCTCGGGATTTTTCTCCAACCTAACTAATTCTGTGACTCTGTGAATTCAGTGATCTGTATATTTTTTTTTTATGATAAAGGAAACTTTATTTGCTGTTTTCACTGTGCAAAAGGCTTCAAAACTGCCAAGCAGCAGAAGGTTTCCCTACCTAATGGAAATAGGAAAAAAAAACCCTCTCAATTTTGTTGTGCTAGTGGAAAGATTGAATTTTTTTACGCATAATAATCAATGTCACTTAGAAATTTCATGGGCTTTAACAAGCAGTAAAGATTTAAGGTGATGCCAGTTGAAGACAGGGGTTTTCAGACGTGTGTAACAAAATCACTGGGACCACGCCAGCTAATATAGATTATTAAATAGCATTAAATAATGTCTTGGTAGACACAGTTTATCTGTTCTTTACAGACTCATCTCTAAACAAATGGGTCACTAGTGCTCTGAGTATTAACTTAGATAAAAACAGACAAAGACAAATGCACTATATATGCCAAAAAGATAAGGATCCTAGAATTGTATCTACCTCAAAGCAATAGCATCGATTAGGTATTAAGTATAACTTTTAATACACACATATTATTGTAAAAATAAATTCCAGAAATGGTTCAAGTATTTATAGAATTCAGAAGGTGAATCCTCCTGCCACAGACTTTGTTCAGGGATACAGACTGAATCACTTTTTCAAACACAAACACAGAAACCTCCTTATCTAGCTAGAACCTGTGCTCTGTGGTTCTGCCAACATGTGAAAAAGAACTGCAGAGAAAATCAGCTATTCCCAAAATTATTGTTATTCCAATTGTCTAAATGAAATGAGTTATTTAAAATACACTAGTGTTTATTCTGGAATAAGAGCACAAGACTATGAATTTGGTCTGAAAACTTACTCTGTACTTCCAGCTACATGATTTTGATATTTAGGGGCCAGAACTTCTAATGAATTCTACAGAATATAATGTTTTTGTAATAGTTTCCATATATATAATGAGAATACAGAACACATTACCACATTATTTTCTTTTTTTAAGTAAATGGGCTTGCAGATAGCAGTCCTGTTCTGGTCTGGGTTGCTGGTGGCTTGTCAGCAGTGCCCAGCAGGGGAAAGAAAGCAACAAATGGGTCCAGCCCACTGCTCCACCTGCTGTGCCCACCCTGCTGTTCCCTGCTGAGGAGGGCGCTGACCCTGGAAGAGCTGTCTTCATCTGCCGCTGGAACTGCTCTGTAAGCTCCTGCCTTCCTGAGAGGGATCTGGCACCATCTTGTCCCTTTGTCCTTCAAGCTACGCAGACACTCCTGTACTGGTGTAATCTTGGGAAAGGGTATTTCCAGCACTTCAGCTCTGACTCATGTTCAACTTGTCATTGATTAGGACCCCCAGGTCCCTTTCCATGGCTCTGCTTTCCAGCATCCCAGTCTGTCCTGACATCCAGGGTTGCACAGTCCTGGCCAGGAGGTCTATAGTAGACTCTGACTTCATTTGTTTGCCCCTTGGTTCTAACCCAGAGGCTCTCAACTGCACTGCCAGTTGTGAACTCCATGCATTCTAATCCTTCTGTTACATACAGTGCCACCCCCAGCCTCTTCTGCCCTGCCTATCCCTCCTGCAGAGCCTGGAACCCTCCAACAGGGAACTCCAGTCACAGGACTCATTCCAACACTTATGCCGGTGATGTCAAATCTCTGGGACACAGCAAAAGCCTGGAGCTCCTCTTGTGTGTTCCTCATGCTCTGTGCATCATTGTAGAAACATTTCAGGTGTGGTACACTGTAGCCAACACCTCCTAGAGCAGATCGAAAGATCCCACTGGTCATCACCCTTGAGCCTGGTATTTTTCCTTTCCAAGCTAGTTCAAAGATCTGCCAATGAGCTCCACTACCTGCTACGCTCTTTCTGCTCTCTGATAAAGGTGTATCCCATCACATGTCAGTAGACAAGGTGTTGAATAGATCATCCCGTGATAAAAAGCCCCAATTTTTTCCAATTACATCAGCCTCAGAGCCACGCATTGACCCAGTGGATGTGCCTATTCCTACCAATATTACTCCTAATATGGCAGCAATTCCCAAACTACTTTCTGTTCTATTGTGTCAAACAGAAACCAGAAAAAGAAACTGAAAACAATTAAAGTTATTTTCCAACCAACCCTCTTGCACAAAAATTGGTTTTTGACAATAAAATATTTAACAGATGATTAAGAAACTAAGATATTCTCAGGTTCAAGTATGACATCTTCTACTGTATATTCTACAACAGTGAGGAAAGCTCGTCATATGTAATGATCATACTGTATTTTTAATTATAGCTAAACTGGTATCCAGACCAATCCATGTGCCACTAGTTGAGTGACAAAAAATGCTGCAAGAATAGAAAATATTCTGTGACTTCATAAAATCTATACTGTGTACTGCTGTGCACTGGAGAATGTCTCTCAAATCATAACTCACATACAGCATTCAGCATGAGAAGGATAAATACCCATGGCTTAATAATTTTTTCTGGGATTGTTTTAAATACTGGATGTTCTCCTGCCACTCATTGCACAAAGACTACTTTTTACTTGATATGACAGAATCAAAGAACTTCAGATCTACGTTCTTTAAAAAAGAGTTATTTGTAAGCTAATAGCTGCCTAGCCCAGTTTACATTCCTTCTCTCAGATGACTGCAGCTCCTCTGCAGGTCAGCTGCTGTAAAACTTAGAGCTGTTAAAGTCCAGCAGGCCCAAAATGATGAATATTTCTCAGGCATGTGTGGTAATTCTGCAGGCAAAAAGAAGTTGACAGAACACAGAGTTCTGAAAACTAGCTTTGCAAAGTGCATACTTTGATTACATATACAATGAAAACAGGCTGAGCAGAACAGCTTTGTGTATGGGAGCACATGTAAGAAAGCAAACACCCTCCCTGCTTAACTGATAGTTCTAAAGCAATGTGGTTACATTTACCTTCAATTCAGGAACAAAAGCACTTTTTCTACAACCTGTCTTTTTCCAGGAACATGGTATTTTCCTTATCTTTTATAGCAATGCCAGCCAAATCCAGAGAATATTTTTCTTAAACACTCACACATCTCAAACCTGTCTCCTTATAGAGTTCACTCCTGTACTTAGTTTCAACATTTTTCTTTTCCCTACAAACACAGGCATGTTTTTGCTGTCACCAGGTGTTTCAGATGATTCCTGTGCTTGACTATACTAATAATAGCAACTGCTCTCTTCAGACCCATCACGTTTTAAATTAATCAACACCAGAAGGTCAAATGTATATAAAGCAGCTTATTAATTTATTAACTGAGATGACCTCATCACCATGTTTTGGTTTTCTGTTTCTTCTTTATATGTTCATACAGTAAAACACTATCACAGAAATATCTTCTGAGCTCCAAACTTGCATTGATTACATGCTAGTTGCTTTTTGACACCATAGCAAAAGTGAACTTTGTCATTTCAAAGAAAACAATTTCCTTAGCTCATCAGTTAATCTCATCTGTGGAGGCGCCTTCCAACACTCTCGCTCCCTCCACCTCCCCATTATGCTACCCACCTCCAAGCCATGTTTGCAAACGTGTGCCCAAATGCATGTCCACAGGCCCTTTGACACAGCGAGGAGAGAATTTCTGCCAAGCATGGCCATTGCTCATGTTGTGTAAGGTCAGTTTTAATTCATATTTTATCTAATACACAGATGCGACTTCATCTGCCTTATGCTTTAAGGCAGCTGAATATGAGCTAGCTCCAGATCAAAAGCTGCATAGTTTGGGTAACACTATGTAATACTTAAGAAAATAAGTCTTGTTGAGAGACCAAGCCCCACATTAGTTTGCACAAAATGCTACTCTTAACTGAAGCTAAACAGAGCTGCCCTGAGTCCAGTTTGAAGCAGGGCAAGTGTATATTTATCCACTTTCTGCTAGGAAAGGACTTCACAGGCATATCCTTGCTTTCTAAGGCCTGATGAACAAAACACCCCCGGGTAATATTAGGTTCATATACTTCATTTTTCCCATTGCATGGCCACCTGGATGGGAATTTTCAGGAGACCAGTGGATTTGTTCAAATGAACCACGTGGGAATTAGGGGAGGACAATCATGAGCTCATTGTTGGTAGGAGGGCCACTGCTTGCCCTGGTCCCCTGTGACTTCAATCAGTCTCTGCTATAGGCCAAAATGGTGCATGCTGACCATGTGGCTCTGCTGGAAGCATTAAAGTGCATGTCCATGCCTGGAGGAGAGTATCAGTGCACAAGAGCAGATAAAAGAACAGTGACACATGCTAAATTCAGGTGTTCCAGAGCCCTGGATTTAAAAGCAGCTGAGACCACACTGGATCCTCATGTGATGATTATATGTGGTGGCTAACAGCTGGCCTCAAGGCCTCACAGTTATAAGAAATCCAACCTATAATTTTATTACTGAAACATAACTGATTATATAACTAATTATGTAATTGCTTTGATTATATAACATGACCAGTCTGGGCTGTCAGGGAGCAGGCCTGGCCTGTTGGGGACACGGGCAGCCATTGGCTGGCTGGCCGGGTGGCAACTGGTTCAGCCAATGAGGATTAACCATGGGGACCTTCAATTCTATATAAGGAGAACAGCACTCAATAAAATTTGGCTGCTGTCACATGATCTGTGGAGTGTTTTGTCGCAGCCCTGTCTCCAATATCACCAAACACATTTCTCACAACTAAACACATTTTTCTCTCCTTCTTCTGTGTTTCTCTTCTTTTACTATGGTCTTCTTCTCAAAATATTCTGTAAGCCCAACTGTAAAAATTCCAACCAATGCTTTGTTAAGTACTTTGTTAAGTAACTTATCAAAACACAACTTTGTTGTGTTTCAATAAGTTAAAGTTTGTGAAGTGCCTTACTTTCTCTGGGTTGTTTCAAAATTTGCCAAGTTACCTTATTGTACCTCAATATTCCAAAATTTGCAAGTAAAAATTTGTCTTCAGCCTCCTGAGAATTTTGTTGGTTCTCCAGAAATTCCTCAAAATTTTGGTTTTTTCACCTGGACACAGCCCAGAGTAAATCAAACAACCTTCCTCTAAACCTGCCAAGTGGACCAAGGCATTACAGATCTCAAGAAGAATTGGGTAAAAAAAAATATATGTATAGGGATCTCCTAAAATTTATCAGCAATTGCAGGCTTCCACAATGGCTCCTTTGGACAAAACTGGGCATTTGGTGAGGTGGCAAATTTATGGAAAGTACCAAATTAGTAAAGTAATGAAGAATTTGAGGGATGCTATCTGCTTCTTCAGTTCTTCATCATTAAATATGGTGGCAAATTAGAAGCCTTACCTAAGTTGTCCAGCTGTGTTGCTGGTGTAAAAAACATCTTGTCCTACAAATTGTGCTATGAGCAAAGTGTAACTACTGCAGTGTTACTGCAAGACTCATTTACATATGCCTCTGAACGTATATATCTCTGCCTTTGACTGGATGTAAACACACAACAGTCACATTCTCAAAGTACAGAATTCAGCAAATGTTTAAAAGACCTTGTGTACAGCATATGCCAGGCTAAACCTTTCCTACACAGACTGCAGATTTTCCTTGACTTTTCTGATTTGCACACAGACAGCAGTAAAACTTGGAGTCTTATTTGGAAGCAATGTGAGTGTAAACAAAAAACATAAGTGGTACTTTTCACTCTACAGGATTAGTAATTTAAACCTTTTGTCACTGTGAAGTACAAATTTGTGCAATTGCAAAAGGTATTATTTTTCTGTTTAATGCATTTTTTAGCCTTGAGTAGAAATATAAAACTCTAAGATTACAAAAATTAATATCGATGTAGAAGAAAAGACCCCAAAATTCTGTTCATAGTTCTTCCCTTTCACAGTCTCAGCACTGTTACTTACTTTGTTTGCTAGTATCTGTACCATATTAGAACTATTGATATGACTGCTTAAGACAGAGCGTCAATTCAAAATATTTTAGTGACTAAAATATGAAGTTCCCTTTCATTGTCTCCTTAGGCAAATTACTTATAAATAAAATCCACATGGAATAAGTATAAAAATCCCACATGAGCGAAATTTAGGAAATGTTACTTGTAAGAGTGTTTGGATTGGAGTGTGAGTAAAGACTGCCTCTCAGTGGGCACATCTGTTGGTGTCAAAGTGAAAGTCACCTAAGTAACTGTAAATCATCATCATATCCAACTCTAGTGAGTTTGTCACTAAGCAAATGAACCTGAACAAGATTGCCATCAAGCATTTCCCAAGAAATTCAGCAATTCCCATGATTTACTTTACTTTTCTGCACTATTGCATGTGTCATAACAGAATCAGAGAATCACAGAATCAATAAACTCTGAACTCTGACATGTGACATCATCTCTGACACCAACCTCTGACTGATGACTACTATGCCAATGAGACCATGGCAGTAAGTCTAGTCTTTCCTTAAATGATTCAACCACCTCTCTGGGCACCTCATTTCAATGTTTAATCACCCTTTCTGTGGAGACATTCTTCCTAATGTCCAACCTGAGCCTCCCCTAGTGCAGCTTGTGTCTATTTCCTCTCATCCTATTGCTAGTTGTTCAGGAGAAGAGATTGACCCTCACCTGGCTAAAACTTGGAGTTGTAGAGAGTGATAAAGTCACCACTGACCCTCCTTTTCTCCAGAGTAAATAATCCCAACTCCCTCAGTCACTCCTCACAGGACTTGTGCTCCAGACACTTCATCAACTCCGCTGCACTTTGGACTCTCTGAAGCACATCAATATTCTTCCTAAATTGTGGGGTCCAAAACTGAACCCATTTCAGTGACCTCACCAGTGCCCAGTACAGCAGGACAGTCACTGCCCTGCCACATTATTGCTGACTGGGCCAGGATGCCGTTGGCCTTCTGGGCCACCTGGGCACAGCTTGCTCATGTTCAGCCAGCTATTGACGAGCACCCCCAGGCACTTTTTTTGCTGGGCGCTGTCTAGCCACTCCATCCCCAGCCTGTAGCTCTCAATGGGGTTGTTGTGGCCAAAGTGCAGGACCCAGGACCTGGCCTTGTTGAACCTCATGCCTTTGGTATTAGTTCATCTTTCAAGCTAGAAAAATGGAATTCCTACACTTAAATTACAGGAGGCTTTTCTGGAAATAAAAAAGATTTTTTTTTTTTTTTTTTCTAGCTACACAGATAAATAGTGATCTTTTCTTCACATTCAAATATACTTTGGATAATTTTATAACTTTCCCCCCCACACACCAGAAATTATTAATGTCAGCAAAGGTCTTGAAAACAACATCATGAACTGATCATTTTACCAGGAGTATTAACTCATTTATCCCCAACCGAGACCATGGGTAAGCAGCTAGTACTCCGTTCTCAAAACCCTTCACTTACACAACATGTCTTTCAAACAAAATTAAAGGATGTTTGCTTTGACTAGAAAACTAAAATAAAAACCAACAACTAAAACCAACAAAAATAAAACCACCAAAAAGTCTAAGGAAAAATAAAATAAATAAAATAAAATCAAATCAGGAGGCAATCTGTAAGGTACTCCATAGTACTCTGATGACAGTGAATATGTGAAAACAAAGGCAATTCTGGAGAGATGACTATGAACTAAAGAACAAACAGCAGATTATTTTCATATTCTACTATTTGACAGAACAACATATTTTAGTTTGTGTTGAAGAAAGCAATTCAACAGCAATGACATAAAAGTGAGATAGAAATATGTACATTTTTCTAATTGTAGGGTTATTTTTCCTGTGTTTATCTCCCAATTTTGATTTTTGTTCATAGCAACTTTATTACACTAATCTCTATCTCTAGAGAGATAGAACATGCCAAGCAAAACCAAAACCAAAACTGCTATTTGCTATGGGATCAGACTAAATGTTGGTACAGAGGTGGGAGAGGAAAGAGGCATTAAGAAAAAATTAAAGGGTGAAATAAAGTCGCAGAGGATTGGAAGAATGCTAATTGAAGAGTTTTCAATGCAGTATTTCTAGAAAGTCTAAATCAAAGCACAGAAGGAGAGGAAAAGTCATAGATTATGTCTTTCAGAACGAAGTCTTTGAAGCCCACCTGTTTTCTTGAAGACCAGCTGTTTCTAGGATGGAGTCCCATGCTTACATGACATTTTTGAAATGGACTTTGTTTATGTTCTTTGTGCAAGACTGACAAAATCAGTTTATGAGCTGGCTGCACCTCTGAAAGGTTGGCAAGCCACAAAACCTGGAGAACAACACAGTTCTAGCATGCACTTTGTATTAGGACACTGCTGGGCAGAGACCTCTCAAGCTCTATGCTCCAAGAGCAGTCAAGCAGGTTTCCGTATTTTTTGTTATTTTAAAAACCTTTTTCCTCTAGTCCTGAACTGACCCTAACAAAGGAATTAAGCCAGACTGTTGAAGTGTGAGTTACAGAGAAGCTGACTTGAAAATGAGTATTCTTTGGCTTCTCCTTTTTTCTCCCTTTCCCACCATTTTCCTTGACTTAAAGTCCTTGATTTATTTTCTTCCTGATATACAGTTTAACAATCAAAATATTTTATTAAAATTAAGCATAGAAGCAAAATACTTGGAAGTATATAAACACCAGATATAGATACAGGAAGGGCTACAAAGAAGTAAACTAGAAAGGGCTTCAAATAACACTGAAAATTAAAATTATTCATGTTTTGAGGAACCGTAGATAAAACGTTACATAGCCCTTAAAAATTATGACAGAAGTTCTACCATTGCATTCAACAAGTTAATATTTTGGAGTTGGGAAAGCTAATTTTCATGTTTAAATAATCTAGTAAAGAGTTAATTCTCAAATTGACTATCCTCTAAGACAAAAAGCCTTTTGCAATGTCACAGAAAGTTCAAAACTGTGTTGTATCTTAGTTAAAAAACACAACTTTCATCCAAAACCAAGATTTACTAAATTATTAGGTGCAGGATAAGTTAAGGTTTAATTCCCAATATATATTATTTAAAATTATCCCAATAATTTTAAATTATAAATTAAATTATATATAAATTATATATAAATTATATATAAATTATAAATTAAATTATAATCCCTTTTCTTGGAGGACACCTAAGTAAAAACATTGCCATGCTGTGAGTCTGTACTTGGCACCTATGCTCATCAGAGAGGTGCTAGTCTTTTTACATGGAGCTTTACATTATTTATATTTGAGAATCTTTTGTGTGCTCTGTAGGAAGAATCATCAGCTATTAGCCAAGTTAAATAATTCTCCATTTGTCTTAAATATTTTTGCCAGATAATCAGACAACTATGGTAAAAAATGTATTTGAAACTTTCAGTAGAGAAGCAATATTATTAGCTTTATCCAGTCAGTACATTTAAATGGTTTTCACATTTAAAAATGTGTGCCACTGAAGAGAATTGCTTCACAGCTGGAGGCTGGTTTGTGACTTTCTGTAATAAATCTGTCATGAATGCCACCATACAGATATCTTTCATGCTCTTAATAAGAATGTTCATCTTCTTTCATTTAGAATTTTCATGTCCTTTTATTTACAGTTGAAGGAAAGAAAAAATTACAAAGACCAGTTACAAAGGACTTTGGTATCATTTACAAGCAGAAGGTGGAGGTGAAAAGATTAACTGCTAGGAGACAACACTTTCCAAAGGAGGGGGCACTGAGTCTGTCAGTGGTGCTCTGGGTACAAAAGAATATCCTAGCTGTCAGCAACAGATGGAAATTTATAAATACACAAAAAGGATGACAAATACAGTTTATCAGTGATTGGTATAAATGCAAATATCTGAAGTGCATAAGCTACAATATGGCATAGTATTGTGTGTTTTGGTACTGTGCAATGTAGTGTAGTATACTGCAGTATGGAAGCAGGGAAGGTATGTGGTATGTGTTCTACTGCACTATCTTCCATTTCTCCCCATGAGAAAACTGAAATGAATGTTGCTTTACAAAAGAAATAAAGAAAGACCAAGCAACCAAAAAACATTCTTTCAGTAATATGCACTGAGTACAGGTATCAAATTAGGAAATGAAACTATAATAGCAAATGCTGTCAGTGCCAGACAAGAGTTATCTCACCTAAAAATTCAGTGATGAGTGAAGTTTCTCAAATTCCAGAAAAGATTAGCATGAAAGTATAATTGGTTTATATCTCACTGTGGCTTCAAATATGGCTTTTGCTTACCAATTTACAAAACACAACCCATATGTCTGCTGCTTTTTGCACAGGCTGGTATAAACAGTAGAATGCTTATCACCATTTTCCCCTGACTAGTTTTTTCTACTGCAGGTAAGATATGGCCACCACTTAGGAACAGAGGTGTTTGGTGACCACAGTCTACCTCTTTATGTAACCTGAAAATAAATCTTAAATATTCAACAAAACTCCATCTCATCCCTGCCTTTATCCTAGTAAACTCTATTTTTTTTTTTCCCAAGAAGGAAAAAGTGGAAGACCTGTTTCAGAATCCAACATTAACTAAATATTCATGTTTCTAATTATTACATGCAGAATCCATAGAGATAAACATTTTGCAGTGTAATCATAAAATGATTTTCATAATTTCATACCTTCTCTTACTGACATGTAGTTCATCTGGAGACTGGACACTGTTTCACTCATGAATTACCTCCAGTCTTCACTACTGAAGTTGAAAATATGGTTAGTTCTTAAGATACATAAATTTACTGGAGTAGTTTTTATTTTCCAGCATAAGAGAAGAACAAGAGACTATTTGAAAAATTATGCTTGTGAACACAAAATAATGTTCCTTAAAAATTATTTCCTCCTCTTCGTTTTACCTTCTTTCCCTCCTCTGGTTAATGTGAAAACTACCAATGGAACCACTGGCACCAATTCTTCCTGCTCCTGTTCGAGTTGTTAAGAAAAAGTAAAAGTCTTTTTTCCTGTGGAAAAAAGATTGAAGCTTCCGGCTCCAGTATAATTTTTTATAGCTCCATAGAGTATTCGACTGCTCACTTCAGTCTCCATAAATTTATATGAAGAAACAAAAGGAGATATTTATATTTAGACACAGCATGTTTTTTAGCACAGCAAGGGCTACCATAAGTAAAACCTCTTGGGCTTTATGGTTTCAACTTCCTTCTCAAAGGAGAGATTTTTCAGGAAAATAATTCATTGCTTGAGTGGAGGTTAATGGCATTGTTAATTTATAGAAAGTCATCATCAATATTTTAAGAACTCTTTACTTACTGTGGTCAATCAGTAACAGCTAAACCACATTATGAGACAGAACTGTATAAGTGATTAATTCCAAATCTCTAATAAACTTCTCAGTAGCACATGGAAAATTACAACGTGTCTGCCTTGTGGCAAGAATTTAGCATCCTATCTACTGTGGAAAAACCTAGGAAAATACACAAGAAAATGAGAAAGAACTCTGCAAGCAGGCAAAATTTAAAGACTTTCAAGGGAACTATTTTGAGAAACATAAAAACTCCCCTATATTTACATTTACCTGTATTAAATTTCAAAGTGGCTACTGTTATGTAAGGAACCTTGTTTGATCATGAACATCTTAATAACGAATATATAGCATTGGTTTAAAAACAGGCAAGAATACTGCCTGTCAAATAACAATGCTGAGTAAACCTTCACAGACTTGAATTAAAGAAATTAGTTGCAGAGAGCGAAACTACTTTTTAATGGAAAATTTGACAGAGAATTTGAGCTCTTGTCAATGGGAATTTTTTAAAATTTAAGGTAGAAATGCCTTCTCAGAGTGGGATCTTTCAAAGAAAGTCCCATTTGATAGAGAACTAAATTTCTGGAAAACCAACTCAGAATGTAGTATAGATCTTAATTTTGGTTGTTATCTCAAAGTGGGATTATAGACTTGGTAGACAAAAATTCAGATTTTTTTTTTTACTAAGAATATTCTTATACTGTGATTCTTTTCACATTAAGTAAATAGAGCATTGGACTGAGGCTGAAGGAACCTGGGTTTGAATCTATCCAGATTGTGCCCTATCCTAATGTAAAGACTCACAGAAGCTAAAGAACGGTTTTCTGCCTCTCACTATCCCTATCTGCAACACAAAGATTTCAAATATTTTCAAAGCACTTTGCAGTGGGCTTTTAAAAATTTACACAAAGTACTACATGCTGTAGCTGTGCTTATTTTGAAAGCCATCTGTCACTTGAAATGAAGAGAGAAGTTGTCATGCTTGAGCCATGCAAAGCTGTATTTCAGACCTCTACTGACTTAATGCTACAAAGATTAATAAGTAATAGTATAATTATGAAAAGTGGGTAAACAGCAGTCTAGATTCCAAAGCCAAAATATAGCACTCTTTCATGTACATAAACTTGCCCCAAATCAAACAAACTAACTCCAAAGGTCTACAAGACCAAACTAAACATTGTCACTTTTGAGGGTCACTTTACGAATGTTGTTCTTGATTTGTTAAAGTTTACTGAGCTAGATTCATACTGTTTGTTATTAAACATGAAATGTGATTCTGTGTAAAAATAACACTGTATTTCTGTAATGCTAGACCCTCTGCTAGAAGCATGCAATTTACAGCTCTTTTGATACCATTTGGAACATCAGCCTATAGTATACTATTTTCTAGTGGTGCTTTCACTTCTGTTATTCCTGCCATAGCAATAGAAGAAAAGAAGGGCCTTCCATTCTGGGAGGTTTCACTTTGCTTCTTCATAGTATTTAACTCAAGAGATGCCCAGCTGGATGTAACTTTTTATGCTGAAACATATGATCAACTTTTGTCTAGAGTTATCTTTACCATGATACACCTGCAGAAAGTCTATGCTGACACAGCAATATCAAGAAAAAGGTATTCATGTAATGCATTTTGAGTTTGCAAGATGTAACTAGAGTAGGGATTGACTGGTTGACTGATTAACTAAGGTCAGCAGAGGCAATGGTCACACATTATAAGGTAAGTATCTTGGAGAGGGAGCAGAGAAGTGGTGCATTTTGCTGGCCAGTGTTGTCACCACTCGTGCTCCTACCTAATGAGTTCCCCTTTTTGAGCAATTTTATCAGTCTGGAAGACTCAGATGAGGTTGTCTTGTCTCATTGCTATTATCTCTCTACAGGTCTGCAGAATAAGAGTGCTGGGCATTTTTAAAAAATCATTTTTCTTTTCCTGTCTGAGGAAAGTACCTTAACAAACCACACTGTACATGATCATTTAATACATGATCTAAGTCCACTAGATAAATATCAGAGTCTTGCCACAATGATACTTTCTATAGAGTTTTTAGTCTCCAGATTTTCAACAATGGCTGGTGTGAATCAAGTAAATAAAACATTCTACCCACTAAAAACTTCGACTAAAATTTTGGGCACAGCATTTTGATAAGAAAATTATTAACTTTTTTTTTTTTTCCAGACAGCCCTGCTGCTAACCTAGAAATGTCTCCTGGAGATAATTAAGCAGTGTTGTGCCTATCCTGCAGAATGGCTGTTCGAGGGTACCGCAGTGTCTGTGTTACACATCCCACACAGAAGCTGCTGTGCACTAACAACCATTCACATGGGTGAATGAGTCCCCTTGAGCAGGCAGGTCCTAGTCACCACGCAACACAAGAAAGGCCACAGAAAGCAGGAGAACTCCATCTAAAAATCTCTGGTACTAGACTGAGTGACCAGAAGGGATTTAAGCAAAACTCGATTTATTATCCAGCTATTCATTTTATTATTAATCCAAAAATGCTAGCTGCTGTCTCCTACTTGTCCCCATACTTCTTAATTCCTCTATTTCTTCCAGAATGACTCACAGAAAGAGACCTTGTCTTCAAAAAAACCACTCACATACTGTATCCTCATTTGACTTTTAATCTTATCTTTTCCATTGCTGTTACTTGCTTTAACTCTCTGATTGTCACTGTGATTTTCCAGTTTTACAAATCCTGAATAAATACATAACTGTTTCCAAGCAAACTGATTCCAAGTATAGATGGAATTTATACATAACCAAAATTTCAGTTTATGGAGTGGACACATCTTTCTTTCTATTGTTATTTCATCATTTTGACAGTGTGAACTGCCAGCTAATTTATAGTCTCTTCTAAAATGAAAGTAATTTGAGCATGATCACAAATTCCCTGAAAAAATAGTCTGTTAAGATTCAAAACACTACCCTGGTAACCTAAAAAAATAAACAAAACAAAACTGTTCAATAATCCCTCCACCTCTGCTTATTTGTGTGAATAAAGCAGGAAAGTACTAAAGAAAGTAAAATAGTAGAATTTGCTTCTTATTAACCCTTGCCCTTTTTACTCTTACCTTCATATTCCTTTCAGACACATAAGCCAGAATCACACAAGGAATACAGGTAAGGCAACATCTGCCAACTACAAAGGAAGGATTGGTGGCATATTTTTGGAAGAAAAGTCGAAATGGAATTTTGTGTGTGCTTAGTGAAAGAAAAATCCTAGATTTCTTCTGAATTCCAACAGAAACAGTTATTTTGTATTTTAAATCTATAAAAAACCCTCGAATGGTGATTATATGGAGCCAAGGAAAAACAATATCATAGCATACAATGTAGTTTGCCATCAATCATAGTACTACCAGCTGTTTGGGAAAATACTATTATTCTACACTGTTCCTGTTTTCCAGGAAACACAATAAGACTGAATACAAAGCAGACCTCAGCTTGAACTCTGGAAAGGTACAAAGGTGACTTGCCCATGCACTCAGCACATGATTGCTGAATGAGAATGTTTGGGTCTGGACACACTGGCACAAACCTGTATTTACTAATGACGGTAATAAAGCCATGTGCACAGCTTCCAACCTCTCTGCCTGTGAACAATTACCTAAGATGATCTTTTAAATATTTTTTTGTTTGGTCTTTTGAAAACTGAAATATTCATGATGGCAAAAATTAACTTTATGCCCCATTTTTACCTCTCTCTCTGTGATGCTTGCAATGGAAGTATGACAAATAGGTAAAGACCTCAGATCTAAGGTGAGGCCTGTTTGTTTGACTCTTGAGATTAAGTAACTTCTTTCTTAAAGAGCAAAAGCGTTACTATTGTGCAAAACAACAGCGTCTAACTTTGCCTTGTTCGTGAGAATGCAAGGTAAAATTCTCAAAAGCATAACATTGTAGTACCAGAGAACATATTTAGTAGTGATGGCAGCCTGAATACACTCATGTTTTGTTTGCAGATTCCTGCTTCTATCTGCCCAAATATGGGAAAATTCTTGCTCTTTGTATTTAATCTGTAAATCTAAGACTATGACTTAGACCTATTAAGTTTCATCAAAAGCACCAGGGACAGAATTACAAGAACAAATTAGAAATGTTTGACAACAAAATAATGCTATTAAAGTGACTGAAAGAACACATTTAGTCTACAGGTCACCCTGCATTTGCCTATTGTCCCCAAAATCTATGACTTTGAGGCACATAACCCAGAAATCAAACACAGAAAATTACTTTGCATACTGGACACTTCAAATTGTGCTCACGACTCTAAAACATCAACATCAGAACTGATCTCCTTCATAATAAAGAAGTGCACCTTCATGGAAAGATCAGGCTTTTCTCATTAGTGAAAAACAAGCTGAAAAATGCTGCTGTTAACAGTTTTAGTACTTCTGTTTATCACAGTCACCAATGTTATCACACCTAATCCTCAGAAATTGATTCAATTTACTATTTCTGATTGGAGAAAAACAGAGCTAACAATTGTAATCCTCACTTCTGGAAAATTCCACATGCAGGAATTTTCCATTCTTGTTTGTTGAATACTTAAACTACAGCTGGCAAGAAAATAAAATCTATTCAAGATAAGTGAATCCCACCTGTGGAATATTTAATAATCTAGTAGATGTTCAGCTAGGACACAGTAGTCAAAGGTACATCTTGCTCTTTCTCAGTAAATAGCACTAATTCATCTAAGGTTAATATACCAATAATAAGCTGCAAAACATTTTATGCAAAGTAGAACAGCTTAACCTCAGAGAAGGAGAGACACTACATGTCACTTGTATGAAAACTGACTTCACTGGGAAAAAAAATTTCCTTAAACAAATTTCTTAAGCTAAATACAACTTTTGATATTATACAGTAGAAATGCAGTCCAAAGGGAGAAACATTTTAAGTTACAACTGTGAGGTTCCAATGAATGACTCAGCTTTAAACAACTCTTTCAAAATTTAACTAGAGTTCAGACTCTACTTTAAACTTAAACTAGTCACATCACAATTCAGTTCATTTGCAGATTTACATGACATTTTTAGAGCTACATCGCCACTGTGCAATTGTAAGTATTTCAGTACAGGAAAGTCCAGTCTGAAGTCAATTAGGGCCAGATTTTCACTGCCTTATTTCACTGTGTGAGTCAACCCCTTGATTTCAGCAGTAAAATCCGCATGACAGATATATTACCAGCAAAAGTATGAAGAGCTTAAACTGTCCTTCACTGCTTTATTTATTTTATATGAGTATGTATTTATGTGTATTTTACTACCTTTACATTTACTAATATAATACTCAAATGACCTAAATAAATGCATGGGATTGTACCTATATGCTAGATAAAGGATAAAAGTTTCAACAGTAATGACTCTAAGCACACGCATGTTCTAAATCTACTCTAATTTTCACTATTAGCTATTTCTAGCTATCTTTTCCTGTTTTCTGTATTTCTATACAGAAACTGCATCTGGTTCCTATTCAGTTATCAGAATGAGAGGAGGTAATTTTATCATGCTCAATCATTTTTTAAGCACCCCTGCACAAGATTAGTGGATTCGTCTTGGTATTACTCCTTATGACTGGAGTATAACTGCAGTAAGCCAGACTCCATGGTAAGCCAACAGGTATTGATTTTCAGAACTAATTGCCACATTTTCTGATACTACCTCCATCACAGAAGTATTGAAAGTCTGCTTTGAGATACGGCATACTTTGCAGGAAAAGCAAGAGTACCATTTAATTTCAACATTTAAAATAAAATATATAATTACTGATTAATAATTCATCATAAGTCAGTGAAATACAGATTTCAGGAAGCAACTTTAGCTACCAACTTTAGGCACCAAAAACATTACATGTTTTTCTTGGCTTTCTACGTTTTTTGTTAGAAAAACTGAAACAGAAGCATATTCTAGTTCAATCTTCAGCAAGATCAACTAACACATCAAGAAATTATGAAACTACCATATTTATGTTTTTACCAAATATATTTCATAAATCTAATCAGCTTATGGCTACTTAGTGTCAGAAAAACTGAGCATATCTCCTCTACTGAGCAGAGTGCATAATAGTCCTATACAGGTTTTTCTTCACTTTGAAAGAGAAAAGCCATCCTAAGGATCACTCAATAAATGTGTGCAAGACAATCAGCTTAGAAACACCATGCAGGTCAAGGTAAACTTCAGAATGCCAGCAGAAATAAATATATTCTGTATTCAGATAAGCATGTTCATAATTAAAGCAAAGTGTGCCATCAGCTGTTATTTGGGATGCTGTGCTACAGTGGCTGAGCTAGAAGTGTTATCATATAACTGGAACTCAAGGATTTAAATGGACCTCTCCCAAGCAGCAGTATTGTACCAATAAAATAAAAACAAAAATTGAAGAACCTCTATATGTGCTTGCATGTCACATAGCAGAAGGGAAACAATATTAATAATCAAATCAAAGATCTAGGAACTCTTCTGGTTATCAGAAGTAGAAACTATAGGAGACTACCTGCAAACAAATTTTTTGAACACTCTGGGATTGCAATTCCAAGTATTTACATTTAATTTTTGCTAATGCCATATGCTCAGGATTCACTCTTCTTGCCAACAGCAAAAATTCCTGTCATAATGAATGAAGGAAAATCTGCTTTGTTTTCATATTAGATTTTTTAAAAAATATATTATTACTAGATTATTTTGAAGCCAAGACCATAATAATATGTTTGCTTTTGATCCATGGTATACCCATTACATGGTGAACACATGGGACTCGTGCTAAATAAACTGGCAGTATAGAAAAAAGGGTCATAGGGAAAACAGAGTACAAGAAAATGGTGTGGAAAGATGCCCTCTATGGAGGCAGAACAGGAAATCTGGATGAAAGCACAAGTTCTGGGAGAGACAGCTGTGGAACTGAAGCTAAGGTGACCAGTGTCCTGTTCACTGATTGAAACATTGCCTGCATGGACAGGCCCAAAGGGTAGTGGCACTACCTGGTCACAAGTTGGGACCAAGTGTCTTTAATGTCTTTATCAATAACCTGGACAGTGGGATCAAATGCACCCTCAGACAGTTTGTGAATTACATCAAGCTGTATGGGAGTGTTGATCTGCTGGAGGGCAGGAAAGCCTTGGAGAGGGACTTGGACAGGCTGCGTTGATTGACCAACACCAATGGCATGAGATTCAAATGCATCCCAGGTTCATTTGATCCTCTTGTCCAGCTTATTGATAAAGATATTGAAGATACTTGGTCCAATACTAAACCCTTGGGAACCAAGTGCTGGGTCTCCTTCACTTTGACCACAACGACCCCATGCAGAGCTACAGGCTGGGAACAGAGTGGCTGGAAATCTGCCCAGTACAAAAGAACTTGGAGATGCTGGCTGACAGCATCTAAACCTGAGAGAGTTGTGTGCAGGCACCAAGAAGGCCAGTGACATCCTGACCTGGATCAGCAACAGTGGCCAGCAGAACCAGGAGAGTAACTGTCCCCCTTGTACTCAGGATTGGTGAGGCCACACCTTGAATCCTGAATTCTTCCCTGCAAGAAAGACATTGAGGTCCTGGAGTGTGTCCAGAGAAGAGAAATAGAGCTGGTGAAGGTGTCAGAGCACAAGTCTGCTGAGGAGCAGCTGAGGAAGCTGGTGGGGCTCAGCTTGGAGAAAAGAATGATCAGATGGAACCTTATCATTCTCTACAGATGCCTTTAAGGAGCTAAATAGGTGGGGGTTGGTCTCTTCTCCCAGGTAACAAGTGACAACAGGGAAAAGTCCTCAAGTTGTGCCAGGGCAGGTTTATGTTGGACATTAGGAAAAATTTCTTCACTGAGTGTTGTCAAGCCCTGGAACAGCTGCACAGGGACGTGGTAGAGTCAACATCCCGGGCGGTATTTAAAAGACATTTAGATATAGCACCTGGGGATGTGGTTTAGTGGTGGACTTGACAGTGCTAGGTTAATGGTAGGACTTGATTTACATGTCTTTTCAATCCTAAATAATTCTATTAATTTTTATTCATTTCAGTACTCTTACAGTACTCTTTTTCTTTTCTTGCTTATTTTCTTCATGAAATTAATTTTTCAGTAACAATTTTTTTTCAAAGAAAGTACATCTTTAGCAGTGAAAGTAACTGTTTTCGCTTTCATAAGTTGCTTGATTTTACAGCATAATTTTATCTTATTATTTATATTTTAATATTAATATATCACTTACAAAGCTGTGTGATGGCCTCAAAAGATTAAACAGCTACACACATTATACACAATTAAATGATCTGCATATCTAGAATTTTATTGATCTATCAAAAAATGCTACTTATTTAGGTCACAGTCTGGGATGAAAAGATGATTCATGATCTTTTTAGTTAAGAGAGTGAAACCTTGACAGTGAATCCTAAGAAAGTTAATTTTACTTTAAATTATTTAACACTTTCTAGAACTTAATTACTGGTGTTTAAAGGATGAAGTTGGTTCTGATCTCATAATATAAAAAATAGCTACTGAAATGCATAACACAGGTGTACAAAGAAACATCTTTTTAGCACCTTGATATATTTTTGGGAGAGGGAGTTGAGGAGACTTGATTTTGCCAAAGGGTAGACTTACTTATTTGCAAAAGAAACTAAAAGCCCCATTGCAAATTAACTGAGATTGTCAACTTAAATAGTAAAGGCAAAATCAAATATGTGTGAAAAACCAAAAATTTCAGAATAATCAAGGCATCTCAACACAGTCTAAGAAACCTACAAAATGTGCTATAACATAATTAATATTTTATGAACTATTGATGCTATTACTGTATGACATAGAGACCACTGCCAAACATTCGCAAAACTAGGCATCGTTACTCTCTTTAATGTTCATCAGAGTCAGAAAAGGTAGGCTTTTAAATGCAATTAATGCTCGGTGTTATGAGGGAAGTATGGTTAAAATACTAATCTGAGGTCTAGGAGTTCAGTAAATGCCCACTATCACCACAATTGTCATCTGTAGTCTAAAGTGCAACATTAAAACCTAAGAACCATATTCCAGCCCTCAGATGTAGCTGTCTGGATCTTGTGAAAAACACACTTTGGTGAATACCAAGCCATGCTGGGGTGGGTCTTGGTCCTATCACTGCCAGAGTCTCCCATGAATGTACTTCACAGCCCCCAGCATTTTTAGCACAGCTGTACATAGTGTATTCTCTATCAACAGGAAAAATGGAAGGAAGAAACCTCCATGAAACTCATCTCTTATCAGAAGTTAGAGTTGTAGGAAGGTGCTGATATTATCAGATATTATCAGGTCCACAGGACCTGATAAGATTCATCTGTGTGTCCTGAGGGAGTTAGTAGACTAATTTGCTAAGCCGACAGCCACATTTTTTTAAAAAATTGTGACAACCAGGTGAAATTCCCAATTATTAAAAAAAGGGAAATCTAACCCTCATTTTTAAAAGGGTAAAGTGCAAGAACTGGGGAAGTATAGACCAGTGAATTTTCATGGAAACCATGCTAAGGCACATGAAAAACAAAGCGGTGGGTGGTAACAGACATCATGGCTTTACAAAGGCCCATATTGGTGACTTTCTGTGATGTGCTGCAGCACCGGTGGATGGGGCAGAGCAACTGATATCTGGACTTATGCAAAGTGACACTGTTCCACATGATATCCCTGTTTCTACATTGAAGAGACAGGCATCTGGTGGATGGAGCACTGGGTAGATGAAGAACTGTCTGGACTGCCTCCCAGAGAGTTGTGGTCAATGACTCATTGTCCACATAGAGACCACTGACAAGCAGTGTTCCTTAGAGGTAAGTACTGGGCTTGGTACCAGGGCTGATACTGTCCATTGTCTTTGTTGGTGACAGGGACAGTGATACTGAGTGCACCCCAAGCAAGTTTGCAGGCAACACCAAGCCGTGTGTTGCAGCTGACATGCTGGAAGGAAGCGATGCCATCCAGAGGGACCTTGACATGCTTGAGACTGGGTCCATGCAAACCTCACAGAGCTCAACAAAGCAAAGTGCAAGGTCCTACACTTGGGTGGTGGCAATCCCAAACACACCTACAGGCTGGGCAGAGAAGTGGGTGAGAGCAGCCCTGAGGAGAAAGACTTGGTGGTGATGGTTGATGAAAAGCTCAACGTGAGCTGGCAGTGTGCACTCACAGCCCAGCGAGCCAAACGTGCTCTGGGCTGGATCCAAAGGAGTGTGGCCAGCAGGAGGAAGGAGATGATTCTGCCCCTCTGCTCTGCTCTTGTGGGACCCACCTGGAGTGCTGTGTACACTTCTGGTGTCCCAACAGGAGGAGGATGTGGAACTGTTGGAGCAAGTCCAGAGGAGGGCCAAGAAGTTGATAAGAGGACTGGAGCATCTCTCCTAAGACCGCAGGTTGAGAAAGTTGAGGCTGTTCAGCCTGGAAAAGAGAAGGTTGTATAGAGACCTCCTAGCAACCTTCCAGTAACTGAGGAGGGCCTACTGGAAAGCTGGAGTGGGACTCTTTATTAGGAACTGTAGTGCTAGGACAAGAATAATGGGTACAAAAGAGGGAAAATTGAGGTTACATATTAGGAAGAATTTTTTTACTGTGAGGCTGTGATATACTGGAACAGGTTGCCTACGGAGGTTGCAGATCCCACAAATCCCAAAGTGTTCAAGGCCAGTTAGGATAAGGCCTTGCATAAACTGATCTATAGGGAGCTGTCCCTGCCCATGGAAGTGGTGTTTGGCACTCAATGATCTTTAAGGTCCCTTCAACATTTAATGCTGTGTGATTCCATGATTCTATATAATGTATTCAGGAACAGATTAGGGCTCACAGATGGACAATTTCTTCTGTACTTGGCAGAAGAGTTATTTCTTAAAACTCCAAACATTTTCAGATAGTAGCAATTACCGTCTTTTATGCAATTGGTCAGTGGTTGCAGGATCCAAATAGGAGCAGGAAAAGTTTGTCCTTCATGAGCTCCTCAACCTGTGGGGTGATGTGAGGAGCAGACACACATCTCTGAACTCCAATAACTCTTTAATAAAAGGTTTTCATGCAGTCTTTTGAGCAGAAATCAGAACTAGGATCTCTCCTCTTCTAAATAGGTGCCCAATGCATTTAGCCACAGTCATGCTCCCTCACTTTGACCTAAGGAATTCTGCTATAATTGCTTCAAGCTGGTACAGCATTAAGAGGTGATGTGAAAAGGGCCTCCCACACAGACTAGCCTATAGCCTGGTAGTCAGGTTCCAAGATTAAATGAACCATCTTTATTCATAGTGAGAACAGGACATGCCAAAACATTTCACGTTAGGGTGTGTATTTATCTGGAACTGTATCTCCAGATTAAAGTTTCACTCTTAGGGAATTTGCTATTTATGACTGCTAACATTCCAAAATCATTGCTTGGAAAAATACTGGTTATAAAAATGAACCTCCTTATTGATAAGTAAGGGGGGAAGAGGAAAGAAAGAGTCAAACAGGCAGCAGTTTCAATAGCAGCACTGACACATTAGCATCTTTACTGCTGCACCTCCCTCAAAATCACAGTTTGTTTGACACAGCTAGGGAATGCGGCACTGTTGACCAAGTAATTTACAATTGTAATACCTGGAATGGAAAGGAAGGTAAGTTGAAAACTGGCACGATTTGTATATGGCAAACACAGCTGAAATATTAGCTCCTGTGGCAACAGTTTGAACAAACAGGACCCGGTATGCTAAATCCAAGTGATGTTGGCAGGTGAATAGTGCTTGAGATTTAAGGTGGGGCAGCTTTTGTTTACAGACATTGGTACACATACCTTATTATCTCTCATTTACTGAACGTGGCATACCTTGGGAGTGGTTTTTTGTGGTTTATTGTTTGGGGATTTTTTTGTTTGCGTTTTTTGTGTGTGTGTGTGTGTTTTGGTATTTTTTGGAGGCAGGTTGACTTTTTTTGTTCTTTTTCTTGCCATTTTTAAAGAAAAGAAAACAACCAGATGAAGATATATGAAGACATATATGTCTGAGGCATATTTACTAGAAGAAAAAAGAAACAAGTCAGAATCAGATCACAGGCTCTCAGCAGTCTGTGCTGAGTGAAAAAATTTGAAAAAGTTTGAATCCAAGATGACAAAGAAAGATTAAGTATTAAAAATTATGTCTGTAGGTTCCTCTTTAAGCTAGAACCTCCAGCACAACTTTTTTTGAATAATAAAACTCTTATATCTCTTGTACCACAGCATGTCTCAGTGCAGTACAAGCTTGCTTTCCTGGTTTACCTGCTTCTAATATCCCTCTAAGATGTGTGCTATCTTATCCAATGTGGACATTGCCCAAAAATCCCTCCCAAAGACACCCCTCCCAATTTCCTCATATAATACTGACAATACACATCCAAAGAATGGGTCAGAAAAATTCACTTAAATGTATCTGGCAAAATTAGGAGCAGATAATACACTGTCAAAGATGCACCTGGATAATTTCTAAGCTTCTCTTGCATTTGTGGGACAGAAACGGTGGTTAACTAGACTTTTATGTAGAACTCATTAAAAAAAAAAAAAAAACCTTTTTTGATGGAAAGGCAAAAATAAAAGGAAAAAAAAACATATTTCAAAATATTTCCAGCCTGAAGACCATCTGAAGTGCTTTCAGAGAGGAAATGAGAGTAAAAGCATGAGAACAGAAGAAGATACAGCTCTGATTAACATGTCTGCTGAGCCATTCTTTATCTCAGAGGGGCACCTCAACAAATAAGTCTCTGCCTCCTGCACAGGGTTCCTAAAAGTCTTTCCAAATTTAGCTTTCAATTATGTAATAATACTCATTAGAGCCAGGTTTAAGCTCAAGTTTTGTCTTTCTCTGTAACTTTGGTTAGAAAAAAAGTTTTACATTCTAAATATACAACAGTAAATTCTCATAAAATGTCTATGTGCTCTAATTTTTAGTGAAGATGATACCCAGAAATTAAGAAAAAAATAGTTAGACTTTTTCCCCTCAAATACACTGCATGGCTTATTTTTAATCTAAATCAACATTATGTTAATTTTAAGCTTATATTTATCAAGCAATTATGTAATTATTTGCAGGTTTCAGAATTAATAAGAAAAATCTGTATAATATATATGACACATATATTTGGTGGTTTTGCTATTCCATGTTTTCATAGACAACTTTGCAAAACAGAATGGCAATTTATTTCTGTTGTCTATTACTATAGCAAATAAAAATGTAATTTGTTAACTTTACAGCCACTTAAGGGAAAATAAAGGTAAAAATACTAATAGAAATGAAAAAAGCTCCTTGAGAATCATAGTCTTTTTCAGGTAGAGGTAGACTTTCAAAAACAAAAAGAAACCCCTGCATTGTAGGTAAGTGTAATTCAGAGAAGAGATTTTATAAGCCTTGGGCAAAGGAAGACTGGGGGAAATTAAGGCATTTGTGACAAGGCCAAACACATTAAAGTAATATTTGAAAATCCAGAAATATAAAGAGCAAAAGGAGTGGGTGGCCTTTACTGCTAAACTACAGATTTCTTCACTAAAGTAAAAAATACATATTTCTAAATATCACAAAGTACATGTCCTAGTCTGGCTGGCCAAAGATCTGGTGAGAAAAATTCTGTTGAAGTTATTTCAAAAACCTGTATTTAGGTAGATTTATTCACTGATATATAAAATTAATCATAAACATGATCATAAATCTACCCTAAATTTATTAGGGTAGATTTAGTCCTTTTTTCTAGAAAATTAAAGCATTAATCAGAGTGTTTATCACATATATAAAAGTCACTCACAGTTTTCATTAAGATTTCACTAGGAGGAATGTTTACTTCTAGGAACGAAATATTATATACTTGACACTAGGAGGGTAATTATTGTTTATTCAGGAATATTTCCATAGGACAAGTGTTTGTTCCTGCAGTATTTCAGTGATGTTATAGCTCTGTGTTTAGAAAGAAAACCTTCTATGATGCTACTTTTCTTCCTAAAGAATAGCTTTTCTTTACCCAAAATATCTGCTGCAAGATAGAAGAAAAATTAATACCACTAAAAATTATAAAATTAGTGTAGATTTTTAAAATACTTTCCTCCTTAGATTTTAACTAGGTGATATTAAAGCAATATGAATAATAATAATACAAATGAAAAATTAATAATGATAATACAATTTTGTAAGTGAAGGAAAAGGAATCAAACAAGTGATACAAAAGCAATCATTCACCAGCTCCCACAACAAGACAGATGGCCAGCCAACCTTGGCTAACTTCTGTCTCTCAATTTTTATTTCTAAATACAATGTTACATGGTATTGATTACCATTTTGGTCACCTGGGTCAGCTGTTTCTTTTGTGTACCCTTCCTAGATCCTTTCCAACCACCAGCCTACTCGATATGGAGGCAGTGGGAAAATGCAAAGACTTGACATCACACATGACCTTTTCAGAAACAGCCAGAACACTGGACTGTTATCAACATTGCATTGTAGAGTGTTTTATCAAGAACATTAACTTCATCTTGACCACAGCCAGTACAGTATACTGAAAAGAAAACCAACACAAAGAGAAAAGCACATTGGATGTATGACTTGTATTTCAGCTATACAAACATACATACAAAAATACAGTCCTTTATGTGGGCACTGTTAAAACACCTTGACACAACACCATCAAATATAGAGAAAGAGATACTTTTTTTTCCTGTCTCATTGTATATAGATTTGGAAGTAGCCCAATGTGCTATAAATGAGGTTCACTAGTTTAGAAATTATGAATTCCTGACATTGGCAATTTCATTAGTATATGTTTATTTCTTTCCAAGCTACTGTTATTTGTAAATACTGTCAAATCTCTCACAGAAAGATGTCAATATCTAGGAGAGGGCATTAGATCCTTCCTATGTATCAAATTGTCTAATCTGATTTACTAAGTAATAATATAACTTGCTAATTTTTATTAGCAATAGAAAAATGAATTGTGTACAGCTCTGTAGACAATAAGAATCAAAAATGGATTTTTAAACGGTGAAAAAGTATACCAGACTGAGGAGAAACATACATAATGCACCACACAGCTAATCTGAATGTCAAAACTTAAGTCAAAGTGTATTAATGTCACATGCACACTTCCTAAGTTGTTTAGCACATGGGTCCCTGACCATTATGCCCCAGCAGTGCAGTACAGTAGTACACAAATACTTCCTGGTGCTTGGAAGAAAAGTTACATCTTGTCCAGATGGACACAAATAAACCTTGCCTCTGGGTAGAACTAATTGGTTTGAGTTGAATGCTACACTAGCACAGCTGTCTAGTTTGCAAGTTTAAACCCAGACTGATTAGTGAGATCTTTGGGCTCTCTGCTTTGTACTGTTATAAGGTAAAACATTATAATGAAATTAAACTTCATAATAAAGATCAAAAGCAAATACAGCTCAGATATCAGATGTGAGGAGCTGCTTTACAACAAGTGTCTGGATACACCTTATCTAAAGTTCTGGGCTTAGATTACTTATTTTATTTGTCCCTGTTTTTGAAGCAAGGCTTATGTGCTTATGCAGTTGAGATTAAAACATTCAGTTAAAACACAGGCATGTGGAACAACAGACAATGGTATTATTTAAGTCACCAACATGATATAGGGCTAAACAAAGAGCTGAATGAGCAAAATCAGCGTATTCAAATTTTTCAGACATATACATGGTTCATAATAAAAAGCGAGCAGTTTAATAAATTAAGAGAAAAGAGAGTATTTCTTATTTTATAAATAATTCTAAGTATTATGTTTCAAAATATCCCAGAAATTTTACAGTTCTTTGGGAGTTTAATTTCACAGCTTGTAAAAAGAACTGAAAGTTGTATTACTTCTGTTAAAACTTATTCATTCATTCCCTCATGTTCCCCTACAAAAAATGAGTTAGTTCAGAGGAAAAAAAGTTCTGGAAAAAACCCAAATTGAATGTAGAAGATTTAGGGAAAAAATGACGGATCATCTCTCTCCAAGCTCCTCCTGTTTACTATTTTCAAATTTCTAAGACTGATTGTTCTTCAGGTCTCAAACAACAAACTCCTACCCTACTGCCACTGCCTGCAGTAGCAATCAATTTAAATCACATGCCATTCTAATGTTCACTCATCAGAGTTTATTAGGTGTTCAAATCATGCCTGAACTGTGTAGGCGCCATTCATATGCACAATAGTGCAGACCAATGAGACAATTCAAAGAACAGGACTTGTTTGCCACAAGACAAAAGCTGAGTTTGGACTTGAATGGCATCCTGCTGCAACGTTGCATGGGAATGGAGAAGACAAGTTTCTCATGTTCATCACCATAGTGAAGACATTTGTAACTGAGCACATTAAAAGGAGTCCCACAGAATGAAAGAATGAGATTACAGTGTCCAGTAACAACTGGTGAACACAACTTAAAGAGTTTAAAAGGCCTACCATTTAAATAAAAAGGAGCTGGCAGAGTTAATGGGTTTAGCTAAGTGCAAGTTTATGTTGAGATTAGTGTGGGGAATAACAGGAGTTGCAGGGAGGTATCAGAAGGAGAAATACTTTTTTGAGAAAGCAGCAGAGAGTCAAATCACAGCATCCAGCAGTCACTCAGTGCTAAGGGCTACATATGAAGAAGATGGCAATGATCAATGAAGGATTGGAGTGGGCTTAGATGGAGAGACTGCTGAAGGATGAAGGAAAGAAGAAATCAAAAAAATACAGTATTTCAGTGTAACAAGGGCAGTAAACAGGAGGGGATGGAGAGATTGCTATAATGAGCACAAGGGTAATATTGTTAAGCAGTAGCTTAACAATGATTGAAGAAAGGAAAACAATGAAAATTCTACTAGCTACTGTGGAGAAAACATAATGGTCTCTCTGTTTATGAAACAAATTTTGCCTGGCAAAGGTTAGTTATAGAGGTATTCTGGCCTCTGAATCACAATAGGAGAATTCAGAGGAAATGCCTCCTGAATTCAGAATGCTTCCAAGAAGCTAAACCACTAGATTAACGATGACAAGTGTAATCACATGTAAGAGAAGTAGAAGATGACATTTCTTCAACATTAATCAATCTTGGAACACAACTAAAATGCTTGGAAAACAGCTGGCTTTACAAAAATAATAAGTATTCTCCTTCACAGGCAAGATTTCAGGATGAAATTTGAGTTAAGAACAGAAGGGTAGAAGAGAGACAGCATCAACAGGTTCCCACGCTTTGAAATAATGTTATAAAAAAGATAAAATAAAATATCTATTTAAATATGCACACATTCTATCTAGCTGTGCTCTATCTTATGCTCTCTATTTTCTCTGTAATATTTCCTATGCGTATGTATAAAATATCTATGTTGCATCTCCACATGAATTTATATATGTATATCTATGTATGCACACAAAGAGAGGTCAGTTTTCAGCCCAGAAGAGTTTAGATACACTTTTAATATATGGAAAGTTTTACATACTTTATACTTTTATACTTTATTTTTCACTGACATGGTGATCCCTGAGAAATGAACAATGCACAGAAGATCCCCAAAGCAGCCTTACTACAAGATTCATCCAATATCTGGTACTAAATTCAGTATTTCAGTTCTGCAACAAATTCTACAATGAGATTTTCACATTTTGACATACTTATTCCTAAGCAGGCCTGATTAAATAAATGAGAATACTTGAAAAGTAACTTACAGTAAGTGCAAAAGTGACAGAAATTTACTACTGACTATAGAGGTAAACTCTGTCTTTTGACACATAAAACTTTAGTCAGATGAAAAATACTTCTTAATTTAAAAAAAATTATCAAAAGACAATTTTCCTAAGCTTTGGGAGGAATATTTTGGTAATATCATTACCAGTTTAACTTGAGATATAATTAGAATGCTTGCCACAAAAAATTACAACAGCAAACAGCTTTAGATATGAATGATTTTTTTTCCCCCTACAATTCCAGGATATGAAAATAACAGTTCTCAAAAATAAGGGAATAACAGCATTGCCAGCTGCATGTTGATGTTTCCCTCCCTGCAAAGTGTAGATGATGCATACACAATTAGTGCAGAATTTCCTGGTTACCCTGTTTCTCACATTGGGATAGTATTCGGCTACTGATCACTTGTGACAATTAGAACTATTTAGTGCACCACACTTATCAAGACAGCAAATTGCCATCTGGTATTAAGACCCACAAACAACCATCACCATGACATCACACAGTAATTTCAAATAGAACAGTGAGAATTGATGAAGCTTAATTGTTTCCAGTTTCTTCTATCATCTGAAATCTACATCATTTTCACCTTCATCAATGACCTGAGATTCCACATTCACTGTTCAAATGAAAAAGTTCCCAAATTTATAGTGACAGTAGGAAATATAACACTGGAGGGATGGAAAAATACAAGATTACAAAGCTCCCCAGAGCAATCCTTTAATTAAGGTTTTAAACTAACATGAGCCCATTAAATAATGTCACATTTAATGAGTACTTAAATAATGTCATTAATAATGGAGTAATTGGACCTTTTTACAAAAAGAAAATCTATTTAGCACTGTCATCATTTCCGGCAATACAAGGTACTGAATAGTGTCTTATTCTTAGTTTTTATTACTTTCTAAACATAAATAAGCCAGAAGTAATGAGTGCGACCAGCTTTTACAGAAACTGCATCCTAACCACTTAACTTCTATTCTGTAAGAAAAAAACACATTTGTGTACCTCTGATTAGATCACGTTGTCATATAAAATTACAATTGTGCTTTTCTTGTCTTGGAAATGACTGCAATTTGGCCAACTGACTCAAGCAGGATGGCATTATATAGAATTACACAGCAATTATAAACCCAAAGACGAAATCTACCCAAAGACAAAATCTCTAATGAGATTTTAGCACATGTAATAACTTTCTCATATGATCTAAATAGTTTATCATATATAGTTTCATATAGTTTGCTATCAATGAATAAAATTTAGCATTGATTTTCTAACTCTTTGAAAAAGTCATAATTTGGTCACCATGATGACACTTAAATAAATATACCAACATCAGGACAAACAAAATAAATTCTTCTTTTGTTTTGTCCACTCAAGGGAAAGGAATTTCTTTTTTTGTTTTCAAATATATGCATTTTTTGAAAGAAATTCAAACCAATGCTTTTGGAAGAAATTCTAAATTCTACATATTTGTACATAGTTATTTCTCAACAAATTAAATTATAATTTAATGACAAAAAACCTGGACAGCAAAAGAAATGTATTAACTCCATTACCCAATCTAGTTACTTTGTTTTAGTCTAGTAACTAACCTTTTTACAAAAGAACTTCCTTATATGTAATTTGAGTCTTGATGTTTTATCCTGTAATTTATTATACAACATTTAAATGACTGATCCAAGATACTTATACCATCTTTAGATGTCTAGATCAAAACTATCTATTTCTTCTTATAATATTTTAGGAGCTACCTTAATTTCCCTTAAATTCTGAATTTATGAGAGAAGAAAAATGAAATATTTGTTATTGTTAGACAGCTTTGTGTCTACTGCTCATTTCTGTCTGTGTGCTTTAGCCCTCCAAAACTGATTGGGTTCTGCTTTGTTTTGATACCAGCAGGATGAGGACACCATTAAAGAGGAGAAGACAAATTCCCTCTAGAAAAGTTAAATGTACTTTGGCAAACACAATCTCACTCTAGATAAGGACAAGGAATAGCTTCCCTCACAAAACTATTCAAAGCAGGAGTCTAACTCGACTGGTCTCATGGTGAGGAAGCCTTCGCTGCTGCAGGAAGGGAGCACAGTGAGGTCAGAGTCACAGATCTGAAGAGAGCTTTTGTGGAGCCCTTACAACTAGAACAGTTGCTGAAAAGCTAAAGCTTCTGACATATCCCCATGCAGCTTCATCTCTGTCCAGTCAAAACACCCAGAAAAGACAGAGCTGCTGCCACCACAGTTTCTGTACAATTTTGTTAGTATAATACTCAGAGGATATAGACTAAATTTGTGCTTTATTATGGGAAAATTACTTTTGTCCTCAATTCACATTTTAATCAGTAACCATATGAAAACTTTTTGTAGCTGTTTACAGCAAAGATCTCCATAAACATAAGCTGACATCATTCCCTGTGAGGAATTGTTGACAAAGCATTGAATAGAAAGGTGGCTCTACAGACTTCAAACTTTTTTGCTTTTAAATCATTTTTAATGAACAAAAGGAGTATTTTTACTGTGCCACACTGCATTGCTTTTCATCAGTTTTCTATGTAAAATAAATGAAATACTCTGATCATAATAGGCTCAAAAAAGCATAGTAACTGAGTTGTTATAGATAACAATTGTATCTTCATTTCACATGGGATTTCGTCTGCAGGACAAATGAAATTAAACCTCTGACATTAAACCTCTTGATCCATATTCTAAATCAAAGTTAAATATGAGAGGAAAAAGTGATCACATCAATAAGGGCCATGTGATAGAGAAACAGATCAGATTGTTAAATGGAGGTAGGAATTAGGATTCTAAAGGATTCTGTAAGAGATATACACTAGTCTTGCCTTAGTTAAACCTGCTTTGCAAGAACCTCTAGCATGACATTTCAGCATTTCAATCTCAGATAAACATCCACCCATATAGTTAATCTGGGCATTTTACGAGACTATGGGAGAAAGTCTGGTTTGGTTATTTCACTTGAATTTTTTTAAAACAGCTTGGAAAATAATAATAAAAATGTTAATGTAGCTGGTAATTCTAAGTTTTTGTATTCAATAAAACTTAAGTTAAAAGCACATATCTCTGAACTAAAGGTATCACCAAGAATTATAGCTCATACAATAAAATACCTTCATTATAACCATTGAAATCAACCAAATAAAAGTGTTTTCTAAAATTCAGGAGGCAACAATATGATCTGCAGAGCTAAACCATAAGAATTATCTTTATTCATATCTCCAAGTGTATTCAGTACAAGTAGGATTTTGAAAAATACCTGCTAGTTAGAATAATTTAGACTATTTAGAGCATTTAGATCATTGCTTAAATATGATCCATTTCAACTGGAAACCTTTGATTTATAATTTGGAACAATCTGAGTTCAATATCAATAAAAAACTCTCCAAATCCCATTTTGAGTTCCAAATCCACACAGAAATACTAGAATTGAAAGAAACAAGCCACTTCCTAGCATATGCTTGGCTGATCAGAATTAAATCCAAACTAAACAGCTCTCTCTGTACTCTCTAATTTGAATAGGAAGCATTGAGCAAGGAATTGGACTACTTGATCTATCATCCTAATAATTATTTTATTCTGTGCTGTGATTTGGCTGTTAATGACCAGCTGATTTCTACCCTAATGCATACCTACTTAGCAGCTGTATTTGTGTCACACTCTGTGTGTATATGTGTCACACTCTGTTCATAGTTCTCCTGAAGTCACCTCAAATGTTACTAAGCACTGGACTAAAAAACAGAAGAAAAGGAAATTTCACAGACTGATTTGTTTTTTAGAAAAAACAACAGCAAATGCACAGAAAGAGAAGTGGACTAGAAACATGGAGTTACAACTTTCATGATTTTATACAGAAATGTGAAAATATGAATAACAAATAAAGGCAAGAAAAAAATGTATGATAATCTTATCATACAGGGGAACTAGCTTCCCATTCCCAAAATTAATTGAGGCTCACTAAGTGCTATGATGACTTATACCAAAAACAAAGTCTGAAAGAAAAGGAAGGAAACACAAAACAGCAACCCCCAAACCCCCAAGATACACAAATACTGGGCGGGTTCTTTCTTTGGGTTTACTTAGGGAAAAAAACCTCAGTACCTTGAGGAAAGAGAAGTCAACTCTGAAAGGAAAGTCAACAAGTCCTCTGGACAGAGGACAGGCTTTTTTAAACTTGTCAAATGATAAAGTAGATTCTGCAAAACTTTTTCTTATTATTAAGAGACTTCTAGACTTGCTGAAAAGTCACATTAAGTTTTAGAAATTCTGTAACATCTGAGAGTGTAGCAGCTTCTATTAGCCTGATGGGTTGTGACAGACAAAGGGAGGGCCATCATCTGGGGAACTGTCCACACTGCTAAACAGAGGGCTAAAAGCAAATTACAAGAAAAATATTTGAATCTCCAGATTTCCACCTGATGTGCAGGGAAGTCTTGCTGGAAAAGGAAGGGCGGAAAACTCTTACAGTCTGAGATGAATTTTTAATGTTTCTAATTTATCAGTGACACTTGACTTTCCTGAATAGTTCCGTCTGTCACAGAATGTTTCTACACAAAGCTTTGCAAAACTTAGTTAGAAAGTATTGGCCATATTAAAAATTATGTTCAGCAATGTGACCCTGCCTATAACTAATTTTGGGAAATGAAGAAAAATTAATCCATCTGTCTTATTCCATCTTAGGAAAGACCACTTAATTAGTGAACAAATGGCAGCTCATAATTTATTAGATTATTTAAAGCACACTACTTGGTAGTTATCAAACAAGAACATATTCCTAAACTCATTAATTTGTTTCTTTCATTTGAAGAAAATGAGGTAAAGTGCTTAGGTGAAAGGGCTGGCAAATGGGCATGAAAGAATGTTAGAAAGCAGAATATTAATCCTGAGTTTAGGTTTGCTTCAGACCAAAAATGCTCAAAATTAAATTACAAGGAATCTATCGATTTATTTTATTCCATAGAAATTCAATACAATTTAAAAACTATGTTTATCTCCCCTTAAATAAATGCAGTAAATTCATCTGATGTTTTGAAAGTATATTTGATCTTGGTAGAAAGCTATCTGTAATAGATACAAATCCTTCAATTCTTTACCTGTATAGCAGCTCAAAATTAGGGCAATACAAATGATGTCTTACAAAGCATTTCTTTTTTATAGTTTGGTTTCCTCACAGTGTTTGATTAAAGTTGTGTGGTATATCAGATACTTGCTAAGGAACAGGCCTGCCTAGGATTATTTAGCATGTTAGGAGATCATTGCCACAGCTTCCTGTGGGTGATTCAGGATTATGAAATAAAGCAAGTGAAATTACAACACTCACATTTTCATCACTGATGGCAAGTGATTACTTCCAAAGCTGGTGTCATATTCTGTGTCTGTATCTCAATCAACAGCCCCCAATAATGTTTGAGTATTTTGAAGGGGTAATATGATATAATGTTCAATGGAACATTCAGGCAGGAAAGTAATCTACTGAAGCAAATGGGAAAGGGGATTCTTTATACTAAAAATTCCTATACTAAAAAGTCAGTTCTTTTCTTCAAATTTCTATTTCAAATGTCTAGTATATTGTAAGCATCACAAACAGTGATGCTTACACTATAAACTAGTAAAGCTGCAAATTAGGAATCCATATACACCTATGAACTAAATGGGCAATCTACTACTGAGAAATAAATACATTTATTTGATTTTGCTTTAAAAAAAACACGGGATCACATCCAGCTGAGACTTCTGAAGAAGAAACAGACAGCTGTGTTTGCAGAAGACTTTGGCCACAGACCATGGGAGGCAGGGTACTGAGAGGAGGGGGCAGCTGACCAGGACACAGTGGGAAGAAGGGGGTCATGGGAATTAGTACCACGCTAATAAAACCATCCTATATTTGGTCAAGTTTCTAGTTCTTGTTTTCATTTATCAGGAATGATCTGTTATCGCAATTAACAGCAAGTTTTAATTAGCAACTTTTGCTAATATCCTTTTGCAGTACTGAGCATATAGGCATAGAACAAGGACACAATTCAGTCTAAATGCTAAAGGTGTCAAAGCTAGCTTCATTTTAAACCAATACAATAACTCAACCTAGAACACATTTCATAAAGTTAGAGTAAAATAAGTGTGACCTTGTGATCAATAATGTAAAGAACTTTATAACAAAGGAGGCTGAACAGCTAATGCTTTAGACTTACTAATCACATGATGAAAGTCTTCTCATTCAACTGCCTTTTTTGCTTCTATTTCATTCCTTTTCCAGTGAAACCATATTTACACAAGATTTTAAGAAATTGGTCTGATGTTAATAAGATATATTTTAACAATAGTTATCATTTACTGTCAAATATATCCTGAAAGCTTTTGTTCTTCAAAGGTGGGAAGCTGAGATGCCCAGAATAAAAATTATCCTGACAAGATTAGTTGCCATCACATCTGATCTCAGCTAAGAGTTAGTAATGAGCTGCAACATATTAATGCCAAATATCAGTCTGCATAAAGTTAAAGACAAGGTACAAGTTTATAAAAAATCTAAATATTAATATATGGATATTGCTTTAACCTGTCCCATGTCAAGGGTAGGATGCTGTATACCACTATAAGTTAATGACTAGGCAAATGTTCAGGGTTTAGGAACACATTAACTATCCATCTACCCAAAACTCTGCTCAAAGGTGAGTGGCTGCCAGGATCTGTGACAACTGAGGAACACAATTAAACATGAAGATAGATTTTGTTATAGAGCTGTCTTTTATCTCCCATGGAGACCTTTTGAAAATGTTCATGTAACTGTCTCCAGTTGTCTGTAAGCGTGCTGCTGTGTATTGATCACAAATTATACTCAAGCACAGTTTGCAATATTTTAAAAATACTTCAGAAGTAAATAGCAGTAACTATAAGCCAATTTTAATTATGAATTTATATAGAACACAAGTCTATAGCTGTACTTTTCAGTTATATATTTCTCTGTCTCTCATTTACGTTGTGCTGAGTCATGCACACGTATGAAAGAGGTGGTGGGAAGACAAAAAAAAACCCCTTCTGTATATTAGGTTTAGAGGACTATGCATCTTCATGGGATGTATTCATATTGTGTGTCTACTTGATTCCTCTCTTCCCAACTTTTTTCTCACTATAGGAACAGAGCAAAAAGAAATAAAAGGCCACCAATGTCAAAGCAAAGCTTCAGTTATTGAAGTTATTGTTTGAGAATTTTTTTTTCATTTTGGTCTCAAAACCACAAATTATTTACTAACTTCTTTTCAAGGCTGAATTTTCCTGATTTGAATCTGGATTCCATAGAGCACAAGAGGCCTAAAAGCTTGTGTAAAGAGGTGCCACTTAACCTTGTACAACACAGTGAGCACATTTATATGCCCCTTGTTTTCCACCTGCTTCTACACAATGGTGGAAGACCTGTGCTTGGACTGCCTGCAATGTGCAGCTTTATACCCCACCACAGACAAGAGCAGTATCTGCCCAAAATTACTGCAGGATACAACAAAATACAAGTCTCTGGAGACTGCAAGGCCCAGGGATAAATACTGGAGGGGCAGGGGGAAAGGGCTAACAAGTTTTACCAGAATATTTGTCCTTTGAGCGGAACAGACATTTTGTATCCCTGGGTAAATGACATGTTAGGAGGTCATTTGACTCAATTCTGTTTGTTTACTCACAGACAGACAATCTTTAGCCTTTGAATTGCTTTGCTTTCCAAGCTACTTCTTGCCAGCTGGTCCACATTTATTGACTAAGGGAAGATTCCTATCCCATTTCAGCTGTCAAGTGAAACAATGTAGTTAATTATCTTGTGTGCATTTTATCCCATCTGTGGTGTCTGAGACCCACATAAAATTCTACTATTCCCAGCAAATGTTTCAGCTATAGATGTTAATTTCTAATGATGCACATGGTTTGTGCTTAGTTGATTTCTATTAATCTATATTTGCCCAAAAAAGCTTCCTGGTTTCTTCATTTTTTTTGAAATGGAAACATGGAAATATAGCATCATGGTTTTCTAAACCTTTTTTCAGTGCTGAACACAGTTTGGGGTTTTTTTAGCATATGAACATATAAGTTACATGCTTCTGGTTTCTGCCTCTGGCTAATATACACCCCAAACTCTTTTTTAATAATGTCACTGATTATTCATTGTTATTCCAAGCATTTAAGGTTTTCATTATAATTTTTCAGAATCTAATCAGATCTACATTAGTATTAGTGTCTTTCTTTCAAATTATATTAAAAAAGGTTGACATATGTCAAAAATAAAAAGTAAAAAAAGTCTGTCATGTTGTAATCTGTTTGTTTAACTCTTATAAATCTCTATAACATCATTTTCAAAAGGTACTTTCTATACAAACAGGGAAAAATGACCATGGGAACAAAATCAAATCTACCAGCATGTAAAATTCAACCACAGCCTACTGATTAATCAAAAAATTTTCAATCATTAAGCATTATTAAATTAGGCATTATTCAAAAGCATTTAATCATAGTTAACCACAAACATAAGTCAACCATAATGATAAATTGTAAGCTGGTATTTATAAAAATAATATTCAGTTCTTTTCAAAAGAAATCAGAACACCAGTACACTTAAAAATAAGCTTGCCATATGAATCTGGCAAGGTCAGGCTCTGGTTTCATGTCTACAAATAACCAAATTAAGTCCTGAAACAGATTTGTGAATCTACTTTGTATGGAATTGAGCTGTCTTAAAGTTATGAAGCAGGTAATGAGAAAACTGTCAAAATGGGAAAAAAGACCCCTTTGAAACTTTCTTGCACGTGGATGCAAGCAAAGTGACAGTACTGGAGAAAAAACAGAACTTAAAGTTTCAATGGCTACTATAATTTTAATTAGCTGTAAAGGAAAACTATTGAAGTTCTTTTGCTCATAAAACCCTATAGATTTTTCCTCTGAAAGATAAGCTAAATTGAGAATATTTTTGAAACTTCATAATTATACAGCACAGCTATGGCCTGAATTTATGGGTAACAGCAACTGGTGCTGTCCTTCTCTCCATCAGCCTTCACCAGGGAAAAAAAGCAACAGAAGATTTGCTAATTAGAAGTAATAGATAACTACTTTTATATTAAATCAGAATGGCACATATGAGAGTACAGAACAAAGGCAGATGAAGAAAGGAGGCATAAAATGAGAGAAAGAGTTGAAAAATTACAATGAAGCATGAAATAGAGAGAGGCAGCAGTATAACCTGCTTCACAAAAAGACACCAAGAACAGCAGTGAATAGGCAACCTGGGAGTGTTTCTATCTGCTCTGCTGTGTGTGTGGTCCTCAGCTGCTTATGACGTTGGGGAAAAGGAGAGAATAATAAAAAAGAGCTAGAAGGCATTAGCTGATACAAATCTTATATTCTTATACTTCAAATGATAAAATGTTTGTAGCACAGACAGGAGGTGTGAGGTAATGTGGCAGCATTCTAACATATGTTATAGCATTGCTCATATATCTGAGTTCTGGCAAATTCTAGGAGATAATCTATAAAAAACCTAACAGCTTGTGTATAACACTACATGGGGCTCAACATGAGAAAAATGAACAAGGATGGTGTAAGTAAAATCCCTACAAGTAGCAAAAGTAAAAAAAAATATGGGTACTTCCATAGTGCTAGATTATCAGCAAAACACCAAAATCCTCTGTTGGCAGATAAAAACAAACAGCATAAAATTTAAATTTAATATTTCCTATTTATTTCTTACACTCATTTACTTGGCCACGACTACTACTCTCTTCTTGGGATATAAGTTTTTCAGCTGCTTCTACATCTCCTCATTCCCTAGACAGAGACCGAGAAGATAACTCCTAGAGCATTTGCAGAACTTTTTACTTTTGTCTCAGCTTTAGCTCTAAGTATCTGAAGACGGTATCATGCCATCAAATCTCTTGAAGCTGTGGCAACTCGGCACTTGATGGAACTCACAGGTAAATTGACTCCCTCTGCTGGAGAAAAGGGAAATATTCTGCAATTAGGAGTTCAATGAGTAGTCTGCTCCCAACGAGAAATCCGAGTGATCAAGGAATGATCTGCTGTTGTTGTGTGGTAGCAGTCCTTCCTCAGTGTTTAATTATGCATAATATATATTCTAATGATTGACTAGTCCACTTCTCCAGGTAAGGATTTCTTGACTCTCAGATTCTGAAGGACCTCACACACCTTATCTAACACCCAAGGACACCTGAAATCGATCAATCAATCTGTCTGTCTGTCTATCTATCTATTCATCCAGCATCTTTAAATATCCGCATATATACATGATCAATGTATATAACTTACAAAATTATTGAAATCTTGATATAGATTACAATCTCTTCTACTAAAAATCTCTGATTAGCTCCAGCTTTGACTGATTCTTCTTGGATATTGCAGACTCAAAAATAGAAATTTGGAGTAATTGGCTCACAAATCCTCATTGATCATAAAATGTATTCCTTTGCTATAAAAGCATTCAGTTTATGTTGAATGAAATTGTCTTTTATTTAAATCCCATTCCCAAATAGTTCTACTTATGATTAGACTGAAACTGTTTCTGAAAGAAGCTGTATGAACTGTGCTCTGACTTGGTAGGAATTACTGAAATCAGTAATAATTAGTATATAAGTAAATAAATCCGTTTAATAATAACTAGTAAATAATTTATAACTAGTAAATAATTAAATAAGTCAGTTTGAAACCTAGGAAAATAGTCCCTGGAGAAAAGGGTTAGGTCCTAATTTTTGCAATGGTAACAAAAAATAGGCAAGAATCCAGGAGTCAGTGTCTGCAGTATTACAGGGGACCATGTTTTCAGCAGGACAGGGGAACATTGATTGTATCCCCTGGTACAGTATGACTGTTATAAAGTAAGTAAAATTTATTTACTGTGATACAAATGATATGCAGGGAACTGGTGAAAGCAGCTTATCCACATGAACATTTTTACTGACACACCTTCCCCTTCTGACATACCCAACAAGTATCTCAGCTAGCTGTGCTTTCCAATACTCCAACAGAAGTGAAAATCTTTTCCACTTTCCATTCTAAGTAACATCTGTAGAATCTTTCCTTCTATAAATGAGAAATGTTAGACTTTATTATCCCAAAAATAGGAACACTGACAACAAGGGTGGAAAAAGACTACATAGGACTCACAATTCTTACTGAAATATTTCAAATCACAAAGTAACAGAATAAAACACATTAGCATAGAGCCAAATTTCTAAAATGAGCACCAATTCTGGATCACTGTATACAGTTCTTTTCTATTTCCTCTCAAATCTTGCAAGTAAGAATTGTTGGTATCTCATCAGCGTTATTTGCTGCTGTCAGGTTACAGCAAGGAAATCAAGAGCAAGGAAATTTCAGGCCTAGTTTTCCTCAAAGACAAACTCCCTTACTCTGGGAAACTGGGCTCTAACTTTAAAGTAATGCATACAAATATTTGTTGCTTGCTGTTCCATAGAACTTTCATATTTCATATGGACCTGGAGTTTAGTGGAACTCTGTACCTCTCAGCTTCTTCAGAAACAGTCCTTTAACTAGGACTTCTCAGGAGCTGACTAAAAGGCTCAGGCTTACCATAGGGGAAGACTGAATTAAAATCAAAACTTTTCCCTACTGCCAGGAGAGGGACAGGCACTCAGTCACTCACTGTCACAAACTGTCTCTGTGATGGATGGTATAAAGAATCACTATAGAAATCTCATTTTGGAACATGTTTTGCAAGGTCCCCCTATCCAGGTATATATATCAATTTCATTTGAGCTTTGATTTTGTGTAGGGGAAAATAAGAATTTCCTTATTTTGGAAGAGAGGAGTTAAGATTAAAACAGTACAGCTGAAGCACCATTTCACTCTTTCTGTAAAGTTTCACTTTCTTATCATAGCAGAAGCTACAGGCTCTTATGATCATTCATTCATTCATTCATTCATTCATTCATTCATTCATTCATTCATTCACTCATTCATATCCTGCTCCTTCATCATCTCTTGGAGATTTTATCGCATCTTTAAAATTTATCTTCGGGCAGAATTGTCCAAATCTGTAAGAGTACAAATAATAAAGCAACAATTCTATCAAGAATGCAAATTATAATTTTTAAATAAATGTTTAACAATTTCTTTAAAAGAAGATGGTATGCACTATTGCTTCTTGAAAAACATAACTGTATGTTTGAATTTCTGCTCAGGTTGAGTAACACAATTTTGAAATATTTAAACAGAGTAACATAATTCTTCATCATGCATTTCCATCAAAGTCAGTGCCAGGATCCACTTGACCTAGCCAGTTTGGTAGTTATTGCAGTGACAGGTGATGATGCTTAGTGCATCATAGTAGTGTATAACAAGCTTGAGGACAGGATAAATTAGAAAATACTAATTTTTTGTTTGACAAAAATAAGATGACACAGTTTTTTTTCTATTTGACTGGACTTTAATTTTGCTTTGCTGGCCATAAGAATGGAAGGCCATTTGTACACAGTAATTGCTGTAAGCAGTCTACGAATGTTTAAATATTCCCGAGAAGTGGCTACTGCACATAGGGAAAGCAGCTCAACAGTGCACTCACAAGAAGTCTAAACAGAGAATTTAGAGTACATTCATGTTATTTCTAATACTCAGCATGCACTCTGGAAATGGCCCCTGAAGTTTAATGTGGACAAGATGCATCAAGCAGAGTATACACAAACAAGACATATACAAAGTCCTTATTCATGCATTCTGCCTGGGAATTCTCAGGCAAAGCAAGGTAGGCATAACACTTGTTCCTATTAAGATTGTAATCTAGGTTTATAGCTCTGAAAAGAAAAAAATTATTGACTAGTATGACAGTTATTGTGAAGTATGTTCTCATACTACTTCAATTTTTTTGAATACTCAAAAATTCACCTATATTTATTCTAAAACTGAAAATCTCAGCCCAGAAATTTTTTTCTTTGTGTATTTAGGGTATTGTTATGTGAACTTCTGCTTGAAAGGAATAAAAAATGTTTCATAAATATCTAGGCTTTTATGTTTTTCCAATGAGCTCCATCAAACACATGGAGTTCATTGGAAACATCTACTCTTGAATGTTTTACAAGTGCTCCATTAATGCTGGCAGCCCTCGATACTCCAAGAATGAAATGAAGCTTGAATGTTTGAATCACCATTCCCCATCACTGACGGAGAAATGAAGTTTTGTGAGAAACTACAAAGCAGCACACCCTGGAACAGCAAGTTTCTGAGCAATGCGCTGAGAAGATTTGACTGCCATCTACAGACAAGTGCACTGATAGCAATTTAAAAATAATATCAAAATTACAAACCTAATAAACACCTAGAGCAGATATTAGAGAAAAACTAATTATTTCTGTATGTATGAAACACTGGAAATGCCACAAAAAAATTCCCAGTTGGTTGTTTTTGGCTTTTGGAGGTTTTTTTGGGGGAGGGGGGGGGTCTTGTTTTGTTTTGTTTTTTTTCGCATAAAAATATAAACACAAAGAAACACAAGCTTCCTTCATTCTCTAGACTGGCCTGAGAGCTAAGAGTTACAAATCCAGTGTCTAATAAAAAGGTAAGTAGATAGAAATGGAAAATACTAACATTTTCTTTGTATTTAAACTATGAAGAGCTGATTTTCATGTAGTAAGTTCTCAGTTAAAACTGTCTTAAATGTACAGAGTCATTGGTTAGCAAACTCATGAAATTTTCAATTACATTGTGAATTTTTTATCATATGTATAGTAACCAAATGCTTGTATGTAGCTACAGCTGCACATACGTCATCTACCTAGAGGTGTCAAATTTTTGCTACCTAATCAGGCTAGTTCACAACACAGGTAAACTGTGCAAAGATTTTCTTTGAGCTGTTCAGAACAGCTAGTACAGTAATTCAGTTCTCCCTTGTCAAACACTGTCTTTTCACTCTTGACTAAAAACCACCTTCCTTTATCTGACAAAACTGCTGCCAAACAGTATTTACTTCTTCTCCAAACTAGCTCACTAGCTAAGCAGTTACCCTGCTAAAATCATCTTTCAAAAATCTTGGTTTAAACTTTTAAAATCTTTGCATGGCAAAGGAGAAGAGATCAGAAGAATGATGTATTTCAAAGATTGAGGATGAATGACAAAATTACTTAGAACCATACAAATTGCACCTCTGTAATTAAAATTATTAAATTTACACACAACATGCAGCTATTTTCAGGAATTATTCTTCAGAGATAATACAAGTTAATATGTAGAGTATTTAAATACAAGTTAATATGTAGAGTATTTAAACAAAAAAAACAGGTCACAGACAGAAAAGCCTGTGGGCCCAAACAGACAATAACTTTCAAAATCCTTCAAAAGTTAGAATTGAGCACAGCATTCCAGACATGGAATGTCTTCTCACATTGCTATATCATCCATCAGTTTTCATTAAATATTCTCAGACAGTGTGTAATTTCACTTGAATTTCCAACACAGCACATGAATATTGCATTAATTTTAGGTGTCATGTGTTGAAACTTTATGCTTTCCAAAAACATTTACACTGAAGAAGGTCTGTTCATACACAGCCATGAAAGTGAAGAAAAGGAAAGCAAACATGTACTTACTCTACATTTTGAGATTTCAGCCTTTTTTCTTACCTGAGTACCCAAACAAGCAGCCATCATATGAGTGAGAAGTTTAGCTGCAAACATGGCACACCTGGTGCAGAAAAGGTGGGAGATGATAGCCAAAGTGAAACCTACACAGAAATGATAATGAAAAACATTTCAAAAAATAAGGCATATTTAAGTTTAGACTAATAAACTGTGCTATATTATCCAGCAGATATTTCTCAAAGACAAGATGGCACCTCTAATAACATGAAGTTAGTTAACATTCATTCAGTATTGCACTAAATAAAAAGATTGTCATCAGCTACCAAAAATGTTAATAATCAATCAACCAGTTTTACTGGTCATCAGTTGCTATTAATAAGCAAACTGTCTTAAATGAACTGACCTGAAATACAGATGAATCCAGAAGAAAAAAAAGCCTCGTTGTATGAAGACAAGTTATCTGTTTGGGCATAAACTGCATAAATGGACATATGAGAACAGGAGCATTCCACATAATCTGATGTGTCATCAACCACTTTGCAGAACCCGCTATCGGACAGCCAGCTGCAAAACAAATTTCACAAAATTGGAAATGGACTTGCATAATTCACATTTTAAGCAGGCTTAAAAATTTTTGTTGTATTCCTGGAATACCAACTTTGGTTTTTGTTGAGTTTTTTTCAGTATTGCTGAAGGGTTTTGGAAAAAGGATAAGTCATACCACAGGTGAGGATAGCCTAAGCCATTGCTACTGGAATATGTGCATAGATAAAAGGAGAGCATACAGGTAGATTGTGGTGCATTTCCTCCTGAAAACAAATAGTTTGTATCAATAGCAGGCTGATATCATCCAGTTGGTCTAATGAAATTAAATCTCAATCAACTAGACTTCAACAGGATACAGAATGTTATTATCTCCAAATCATTAACACATTCATTGATGCAATTCTAGATTTATGGCCTTAATCACTGTAACCTAATGCATCATTATACAATCTAAATAGTATTTTGATGAAAAAAGGGTGGAAGTCTGAGAAATATCTGAGATAGAATAACTACTCATTTTATTATAAAAAACATTTTACATACTGGTAAAATGGCCAGAAAAATTAAAAAGACATTAAATGGATCAATTTTATATTTGCAAATTATTTAATTGGCATTATCACATTTTACACAAATACATAGATTCATGGTAGAAAATGTAAAACTAAACACAATAATAAAATAACCTTTCAGCAGCTTGATTCCAGAGGAGACACAGAGACTTCTGTGGAACAATCCGACTTCCTTCAGCATAAATACGATAAATTACTTCACTATTATCTTTCAAAGGTTGTGAACTCTGACCCTTCAAGCTCATTGAAAGAACCTGAAACAACATGTGCAATGTAAAGATATATTTAAAATTAAGATTCAACACAGTGCTCATTTTAATCAGAGATAACCATGAAACGCTTATTAAGTTTTGAGCAATATCTAGATTAAAACTAATTCTTGCAAAAAAAATTGCATTATCTTCAAACCTTGTTCTTCAGGGTAAGTTCTTTATCTCCAGTAAGAAACCACTGCTGACTGCTGTATTCTGTGAACTGTACAGATTCACAGTTCTCTTCTTGGGGAGATGGTAATACTACAGAGACCTCTAGTAGATGTTCAGGTACTTGAATAGAATCTCCATCTTTACCATTAAATCTATGTCCATTGATTTGCTGAGGATACCAGTTGTGAGCCATTATTGCAATATATGGGCAGCTGTCAAGGATATTTTTGCCTCTGTGGAAATGGAAAAGCAATAAGGCTGGTAAGTGGGACCAAGCTTCACTATTCATCACATAATGACTCTAAAATATATTTGTGATTTGTTAGTACTTTATTAATTTGTCATTTATAGACTTGTCATATTTAATTGGCACACTGTTTCAGTTTCTGTGAGAAAAAAAAAGGCTGAATTTTTTACATATTTCAGCATCTTCATTTCTTCTCTGGGACTTGCTCCTTATGACCTGCAACTAAAACCTTTCCATAGTGAATTAGCTTATCAAAACACTCATTGATACAACTTGATGTAGAACGGAGTCTAAAAAACAGGGGAGGCATTAAAATGGATGATGTTGCATTATTTTTTTTTCCCAACAGATGATGCAAAATGCATGAAATAAAGAATTTTAACTTTTAAGTTCTAAACACTGAACGCACATTCCACCACCAGCTGTTTATTAGATCCCCAATGGGGAAACAAAGTGTTTAAAACCACCTGTCTCATGAAAAAGAATAATCGATTTCTTAGTCACCTATTTCTCCTGCCCATTAGCTTGATGAGGCTATTATGCTCTTGGAGACAAAACTAGCAATTTAAAACTACGAGTAGCTTTAAACATTTTAAAACAATGTTCAAGTGAGCAAAACCAAGAACATACAAATTAAAAAATGCCAGTAGAAATTTTGGGTTGTCAACTTTCATCTAAGGCTTAGAACACAGCTCTGCATCATACAATATAATATTATTTTTTTAGCAAGAATAATGCATACTTTTCCAGGCAATATTTGAGCTAGAGGTGCATCAATACATATCAGATCTCCTGACTCATATTCCCACATCTAACCCATACCAAAGTAACAGTTATGTGTTACACCCAGTCTTACAAAGCACTATATGTACTGGCAGTGTGACAAAATGCTTTGCAAGATTATGACACTGTAACAATTCATTCACATATGGGTAACATACTAGATAGGAGATAAATTCCTTTTCTGAAAATATAATTTAGATTTTCTATACTGGTAAATTGTTGTGTATTTACAAAACATATTATGAATTCAAGCTTACTAACCTTTCTCCTGGTGATCCACACTTTATCCCAGTCAACAGAGAAAAAGCAAACTTCTCAGTCACCTCAGCAAGCAGGCTATATCCTTGTGTGTCCTTGCGTTTTGGACTAGCCAGAGCACAGAGTATCTCATAGAATAGACTTCTGCTTTTATCAGTGAGTAACAGTTCTTCACCTACACCTGTAACCTAATGAGAAGAAATCAAACAACATTTTACACAAAGGAATCTGCTTGTAACATTTCCTCATGTTCAATAGTTTAGTTGTATCTTCTCTGGGATTTCAATACTGAAACTGAAAGTTCAGAATATTTTTCCCAACTCCTGATCACATAGGAGTTTCCAAGGCATAAGACACAGTCCGTCAAAACTACATAAAGATATGCTTACTAGGGGATTTGATTATTAAAGAAAGGATTTGTTTAATAATCATTAAAGAAATTATTCTTTCACAAACCAAATATTTTTGAATCCTAGAAGTTTTTAAATTATTTTCTCCATTTTCTTTATGTCAGCAATCAAAAATGAATGGGTTTTTAATAATGCTTTGTATCTAGGTATTTAGAAATTTTCCAGCTTCTATGCATTATTCCAAGGATCCAGAAGAGACAGAATGCCATAAAACTAATCCATAATTTTCATAGAAATTAGAGCAATGCTTAAGCACTCAGCTACCCTGAGAACCCAATTCCCTAAGCTACTGGAGGAAAAAAGACTGATGCTTGGTTTGACTACAGTAGACTCCAGCTGGCCCAAGTAGGATTTGCTTGTGTGTTGACTGCAGTCTGCTGTATAGATAGGAGCAGGGATTGTGACAGGCCTAAAAGCAACAAAGGTGTGAACCAAGAGTCAAGAAAACATAATAAGCTCTATGAAACTGCAGCACCAAAAGGAAAATTGCACAGTAGAAAATCTAGAGCTACAAGTATGTATGCAAAATTAATACTAGTTGCTCATTTCAACCTGTTTGATTTCTGAATTCTTACCACCTCCTAACTAGTGGTAGACAAACTCATTCCTTGATTGTGGGACTTCCCAATTTCCACTTTTACAGTCTGTGCTTCTGAGTCACTGCTGTGGATGTGATCTGCCTTTATATATATATATTTATATATATGTATATATGTATGTATGTATGTACATGTATATATATGTGTGTGTGTATGTGTCTTGTTGTGTTATTATACTCTAATTAATGTCATTAGTCATTTAAGAACAAACAGGATGTGTTTACCTTATCTATTATATGCACCACAGCAGTAAGTTGCTCTTCTGTAGTCTCTGTAGCCACTTTGACATTCAGATTCTGAAGGATCCTGTATAAAATGCCATCATCAAGAGGCTGATGCAGTTGATCAATCAGTCCCCAAACTGGCAAGGAGTCCAAATCTGAGACAATGGTGATGTTAGAAATACCATACACATCATCTATCCTGGCACCGCCTGTGGGATTAGAAAGTACAACCTGGAAACGTTTAGGAAATGGGTTTAAAGATCCTGTCTTTGGAGTTAGGGTCACATCCAGGAATGCATTTCTCTGTCCGTGTTCAAAAGTCAATAAACCTTCAGACCTGGCAAAATCTTGTCCTGCCACAGCTGGAGATATGAAGGTCCGTCCAATAGGTTCAGGTTTTTGTAGTTCCTTAAAACAAACCAAAAGAGTTTTAGGTAACATTATGATAGATGCAATTGTACAAAACCACCTGCTGTAGAACGTACTTTAAAAACAAAATGTGTAAAAAAGAAGTCCTCTTTCAAAAAGCAGCTATGAGAGATGAAATTATTGCATTTAAAATAATTATCTCCCTGAATTAGTAATCAATCAAACCTAGGAGAAGAATTATGTATTGTCAATAGTAAAAAGGGTCTCTTTCTTTTCCAGAACAAAAACCACAAAACTTGCTGTGTGAATAAATACTACAGAAATGTTAGCACATGTGTGAATTCCAGAATGGTTAATGTAAAACCACGACTGCAGCACAAAGTTCCTCACTTTAGGGTAGAGAAAAGCATTACAAATACGTAGAAAACGAAATAAAAGTAAAGCAAAAGTTTTGGAAATCTATGTCCAAATCAATATCAATTCATGGTATTTTTAGTTCCAGAATACATACTTAAAAGATGAATAATCCATTTAATACAAAGGCAAAGCAAATGCTATAGAATACATATATTCAGTAATGCTACATGTCCTTATTTCCTTGTGAAGCAACACTGGTTTTACCTTCCATGAGGTTTGCAGATATTGTTTCATTCTTCAAAGTCTTGTTCTTTTTGTCACTTGCCATAGCCTTGACATTACATCTGGTTATATAATAAACTTTCTTTAAGAGGAAACTAACCTGGGCTATAATTCAACTGTATTATTTCTTCAAAAGTATATATTAATTTAATAAGGGCAGCTTGTATACTGACTCCTAAGTAAAGGTCTCCTACTGAATAAAATTAGGATTTTTATTTGTGAAATACTAGCCCCCTGGACAGTAGCAATTTCTTTTCCATTTAACAGCTAAATTATAGAGAATTCTTAGGTTGAATAAATGTGAAAATTTGTTACCATACAATCTAATTGAAACACTGGCCAATTACTATATAATAAATGGATGGAAATACAGTGTAAACCTATATAGTTAAAATAGACGTTCATTCAATATAACAACAGAATGCAGAACCTTTTATTATAAAGGGTAATTTTATTATAAAGGGTAAGTATATAATAATTCACCCCCAAAACAATGATTTTAGGCATAAAATCACAGATATTCAAAGTTGATCAGGTTAACTACTACTGATAATGGTAAACTTGAAAGAGCATCTCTTGTAACCTGTGCCCTGATGGTGGATTCACACATACTAGGGAAGTGGCAGGAATCATGTTTTTGCAATCTGCTAAAGGAGAAACTTCATCAGCTGCAACAATAATGAGTGAGGTGTGCATTTAAGAGAAAAAAGTGTCAGCAGCTAGAAGAGTCTTGTACTTCAGATGTAAACACCTCAAAAATTGCTGGATTATGGCGTTTATTTTACATAAAGGGCATAATCCAACAAAAAAATCAATGGGGATGATAAAATTTACTTTAGCACATGCTATTTTTGATAAGAAGAACCATTTTTCTGTTTAGTTCTCCAAGAATATTGAATAAAATTTGAATAATTCCTCTCTCTTTTCCTATATATGTTCTGGTACTAATAATAGTTTTGTACCTTAACAGAACAAGTGTCCTGCTATCTGGATGTTGTAAATACAACCATCAGGATAAAAATTTCAGATGAAAAAGCCTCAAAAATTGAAGGCTCACAAGAGCCTTAGAACAAAGAAAAAATATATTAGATGCCTGGCTGACCATAATCTTTGAGACCATTGAAAGATATTGCTAAAAAAAAATATTCTTGACAATGCAATAAGAAAAATTTCTTTTAATAATGGAAAACCAAAGAAGCTAGGCTCAGCAAATGTTTGACTGTTTCCTGAAAAAATGCTAATCACAGTGATATTTACTTTAAAGAATAATCAAATATTTAATTTAATATTATTTAATTAATTTCAATTATAAAATGAATCATAAAAGCCATGATTTTATGAATGGTTTGGGTTGAAAAGGACCTTAAAGATCATCTAGTTCCAAAGCCCCTGCAGTGGACAGAGACAACTTTCACCAGACTAGATTGCTCAGAGCTCCATTGAACCTGACCTTGAACACCGACAGGGATGTGGCATCCACAGCTTCTCTTGCCAGTGCCTCACCGCCCTCACAGTAAAGAATTTCTTCCTGATATTTAATCTAAACCTACTGTCTCTCAGTTTTAAGCCATTCCTTCTTGTCACTACGTGCCCTTGCCAAAAGTCTCTCTCCAACTTTCAGGTAGGCTTCCTTTAGGCACTAGAAGGCCGCAATTGGGTCAGCACAAAGCTGCCTCTTCTCCTGCCTGATCAATCCCAATTCTCTCAGCATTCCTCACAGCAGAGGTGCTCCATCCCTCTGATGAACTGAGTGGCCTCCTCTGGTCTTGCTCCAACAGCTCCATGTCCTTCCTGTGCTGAGGAGCCCCGAGCTGGAGGCAGCTCTGCAGGTGGGGTCTCACCAGAGCGGCGCAGAGGGGCAGAATCTCCTCCCTCCAAAGCTGCCCACAGGGCTTTGCATGCAGCCAGGGCGCATTTGGCTTTCTGGGCTGCAAGTGCCCATGGCTGGCTCATGTCCAGCCCCTCACCAGCACCCCATGTCCTTCGGGGCAGGGCAGCTCTCGATCTGTTCATCCCCAGCCCGTACTGGGGGCTGCTCTGACCCAGGTGCAGCACTTTGCACTTGCTCTTGTTAAACCTCATGAGATTCCCTAGGGCCACTTCCTGAGCCTGTCCTGGTGCCTCTGGATGGCATCCCATCTTTCAGGAGTGTTAACCACACCCCTCAGCTTGGTCTCATCTGCAAATTTCCTACGGGTGCACCCAATCTCTTCATCTATGCCATTAATGAAGGCAGTAAATAACACTGGTCCCAATAGAGATCCCTGAGGGACACCACTTGTCACTGACAGTCTGAGGCACTGACTACGGCCCTCTGGATGTGACCATCCAACCACTTTGTTATCCATCAAATAACAGCCCATTCAAATACAACATAAAACCCATCTCTCTCCAATTTAGAGAGTGGGATCTTGTGAGTTATGTGTCAAAGTCTTTATGGAAGCCCAGATAAATGACATCTGTAACCCTTCGTCCCGAAGCAGGGGATCAAGAAGGAGGCAGTACCACAGGTCCAGCAAGCATGTTGGCGTCGGCGGAAGAAACTATCCCATCAATCCTCCTCATTCTCTCCAGATCTCACTCCAGTTACTGAAGAACCCTCTCCCCCAGCTTCTCCTCCACCCCTTGACCTTTTATACCACCTTTCCTCCTTTTCCCCCCCCGGCTCCAACCATAACCCCTCGTGAGTTTTACTTAAATTGGTTGTTTGGGGAGGAACCATATCTGTGAATCCTGCATACTTTTACAGCTCTCCTTTCATTTCAGTTTTATCTCCCCGAATGGTCTTCGAATTGACTACGCTGTCTCTCAATCCTTGTTTGTTGTTGACCGTACTGATGACCTGCGGATTCCTTCTGCCACCTGCAGAGCCGTGGGTCATCCCCCAGCCAAAAATCAACGTCTGGCGTGCCTTGGCCCAATCATTAGGACAGGACAGTATATGCCTCGACACCGGCGCAGCAGAAGCCCCGATGTCGTCTTACCTTGTGGGGATCCCTTTCTCCCCAGGCGAGTTCCCCCCTGCCTTCCAGTCTGCCCTTTCGCCCGTTTTGGCCCAGAGCCTAACCTTCCTCCCCAGTTTTGAACCCAGTAATGCCTGGAGAAGCAGAGTAGCTAGGCTGAGTCCTGCGCCCTCCGAGCCCACAGAGCTGCATCTACTCGGTTCCGCCAACTCCTCAATTTATTTTCAGTTTGAATATAGTTATGCCCCCATATATAAGGGCAGTGAGGTAGTCCGGCAGACAAAGAAACAATATCAAGCAAGCCAGTGGTACCGCGCTGTTCTAAAAATCATGGGCCCCACCTCTACCAAGCGGACCCCTTACGCCCTTCCCAGGGGGGTGTTCTTGATTTGTGGCGATCGAGCGTGGGCAGGCATCCCCTCTGGTCTGATCGGAGGGCCGTGCACATTTGGCCGGCTGACGCTGTTTACCCCCAACATCACCCAAATTATCAATGAGAAAAGGAATAACATCGCATCCGAATTGGCCAGATCTAAAAGAGATCTTAAAGATCTCACTGAAGATTGTGATGATAAAGTTACCCATTGGTCTCATTCTAAATCCGTCGCCTTTACCATTTTATTGCCATGGTTATCGGTGGCGAAATCTCTGGGTGAATTGGGCCGCCTGGAGTGTTGGGTGGTTAAACAAGCCAATTATACTTCAGCCGCATTATACGACCTCCTTAAAGACGAGGAAATTACAAGGAAAGCAACGCTCCAAAACAGAGCAGCAATAGATTTTCTACTGCTGCTCCATCACCATCACTGTGAGGAGTTTGAGGGACTCTGCTGTCTGATCCTGTCCTCTCAGGCCGAGGACGCCACACACTCCATCAAAAAACTCCAAGACCTCGTCCATCAGGTCAGGCAAGAGACATCAGACTGGCTGGGGGACATATTCAAGGGTTGGGGCCTTAGCAGGTGGGCCAGTTCGGTGTTAGAATCAGTTTGTAAAGTAGTTTTGAGCTTGATTGTATTTTGCATTTTGATCGTACTGATCCATAGTTTGATCAAAGGACTAATAGCTAAAGCCACCTCAACGACTGTCAATCATGCCGCACTTCCTCTGGAGGAACATTTCGAGCTAAAGGACCTCTCCTCAGAAGCCGGAGGAGATTCAGATGAAGAGAGATCCACGGAGCTGGCTCAAGAACATAAGTGGGCTAGCGAACTCCAGCTCGAAGAAAGCGAAGATTGGCAAGACAAGCCGCAGACACCTTCCTTTTGAGTTGCATAGACTGTCTAAAATTTTAATTTTATTTGATAAGAAACGGGGAGATGCTGTGGTGTGTTCTTAAGTTTGTTAGTTTGCTCCCCCCATTTTCTGTATTAAATGGTTTCTCCCTTTCCCAGAGAAGAGAGCAGCAGGAGAACTTCCTGCTGCTACCCTGTCAGTTAGGTTGCTATGGAAATGAAACTGCTCCTCCCCTGGTTTCTCTTATAAAGTGAAAGTTGTTTCCTCCTTGGGCTCAGTCAATCACTCCTTTTCTCCTCCCAGGTTTCGAGAATTTTCTTTTCTCTGGGAGTTATGGTTGGCTGTAGCCCCGGAGCCCCTCCTATGATTTATAACAGTGGGTTACTTTGGTATATCAGTTATGTTTCGTACCTCCAAATATGTATTTCTATTGGATAGCTGGGTTTCCCTGCCTTCTTCCCCCCTTTTCTCTTAAAACCCTCTCCTGTCCCCTGTTCGGGGCCATTTGCTGGGTGTTTCCCCTCCTTGTTGGTTCTTCTGTAATAAACCGACAGTTTTCCCCCAGCAAGTGGTCGCCTCCTAATTCGTCTCTCATCGCGCTGCTCCGAGCTATCACCCGGCTCAGCCCGAGGCCAAGACGCCGAGGGGGGCTGGCTTCAGCTGCGCAGGGGCCCTGGCCTTCGCCCCTCACCAGATAGCCGGATTCCAGGGCCGTGGACGCCCCCGCGCACTCTGATGTAGTCATCTCATCAGAGAAGCCCACTAGGTTGTCAAACAGATTTTCCCTTGGTGAAGCTGTGCTGGTTCTCTCCAAGCTCCTCCCTGTCCTCCACATGCCTTAGCAGAGCTCCTGGGAGGATCTGTTCCATGATCTTCCCAGGCACAAAGGGGAGGCCAACAGGTTGACTGTTCCCAGGGTCTTCCTTTCTACTCTTCCCTTTTTAAAGATGGATATAGTAATACTCCTTTTCCAGTCACCAGTGATTTCACCTAATTGTCAAGACTTTCCAAGTAACAAGGGATACTGTATTGGCAACAACATCAACCAATTCCCTCAGGACTCTGGGATACATCTCTTTAGGTCCCACAGAACTGTGAACATTCAATTTCCTCATGTAGTCATGAAGCTGACCCATTTTCCCATACCGTGGGAGGGACTTGCTCTCCCATGCCCCATCCTGTGGTCCACCCACTACAAAGGTGTAGGAAAAAAGGTTGCCAGAGAAGACTGGCAAAAAAATATTGAGTCCATCAGCCTTTTGTTAATCTGTTGCTACCAGTTCCCAGCATTATTTATCAGGGGGAAACACCTTCCTTGACCTTCTCTTTCTAGTTAACATACCTTTCTGGTTAACAAGGCCTCCCTGTTATTTTTATATCCCTTGCCTGGTACACTTCCAGCTTCACCTTGGCCTTTCTTACACATTCACAGTCTATCTCTAGTATCTTTCCAGCTCACCTGTCCTTGCTTCAACTGCTTGTGCATTTGTTTCTTTCTCTCTAGTTTGACCAGCAGGTTCTGACTCAGCAATGCCAGTCTCCTGCCTTCATTGCCTGATTTCTTGCTCCTGGGGATTGCTAGCTCCTGCGCTCTATGGAAGACTTTTTTAAGGATCTGTCAGCTCTGTTCCACTCCTTTGTCCCTGAGGGCAGTCTCCCAGGGGAACCCTCTCACTATCTCCCTGAAGAGCTGAAAGTTTGTGCTTTTCTAAACATCAGAAAGACACATAAAAATAAATTAAATAATAATGTCTTACCTGCATACTGTAGGTAACCATTGTAGTTACTGATGTACTAGAATCTCTAAGAACTTGCAGACTGATTAAAGCTGTCTTCTTATAAGCAACAGCAAATCGAGATCCCAGAGCAAAATACACCAAACCATGAGGAGCATCACTTTCCAGGACAGTTATAAAAGCAAATCTGGCACTGTTGTTCAAAGCAGCTCCTGCGCTTACAGCATACAGCTCAACAAAAATATAAGTTTCAAATTCTGGAACCTGTAAGTGAATGATGATTTTCATGTCATTATAAGGCTTACTAATAACTTTCAGCTTTGAATAAATGTTTATATATTAAATTGTATGCACAGTGGATCACTTTAATAACACTACACAAGAACGCTTCCTGAAATGTACAATAAGTACAATAAAATATATCATAAAAACAATACTGCAAGGAACATCACTCTGTCAGGCACACTTATTAAATCCCAGATTTTCACACAGAACTTGCTGCATTACAGTAGCTATTTAAATAGTGCAGGTATAGTGACTGTAAATTTGACATAAATGACAGTACCCTCCAAGAGTGCCATATTCCAGATTATAGATTTACATAGATGTACGACTTATGAAGAATTTGCTCTTTCATTTTCTTTTTACCTTACAAAAAGGTATATCCAAGTCCCTTTTGGAAATACTACACAGAATTAAGTATGCAATTTTGAAAATGCAATTAATCTGTATAATAACTTTCCTGTATTCAAGTACTGATATCAGTTAAAGTTCTGAAAAACATTTTATATACAACTTAAGCATTTAGACACTAGTATGTCCATGTATGTTTTTACAAGAAATTAAAAACTTAGTAGATTTGCACACTTAACTCAATTTATTTAAAATCTCAGAGCTTAGACAATACTATTTGATAGACTTTTGTGATGTTTCACATATACCAAAATATTTCACTCTGAAAATATAGGCTGTGGAACTTTGTTTCCTTGTTGAAAATAAGGTAGCAGTGTTAACTTTACAATATGATTGTAAAAGCCTCGTCTTTTATTTCATACCTACAGCACAAATGTAACATTTAAAAATAGACATCCAAATTTTAAAATTCCAAAAATTCCATTCTAAAATTCCAAAAATGGCAATCACTGAAGCCTTTTTTTTTTTTTTTTTTTTTTTTTTTTTACAATTTTTAAAATTGGATTTCTACAGCCAGGTTTTGGTATTGGTGGAACTACACGAGGGGCTTCTGTGAGAAGTTGTCCAAAGTTCTTCCCAGCTGCCACAAGTTCTGTCTGCCAGAGCCAATGCCAAAAAGCTCCAAGATGGGCGTGACACTGGCTATAGCTGAGCCAGTCAGAACATCCCTATGATATATTTAAGAAGCAAGAAACCTGTTCTCATGCAGATATAATTGTGGCCAGAACAGAGCAGGGTGACAACACATAAGAGGACCAATTCTACAGACAGCAAGGTCTGTGTGGGGGAGAAAGTTCTTCAGATGGGATTCCCCTGCAGTTCATGGTTAAGCAGCTGGGCCCCTGCAGCCCATGGACATCCATAAGCATGCAAAGATCCACCTGCAGCCCATGAAGGAGCCCAATGCTGGAGCAGGGGAATGCCTGAGAGGAGGTTATGACCCCATGGGTGGTCCACACTTGACCAGGTTCCTGGCAGGGACCTGCAGACCCATGGAGAAAGGAGCCCACACTGGAGCAGGCTTCCTGGTAGGACTTGTGGCCATGTGGGCGATCCACACTGGAGCAGCCTGCCCTTGAAAGGGCAACAGAAGGATGACCACACTTCAGCAGTTTATGGAGAACTGCTGCCTGTGGTATGGACTCATGTTGGAGAAGCTTCCCATTGGAGCAACCCCACGGTGAAGCAGGGGAAAGACTCCTCTTCCTGAGCAGCAGCAGGAACAATGTGTGATGAAATGAACATAACCCCCAATTGCAGCTCCATTTGCTGCTGGAGGGGAGGAGGTAGAACTGGAAGGAGGGAGGGGAGGAAGGAAGGTGTTTTAAGGTCTGAGTTTACGTCTGATTATCCTACTCTGCTATTGTTAGCAGAAAATTCATTCAGTATCTGTAATTTGAGCCTATTTTGCCCATGATGGTGTTTGGTGAGTGATCTCTCCTGGTCCTTGTCTCAACTCATAAATGCATTACTATATTTCCTCTCCCCTGCAAAGGGAGTGACAGAGAGGCTTTGGTGGGTGCCTGGCATCAAGCTAGGGCCAACCCACTACATAAAAAAGCTTTGTGTTTCAACTCTGAATTCTTTGAAATCCTACTTTAATTTTAGGATTTTTAGCTAATAAACTCAGTACTGCTGAGGAAGTAAAACTTATGAAAGCTAGAATGTATCCTTCAAAAATGTAAAGCACTTAATGTATTTGCTGTATCATCATTTTTAATACATTTACTACTGATTTACAAGCTTACTTATGAAAGAAGAACCATAAGAAGAACTAGGAAATATTTGGAGAGATAAACAGTATATGTTTTCAATTAAATTGTTAAGTGGTTCTCTGAATGAAATGTTCTTGACTAATGACAGGCACAATTATACTGGAATGAATGGGGAGCTTTAACCTTCTAGTAGCACTTGCCAGGATGGCACATGCTTGTGCTTCGTGTGGCACAACCGCATGTCTCTGCAGCTTGTGCAGTGCTGTAATTAAATACTGATATCACTTCTTTGATCTAAAGAGGTTCATAATCTCAGTTTACCCAGCAGGGCAGCCTGTTCCCTATACACCTATTCATTGGCTCTGTGACGTAAAAATAACATCTGAAGATGGAGAATGAAAATGGCTCCCTTAGTGAAATAAGGGAATGCATCCTATCTCCTAAATAGCAAATCCCTCTTTCCCACATATAGCATGTTGCAATATTTTCTAGAACTGAGTCAGAAGAAAACACGGAAATCTTCCCATCTACTGATTTTCCACTGCCCAGACCTCAGCTTTGCTACTAGCTTTGCCACATTCTTGACAAGAAAGTCTCACAGATATGTATGTTTGGCAGAAAGATTTTTGAATGTAGAATCTGAACAAGGAATAGAAATGAAGGCAAGCTTTGATATAGAAGAAAAGAATTGCTGAGCCAGTCTTACTGGATAACTAAGAAGGCAAAGGATATGTTAGTTAGAAGGGGGTTTTATGGCTTGAACAAAGGATAAACCCACCTCAAACAAGAAGATATTTTTATCAAGCAGAAAGATAGCACAGGCAAACAAGCCTGCTGATGCTGCAGTAGAAAAAAGAATTTTCCACTGCAAGAAAACTGAAAAACACCTTCTAGCTTAAACTGTAATGTACTAACTTTCAGTGGTTGGAGAATAGTAACATGAATATGGTAATTACAGTAGTTACGACATGCTATAGGTAAAAATTAAGGTATAGATTGGTTCTTCTGTAGTAAGATACTCAGCAAAGAAAAGTGTATAATGCATTGTAACCAAAACTAAAGGGTCTTCAGGCTTGTCTGGAGCTGGAGCTGACAGCTGTAGGCACAGGCTCTGTCGCCCACGACCCTGGACTACTGTAATGTATTGGATGTAATAAACTGCATTATGAAGAGCCACCTGAAATCCCACACCCCTCATTATGCCTCTTACACCTGGGCGCTAGGATAATTTCTTTCAAAAATTTAAAACTCTCCAACTTTAAAATAATGGCAAACATTATTCCTTTCTTTCTCAAGGGCTTACTCTAACCCCTGGGTATTCAGACTAAAATATTTTTTTCTTCTCTTTTCAATAAAAATGACTGAATACTGTGTTTTGTGTTAATACAATCATGTCTGTATTTTAGAGTGCCAGCTGAGTCTCACAAGGCTGTCAGACTTAGACAAATGCAATTTAGTGGATGATGGCTCCTAAATTTAACTTCACTATTCAAAAGCCAGATGTGAACAGAGACAGATTTTTAGATACTCAGAAATTCTTAGGCAGTTTTTATGAGTTTTCAGGGTGCTAGATTTAGGAATATAAAATTACACCAAAGAAAGACTCAAAGGTTTTTTTGTGCAATGAGATATTACTTACAGAATGTTTTTCATCAACCACCTTAAGAAATGCTTTGGTAGATGAAAATCTTATTGTGTAAAGGATGAGAGTATATGATCAAACATTTCATTGAAACAACTCCATTATTTTTCCTTACTGTTTTTTAAAAACCTAAGAACTGTACTTTACTCTTCAAACTAAATACTTTTCTCCTTCCCAAATATTTATCAGTCACAATGGAGTCAGTAGAAGACTATAAATAAACATGTTCCAGAGAAGTCAAGCAGATATCAAGTTACCATCTTCAAACTAAGTATTAGTTCCTCTGGATCAGAGTAGTTTTTTCATCTTGACAAAATGCAATTCAGTGCTGCACATGAAGAGTAATAATTACTTACATGATCAGGTTTTATTTCAATAGAGATGTTGCACATTGTTTGACCTGCCACACAGGTCGTGGCTCCCAGCACAGATACAAGTTCATTCTCCAAGTTCACACCATCCTTCAGAAGCACAACAGCTGTTTTATTAAAGGTCACACGCCAGAAGACTGTCACATCTTCAAAAGCCCTATAAGCAAAAGAGAAGAGTATGCATTTACTGAAGGAGAGCACAACAGATCTAGGAAACATAAACCATAGATATAACATACGTTTTATATTATTCAAAACTTACCATTATGGATCAACTGCTTTACAATGAAAAAAATAGCTCATTTCATTTGAATTTCTGCCTCTAATAGTCATTTGGATTATAAAACAAAAGTAGCAGAAGAAGAAAATAAAGCAATTATGGGAACCCAGATTCTTCTTAATTTTTGTTTCAGATAACACACAATCATCTGAATAAGAGACACTTGGAAAGCAGGGATGCCCAAGTACTTTCATTAATACCATAGTAACCATTGGCCTGGAAAGCCAGGTAGACTTAGTCTTTCCTGTAAGTATAAGGAACTTACCATACTTGAGCATATTTATTTAAAGTATACACAAAAATGCACAATATATATATATATATGTGTGTGCTAATTAGGAAAAAAGTGAAGACATAAGCATACTGACACACAACTTCTTCATTGCTCTCTGTAGTATTCATAGCTGCTTACATTATACAGAGAGGTGAGAAGTGGAGTTACACCTTTAGCAGTGCAAATACATTACCTTAAGCAAAACCTTCACGTTTGCTGACTCAGTATAAAATGGTAAGCATTTGAGGTTTTTTCCTGTTTCTGCTTTATACCAATAAAGTGACAGACCTAATTATATTCACAACTTAAATGCCCCATTGCCAAAACCTGTGAAGCTATTAATGGAGCTGAAAGGGAAAGACTTATTATAAAACTCTGTGATGAAAACCTCTTCCACTAACAGTAGCTCGTGTGATTCAAGACAATATATTACAGAGTGTAAGAAGAGCACTGGAATCCACTGTTGCCTGCACCTGTTTGGTTGCCGTGTGACAGTCAGCAATACCTCTCTGTTTTCTGAGTCTTCATCAAGTATCAGGCCACTTTGTACTTCTGGAATGAATCCCAAAATGCCATTCTGGAGATCACTTCCTGTGTAAGAAATAGTCCATGAAAGTAAAAAAGCCAGAAAATTAAGCTGAGAGTAAATTATACTTTTAATATGTACAACTGTTAAAACTCTAGTCATGTATCAAAAGCATGCTGTAAAGTACTATTTCGGGACACCTCAATTCCCCTAATATTTCTATTCTTAATTTACACTCTAGATTTTTAAATTTAGAACTTAGAGTTTATAAATTTTATTTTAATCACTAGAATAATAACAACTGCTTTTGGAAGTAAATTCCTTATGAGAGTCCTGGCACCATTTTTGCATGTAAGCTTGTATTTTCAGCAGCATTCAACAAACTGACTGAATTCTATGTCCCTCGACTTCAAGAGACTAAGTGTTACAGCAATCTCCAGAACAATCTCAAAAGCCTTGCTTATAAATGCCCTTATGAGATACTCGCTCCAGCTATATTTATCATAAATCTTAAAACATTGTGTCACAACAGAAATGGGCCTCAATAAATAAAGTAGGTAATGTGATAAAGATGGGCTCCAGTGATGTAACTTAAGGTTTCTTATTCGTCCTATCCATGATGTGGTTGAACCCATCAATTTTCATAGATGATTACATCATCTTTTCTCTTGCATCTTTATTCTATATGTAGAAATTGTGCGCTGCAAAACACTATATTTTTCTGAGGGGAATGCAAGTAACTTCAGAAAAACAGCATTGGAAGATAAAAAATTCCCAGTGTTAATGAGGGGAAACTAATGTCTTCACAGTGCTCAATCAAATCTTGCATCTAAAGGATTTCTCCTGGCAGGTAGTGATGGCTTTACTCTATAATTGAAAAGACAATCTACTTCCACTTAGTACTTACTAAAAGTCAATATATATATAATAAGATGAACGGAAACTGTGTGTTTGCTTATGCACATGAACAACTATTTTACCATTCGCCTTAATACCTTGTCTCATGTTCCAGCTTCATGGAAATTTGTATTGTAGGTATAACTCTAGAGCATATTAATACACTTCTGTGGTATTCAATACAAGCTGTGGTATTCAATACAAATTGCAACACATGTCTATACACATACTTCTGCAATTAAACCTGGGGGTCCAGTGGCCTGTGCTGGCCAGCTAGCCAACCATAGCCAGGATCAACCTGGGACCATGGAAAGCAACACCCTAAGTTCAGGGACATTGTTTCAAGTTAGGGAGAATTTAAGTTTGTTCGAACAGGAGAGTTACCATGCTAATATGGGTAATGTTGCCTGGTTATGATTGGTTATAATGTCGCTAGAACTTTCCATGTTAGTGTTTATAAATAGGGATTGCCCCTTATTCCAGGTCTTAAGTGTTTGGCTGTATTTGAGAGCACTCCTGTTACTGCAGCAGAAGAATAAAGCACCCTCAGATTTTCCACCTAAAACCTGTCACCCACTTTTCTTCCATGCTGACCTGTTCCAAACATTGCCTATCCTCACAGGTGTGGGTGGAGCAACGCAACCATTAACATAAATACCCAGGGCACTGGTTACTTCCACGGTAAATTTTACAGATAATGCACATGAAGATAACTTGTTTAATATGATCTAGTTTTGTATATGATCTTGGCTGCTTCCTACACTCATCCAGCAACACAGTTTAATCCTAGTTCTCGATACCCACACTGATTTCTTAAGACTATCTAAACACACAACACTCCCGTAATGTTGGACCTTATTTTCTTGATTAGACTAAACTGAGTTAACCTAAAATTTGTTCCAGTGCCCAATTTCTTTCTAAAATTTCATCTATATTGCAGATTATATTGGTTTGTATACAGTTGATAAGCCTGACAGGATATTTAAAAGCTAGGGGAAATTGGAATTCTGACATCACTTTCTCACAGTAGCACAGTGACTGATAGAAAAACTCTTCCTTGGTGACTGAGTATGCCAATTCCTGTCCTCCATCCCCAGAAGCAGAAGATGATTACACTGCAGGTGTGAACTGCATCGTAGCAAAGAATGAAAACAGAAGCTGTTCATTCTACTTTGTACAAACTCCATCCATTGTAAAAGAAAAATACTTAAAAATACAAAGTATATGAAATACATCTGACAGAATGCCAAGATAATTCAGGTTAAAAGGGCCCTTTAAGTCTCTAGTCCAACACTCTTCTCAAACCTTAATTATTTCTGAAACCAGACCACATATCTCAGAGGTTTGGGGCTTGAAAAAATTCCAGGGATGAAGAGAACCCATGCAACCTCCCCAGGCAACCCATGCCACTGGCTCTCTGTACACAATAGAAAAAAATACCCAGGCTCAAATGAAGTCTCATTTCAACACATACCCACTGTCTCCCATCAAGCACTGCTGCCATAATGTATTATTTAAATAATGGGTCAGTAAATTTTTATGTCTCTCCTCTTTTAGGTAATCTTATGGTCTCAGTACGAACTATGTCTTCTCTATTCAAATGTCCCATGACATTTTCTTTTTCAAAATCACGTTTCACAGAGTAAGTTAGGAAAAGGAGAAAAAAAAAACCAGGTAAAAGAAAAAGTAAAATAATCTTAAAATATTCTGGATCCTGAGAAAGCAAAGTACCTGAAGTGACACAATACAAATCATCTGGTCTTTAGAAACAAACCAAGCAAAAAAAGGTGGTGATCTTTTTGTGCCATAAACTGTCAATAAGTAGTCCGTATTTACAGTTTTAGAAAATATTTTGGTCTGAATGCAGCACTAGAGTACTGTGAGAAATCATCTGTACAATACTGTGAACTAACAATGGAAGCCCAGCAGTTCCATAACAGGTTCCTCTTGGACACTTCCATTTTCATACCATAAGTTACTTGATGACTCTTTTCATAGTCACAGGTCTGTAGCATAAAGTATCCCACTTATTCTTTGAGTTTGGAAGTCACAGATCTACTGAGATGGGAATTTCACATCCCAGGAACAAGGAAAATAGCAAAAAACCAAATGAGCCTGCAATGCTGCTCCATCTTTAAAGAAACAGTTATGCTCAGCTGTCACAGTATGTCACAGTACAAGCTGGCTTGTACTGGGCAATTAATTCAGATATAAGTAAGAAACCCAGCTGGTTCCATAAACTGGCCCCTGGGCTGACAGACAGGAATCTCAACCAATTACATTCCATTCCAAGCTGCAGACATCTCACTTGTCTGAGACCTGGGCCATGTTAAAAGATCAGACTAATGAGCTATCCAGTAATATCCCATTTATAAAGAGAGGTTGAGCCATTAAATGCTCTCTGTTGCCACATGAACATTGGGTGTGTGGTCATCACTATCTCTGACCCACCACACACATGTTTCACTCAGTGTTCTTTCATAAAAGACAAGAACAGAGATAAGCAGCACCTACAGATGTATTTTGAGTTACACTGCTAAGGGATGCTAAGGGGGCTTTGTGCATTAGATGCTTCCTCTCATCTGGAAAACGTTAGATTTAGGAATAAAATACCCTGCTTATTATCATATAGAATTCCAATTTTACATGAAAATTGCTTTGAGAACATATATTTACTGTTATTTAATTGAAATATATTTACTCATTTCCTGGGGGAAATAATATTACCTGCAATAATTACTATTGCAAAAGCACCAAATCCATGCTCATCCTTTCCTTCCACAATCTGAGCTCCATATTCAGGATTTGAAAGGAAAACATAAAATGATTCCTCTCCTTCAGGCTCATCATCATCAAAAATTTTTATGGACACCTGGCTTTCAGTTTCTCCATCCAGCAAAGTGAGAGAGATTGTCTGTTCTTCAAAATCTTCTCCTTCCAATGCCCATGTGAAGTTTGATTTTCCATAAACATTTCCAAAAGGATATGAATCTACTGCACTCTGCGCACTCACTCCCCCAAAGGTTTTAACAGTAATTTTAATATCACCAGTAAATCCCTTGGTCCTTCTGATCTGAAGCACTGCTGTGTTGGAGATATTGTTGTTTGTATCTTCTTCAACATAAATAAACTCTGGCCCCAAACTTAGTATTCCGTGATGAATATCATTAGCCAGGATATTAACTGTTGCAACACTGAAAGCTGGATTCAAACGGGGACCCCAGTCAAGGTTTGCAGGTTGAACATCCAGAATTTCCACAGAAGTCAAGTTTACAAAAAAAAACTCTTGTATTTCAGACACAGTGTCATCAATTATTGATATTTCTATCACTGCATTTGTCTGAAAATGTAAAAACATAAGCTCTCCATTGTAGATGGGTATAAAGTCTTCTAGTGGTTTGGCACTTCCAGGAATGGTCTGATATGTCAGTTTAGTAAGATTACTTTGAAAACCAAACAATCTTTGGACATATAGTCTGACTACCTGGACATCTTCTTCAACTGAAACTGATCTTGAGTTAAGATCAAACTGGAAAATCCCCATGGGTTCAATTTTAGCTATTGTAAATCCTGATCTGAAACAGAAACAATATCACATTGAGAGAGAAATACAAGTAATAAAAAGCAGAACAGTCAAGCATAATAATTTTCAGTGAGCAATCAATGATGGCTGTGAGAAAGCAGATTAAAAAATGTGCAATGGTAGAGGGAAGAAATAGAAATCATACAAAGCAAGACATAAAGAGGTTCCCTAAAAAATGTTTTTGTAGTGTTTGAGCAGCCCTCCTCATACTTAATGCATCCTAAGTCAAGACAGGATACTGAGTAAATTATACATAAAATATGGTCTTCCTGACAAAATGGAGAGGCAAAGGAAAGTAGATCTTCCTACTGTGAACATAATACAGGAATATAATATAGCCACTACAAGTATTACCAGTTTTAAACACTGAACAAACCTCCTGTACCAAGGGCAAGCTGTGAAGTAGACAGATGCTAGCAGATTTACAGTTTTAGCCAGGAAGCTGGAGAAGGACAGGAAGTTTTTTTAAAATATACAGTACAGCTTTGAAATACTGCCTCTTTATAATACTAACCAAAGTACTTTTTTTTTTAGATCTGAGTCTTGTTATCACTTCAATTTAAGATTTACTTTGTTGGTATTAAATATATTGCCTTCTTATTACAAAATATCAGACTGACTCTGCTGAATCTTGTGTCATCCCTTTCTCTCTAGAACTTAAACATTATTTAATGCCAGAGGCTACCAAATGGCACAATTAGAGTGAGTGGATTTGTCTAACAGATGAGACCCTTCGACCACTTAGGAAGCCAAAAAAACCTTCAAAGCAATCGATGCAGGATGCAGTCCTAAGTTTTCTAGGAAAAGTTATTCTCATACACTCAAGGTATTTGACTTGCACAGTAAATATGTGCTTGAGGACTCAAGTTCATAGGAGGGACAAACCTAGAAGAGTCTGTTTGAGGAATTTAGGCATCTGATTGGCTCCTGACTTCCTTCAGATTTGCCAGCTCAATTTTAACATGGTGAAGCCAATACTTTTCTCCTTACAGTGTCACAGTGTCACTCCATGCCCATTTTTTATACATTTTCATCTTCAACAAGGAAGAGTGAAAATAGTTTGAAGAACAGATAATTTAAGTGAGTCAAAAAACTACATTGATTGTAATGTTTTAATTTTTCAGAATAAAAAGGGGGTTTAATATAAATTAGTCATTTTTAGAGCATTTCTTTTTTATTTTGATATCTTTTAAATAATGGTTGTCATCTAAGATCTTCTAAATATAGATATTTAGGGACACTGAAATTTGACAGTTTATTTTATTCTTCAGCTTTCTGGTTAAAACTGTTGATCTTGGTTCTTCAGCCTAATTGTGTTTCCTAACTGTCTCCATTGTTCTAGACACATTCTAGGTACCTCAGATCCCAATGCCAGGAAACAGACTGGAATTGAAGAAAAGCCTCAGTTTCAGACAGATCAGATCTTCAGTACTGACATTTGTTTCCATGTGAGACAAGACATAGAAATTATCAAAAAAGAAACTTAAATTTGCTAGCTACTATAATTTAATAGGGATTTTTATATTCCCCTATACATGTCATAATTCTTACAGCATCAGTGCAACTCAAAAGTGTAAATAATATCTTTACCTCAGGCGAGCCCCACCAGACACATTGCTGTACACTGCTGTTAAAGTGATGGCAAATATCTCAGATTTATTTAGGCTTGGAGTAGCCTGAAATGAAATCACTTTACTTTTTTCCCCAGAGGAAAATACAACAGTACCTGAAAGGAAAATGATTGAGACAGTTAAAATCACGAAAAGGAATTCTATTTTTACCTGGAAATACACTGACATAGGAACTTTAGTCACAATTCGATTTCACTGAGGTAAAAAATCTTCATTATAAGGGTCTTTCCTATAGAAAACTGTCCTTCAGGGGCATAGCATTGTGTCTAAAAGGAAAGTTGTTTTTTTCTCATAAAGTAAATATGTCCCTTACAGATAAAAATTGGATCACACAATTTCATTCTAATGACTCTTCATTAATAATGGAAACATGCAGAGGTACAAATAACTAAAAGGTTATCATATACTAAAAAGTATCATCGCTTAGGCAACTGTCATAGCTGTTGTCCTTGTAGCTGTATATAACTTGTTTCAGCAATTACTCACCAAATGGAGGAGTAATATTGCCTAGTTTAACAGAGTCAGTGACTAGGTCTGGTGGGCATCCTGAAATCCAGCTAACTATAACAGTGCCATAAACTCCTCTTCTGGTTATGACAGCATGGCCTGTCCCTGCTACAATGTTTGTAAGTCGTAATATCACAGATTCAAAGCCAACCTGTGAAAACATAGTAGATTTTATCAGAAAATGGAATAAAAAATGGATAATAGCATATGTGAAAGCATAGTACCTTTTGTAAAATGAGCATCTTACAATAAGGATGCAGGCATATAGATAAATATATGTGCATTTATCTACGGACATATAAATATACTCTCTTGAAAGAGCTCATACAAACTCTTTAATAATACTTGCAAATTTTAGATTTCTGGCAATTAGATTGCAGGGAAAAGGACCAAGTATAAGTGACATTTCAGCACTGAAAACAGTGAATACAATCTGTGTCTCTTGTTTAGTAGCAAAATAAATCCAGCCCGCCCTCAGTGCTCACAGGTAATAACTGTACTACTCTCTCTCTCTACATATATAGATATATACATATAATTAGGTCTAAAATAAGGTATTAATTATATATCCAGTTAAAAGCAAGTTGCTACCGCATGACATTGTACACAAAATTATTCTTGCTACTGTGATCTACTTTGCTTTTTCTCTGAGGAGCAAATAGGAGTGAAGATAATTTGCATATTCAAAAACCAATGATTAATGGATGTATAGTAGTATATGGTATATAATAGTCTTTCTGAAAACAGTGTATTCAGAAAGACCATCTGACTTAAGTTTCATTGTAAATTAAAAACTACAACAATTCTTAAAGATAATTAAAATCATTAAATAAAAACTTCAATAAAATTTACGAATTAAAACCTTGAAGAGTTAAATGCCTTTGCTTGACATAAAAAAAATTGAATTGTAGCATATATACCATATCAAAGTAGGAAAATTATCTTTTCTCAGTCTCATACAAAATAGATAAATGGAAAATTTATCACTCAATGATTACCAAATTTACGGACATCTGCATTAACATCCAACATATATTCCATCTCTTTTTGCACATAATACTGAATTCATGCTATTTTCTGCTTTGGGGTTGCAGTACTTATGGAAACATTGTCCAGATTTACTTATTTTCCTTTAAGTCCCCTTTCATGTAAATACTTACACTACTTACATTTTACATATGAAGACACCTTTTCCAATTGTATTAAAATGTTTCTATAAGAATTTTTATCAGAGGAAAGAAAAACAAACAGTGCAAGCAATAACAGGAAGGATCTCTTCCATCATATTGATTACAATGAAAACTTCACTGACTTTTAGAACAGGTATCTTCTGCAGTGAAGTGTACCTTTCTTCTGTGGTAGGAACATGACATCACAACCAGGCTACTGACCTGTGAATTGGCAGCTTCCTCAGGAATAAGCAGCACAGCAGACTTTGCTATTCCTAATATTTTAGGCACGTCCTTGGCACTTCCCCTAACCAGGCTTACATTAGTAAGTTCCAGAGTAAAATTCAAGCCCAGTAAAATAAATGCCTTTGAAGAGAGAGAGAATTTCATTAAAAAGGTAGAAATTTAATTCCACTAAAAATATTATCCAAAAGTGCAAATAATTAACAAAGCAACCTGCAGATTCTTGTTTGTTTACATACAAAGCAGCATTTTCAACACAAGTGTTTCATTGATTATGTTTCTCAAAGAATTACAGTTAAGCCATCAATATTGTGAAAGTAGTCTGTCAGCAGCTTGCTGGAATATGAGTTTGTAAAGCAACTATTACCATTTTAAAAAGTTGCATTTGACACACTGGCCGCCTTTGGTTTGATTTTAATCTTTAGGATTAAAAATATTTAAGATGGTTGTAAGAGAATGTAAGAGTGGATGTAAGACTGTGATAAAAATGACAAACAACAAGGAAACAATGGAGACTGCAGGTATATTTATCTTTATCTTCATTGGTCACAAATGACAGATCACTATTTACAATCCAAAGAAACATAAGAAAATATTTGCATTCATATAATAATAAGATATTGAACTGATAGTAACACAAAACAACAATGTAAGGAAAGTTAAAATATTTGAACACATCCATAACAGTGATTTTGCAATTACTGTCAGAAAATTTGATTTTCTATTCCAGTTCTACTCCATAAAGAGGAAATTCATAACACCAAGACTCTCTTTTCTGCTTCTTCACAGCTGATATTAGTAAGAATTTTTAATCTTATTTGTATTGTGATGAAACAAGTGGAAACAACAGATATCATGGGAGCTAAAAGAGTAATACACACCTGGTTGCTTATTGGCACTCTTTTTACTCCAAAGCTGGCACCATCCTTTATTGTGAGGAATCCCACCTCATTCCCAGGTTCAATTAGTGCTTCCTCATGAGGGGATATGACACGGTACTCAACCGTCACTTCTCCAAATGCCCCAGCATGCCGAGTCACATTAATCTGAACATATCGATCCAGGGCTTTTTCTACCAATACTGACTGCTGATCAGAGTACAGAGCAAACACTCCATGAGGATCATCATTTGCAAACACTGTGATCTTTGAAACTCCTTTCTCATGGTCTAAATCTGCTCCACCTTCCACTGAAATCAGCTGTACCTCATAGCTTTCATCCAGCTCTGGAACATCATCAGGTAACAGGTAGATAATTATCTCAGCTGTACTCTGCTGGTCAGCAATGACAACAGATCCCTTTGTCTCAAGAAAGTCACCTGTCATGTCAGATTCACTACATATTTCCCAGTAAACCTGAAATTAGTATTGAAAATGCAAAATTTAAAAGAAAGAAAAATAATCTCCAAAGTCAGAAACTTGCAAATTCAGGATTCAGTATAGACAAGATATGGAACAGACTGCTTTTAAATGGCTAAAATAACAATTGGTTTGGGTATGCATAGGAAGAATATGCTATCACACAGACTATCTTTCAAAAGAGTGTGTTATTTCAGTAACAGTGTTAAGGATATAAATATTTCCTTTGTCTAGTTTCAGAAGATTTATGTAAAACTATGTGGAATTTATGAACATTTTTCAAAAAGTATTTCTCTTTTGTCACCAAAATACCATTGCTGTTTTTTCCTCACATAAGAAAGGAATGAACTGTCATTAAACACAGCAGATGTTTCTATTAATTGATCAATTTATTTTAAATTAAATGAGTTACTGTTAAAACACTCACTTCTAAACTTTAGGTAAAAAAAAATGTTTTGACATTGGTGCTTCAGAAAAGTCTGAGGAAGTCTGATTCCATCTAAAACAGTAAAATGCGATGATATCAAAGACAACTCACTATGAAAGTATTGTCTCTTATTCTCCCATCGAAAGCAAACTGGGAGAGAAAGAAAGCAAGAGCAGTAGAGCATTTTTGTTTTTCTTTTATTTCCCCTGACCAGAGAAGACTGAATTTTACTCTCCAAACCACAAGTACCAGGGCTAAGCCCTTCCTAAATTCAGTCTAAAAGGCAACATAAAAAAATTAATTTGAGAAACACACAATTGAAAGGCACAGAGTAAGATATTTTTCAATCTGAAATCAAGGATGATTTCAGATTACATTGTTTATTAGGAAAAGAGTGAGAATACCGTTATGTTCCCCAGAATGCCTTGAATTCGTTTGACAAACAGTGTAATATTTTGTGGCCCTTCATCTCCTGAGGGTTCTGCAAAATTACTCTCTGTTAATGATTCAGGAGCAAACTGTACAATTCCATTTGGATCACCAAACTTCTCTATCTGTAAAAAGGTAAACAAACATTTAAAAAACTAGAAATGTAGTGTGAGTTGTATTCTTGTTGAACCTACTGATATTTTCACTGCTAGATGCTACAGGGGCATATATCTGTTAGTTCCAAAAAGACCAGAGAAAATTTTGAATGTCTCTTTTTCAGTTTTCAGTTTCCCTGTCCAAGAAGGAAAAGAACAAAGTTTTATTTCAAATGCTACATTTGAGTATTTTGATTCTAAAGCAGGAAATGCTCAGGCACCATGAATTAATATACAGAAACTCTTCTAATACTAACAGTTTGGAAACTCAGAACTATGGGAGAGACAGCTCATCCACATCCATCTCCATGAACCATTAGCTGCAAAAAGGATTTGGGGTAACATGACTTCCTGAAGGGGACTGTGGAAGTAAGAGCTAATTACATCAATGTCTTTCAGACCAGATAATTTAAAAAATACCATTTCCAGGGGAGATTCTTTTGACGGCTTCTTACAGCAGCTTTATAAATATTTCCTTAGCTGCAGTATCTCTAGAGCACTGATTTGTCTGTGATAACTCTCAAAAACATCTGCATTTATCTTGTACTATAAGAGGCCAGACTTTCTCCCTTCCTCTGAAGAGATGTCAAGAGGGACAATGTCCTACTTGCAACTTCTGAGGGGTCAGAGCCTGGTGCTGTGTGGGCATGTCCAGATCACTGTTACCTACCACACACACATGATGGTTGGTGCAGGTTAAGTGGTCTAGCCTGGAGAGTTTGTCCATCATTGATTTTCACTGTCTCAGCGTTTGAGGACAAGGATGTGTGGATGATTGGTTCATCATAGTTTTTTGTTTGCTCAGGGGAAAAAGGCATTTTGTCTTTGTCTTGGTGGAGCTTTGGCAGCGAGCACCTTTTTGTGCGTAATTCACTGTCTCTCTTGTATACCTTTGTCATTAATGTTGTTGCTGTTACTGTTTGCTTCTTATCTCTTTGGTGTTTTCAAGTAAATTTCTCTTATCTTGACTCAGGGCTGCTTTTTGTCTCCCTCTCACAAGAGAGGGTAGGAGAAGGGAAGCAGTTGAGTGGGGTTTAATTTCCAGCTGGGTTTAAACCACAGCAGATAAAACCATTTTGACACATAGAAATGTGGGCTCAGTCCATGCTCTCTGCAAAGAGAACTATAGAAAACTGCAAATAGGAGAGCCAGCTCACTGCTTTTATTCCAGTTTTTACTGATAGATTCTCTGTCCTTTTTCTTTCAGAATTGAACATAATATATCAAAATAGTAAAAAGGTCAAAAAAGCCAAACGACTAAGTAATCATTGGGATTAGTTTTTAAAAGCTTTGCATTTATAAATACCAATATCAACAGAAATCTCTGAAGAAAGAAAAGTGATAATAACTTACTATTAATGTAATGCTGCCTGCCTTAGAATCTATTTCTGTTTCACCTTTCATAAGGCTCAGTCGAATAATGAAGGTTTTCTGAACTTCAACTTCTTCATGAGGATAAATTTGCAGATTAATTGTTCTCAGACCTCCTTCTCCTTCTTCAAAATAGAATGTTCCATTCACAGGATCACCAATGTCATTATTCAGAGGAGACAAAATCTCTTCTGAATTGGGTCCCAAAATGTCCCAGTAAATCTGTGGAAGAGATCAGTTTCAGTTATAATATAAATCAGTTTCAGATTTATCTTATAACAGCATCCCAAGGTGAGAAGTGACAGAGTACCAGAAGTACTTAGCTATATTTAAATCTTTGCTATTAATACAGGATACAAAATAGTCATAATTAATTCTATGGGACAAAATACAGAAGCCTTTGAAAAAGTAAACATGTCAATTTACAAATGGGAATTTTAAAGTGTTAGTCACAATGTCAGTTTATTAAATTCTAGATGTTAGTAATATTAAAGAAACTAAGATTTCTTTAGCATATAGCAAGAATCACAAAGGCCAGTGTCTATTTCTCTTTCATGACTTTTTTGCACAACTTCCCACATCAGTACTCATGATCAAAACCATTTCCCTTTGAAGTGTGATGTCAAGTTTAATAATGACAAATATTTTCTATCATAAAAGTCAGATTATGAAGAAAATTTATTCAGATTATGAAGAAAATTATGAATCATTCAAATTTCTTCAGCCTGATTAAGAGCCACAGCATTTCCAGTGATTCCCACAAATTAGATTGCTTTTAAGGAGGTTATATTCAGGACTTTACAATTATTATTTCGTTAATTTAAGTATTTTCTGCTTTTCTCCAATGACTTGTAGAAAAAAATCAAAGATTGAGGCAGTTTTTATATATGGAGAAGAAGAGCTCATGGTTTATAATGGAAATTTTCCAATTATTTGACAAGACTGTGAAAGGCCCACCATGTTTTATATTTATATCTCTACTTTATAACTGGCCTGTATAGAGTAAAAAAATACTCTACAAAACTCACAGTAAGCAATTTCCTGAAATAAATTAAACTAGTATTAGTAGTACATGAAGTTAATCACAATTTTTGTGGGATTAGGAGCTAGTTCAAAACAACATACACTATACCATAATAAAAGAAGGGAAGCAGGAGAAGAAAGAGGATTTTAAAAAGGTAACAACCCTTTTTGTTATACTGCAGCTATATGCAATTCATGTTTAATAAAAAGCTGTAATTATACTACTAGAAATAAGTTACTAAGTAAGCTCTCAAAGCACAATGAAGGAGCTTTTTGACATAGTCACTGGAAAACTTTTAGTCTTTTACAGGCAAGACCCACTTGCGCCTCCACCAACTGCCCAGTCCTTTCCACCACCAGGGACACCGTTGTGGTTACATCAGGGTTGGGAAGAATAATTTGGCTTTGGTTGAGAAATCGGATCATGCCCTGGAGAGAGTCACTTTTCGCAATGGTGACCTGGCTCACCAGGTGGAGCCCCAGGATGGCTCCACCAGTAGCTCCTGTCAGTTGGATTTCAAATTGCTCTTCAAATTCACTGCATAGAAAAAAAAAAAATAGAAAAGACATGGAAAAATATTTTATCCTTCAGAGCAGTACTGTTGATGCCAACATTTCTTATAATGTAATTTAAAATCATATTTGATTGCATGCATGATTGTATACTATTTAAGAGGAACTATGTCACTGTAATATAACATCTTCTTTTGTCCCCTTTAGATGATTTTCTCACTTAGGTGATTTTTTTAGCCTGCAGAAATGTGTTTTCCAATTCAAGCTTTATACACACATATGGGTAGATTTTTTAGTGCATGATAAAAAAGACTTAATCAAAAATAATTGGTGAATAAATATCTGAAAATGTAATTACCTTTCTTCATCATTTATAATAGAGATGTAAATAAAAGACTGGTTCTGTTCATGATAAAAAATTACAGTATTATTATGAATGACATAGTCAACACCATGAAGTGCAGAAATACTTCGAGAAAGAAAATCAGCTGTGACATTGCCATAAGTTCCACGCTTTCTCAAAACAGGAATCATGATTAATCCAGCATCCTCTTCCACTGTAAAAATAATTGAGAAAAATTTATGTAATTTCAAAATTCATGCCAAAGCCTTATCTTCCAAAATATAGTGAGAAGTTATTAGAAAGTAGAGAATTAGTAGAGAAGTAAACTTACCCTGTAGAAGGACATGCTGTGGATCAAATTCTATGATACCTTCAGCATTGTCATTTTTTGCAATAGTGACACGTACTGTGGAGATATTTCCTATTATTGGAGGTTGATCCACCTGTAGACCATTCTCTCTTACAGTAAAATCAAATCCACTTGCAAGTGCATGAAAAAAACCCCGTAAAAATACATTTTAAACTTCTTGTGAAAGTATAAAGATACGTGTGTGACAATTTTTGAATTACTGCAAATAATTTTATTTTCTGACAGTTACTACTGAAGATTTTTTTACATTTCTTCATATTATTATGTTTGCAAGAATTATTACTAGAAATGTGTATATTTCATTTGTTCTTTCTCATTTCATCTTTTTAATGACAAACTTGGCAATTTGTATCTAATGTATGGATTTTAAGTTTTATTAAATCTTAATCAGCAATATCTTTACACTAATGTTACAATAAATGGATTTACCATACATCCATTTTCTATTATGATTACAGTTTAGATGTCTTACAAAATTTTACAGTAAAGCAGAAAAACTGTCTAGCAGTGATTTTATTCAGGTTGATCAGAATCCAAATATAGTTTGTTTTTCTAGTTTGTTTTTCTGCTTGTAACAAATGAACTGGAAATTTTAACTTTACCTTCCTTGGAGTTCCACTTCAGTAATCACCAATGAAAAGTATTCAGGACCTTCAGGAAAGTCATCATCATGAATTTCAATCCAAATAATTTTACTTTCCTCCTCTGGTTCAAACATAATTTCCTTTACTGTGGGAGTAAAATCTATTCCTTCCTCTGCAGTCCCACTTATTATCTGAAAGCAAAGATGCACTCTGCCATAGGATCCCTTGGAACGCACAATAGTGATGTTAACCTGAGGGAAAGAAAATATTTCCTTTTTTAAATGGCTTTGTTTTCTGTTACAGATGCCTTTACAAGATGTTCTAAAGTCATATTTTCAATGATTCTGTCAGGTAACAACAATATGATTTATCAAGTACAGAGTACATGCTATTTAACAGATAGCCACAGTCACTTTAGAGACTGATTTATTTTCTTTCTAAAGTTGAACACAATTCTAGCAATAATGTTGATATTTATCAGTAATCTTTTATAGGAAAGAATTTTAATCTAATACCCATTTTTCATCTTCTGTTGTTTGCAGGAGTTCATGGGAGAATGTAAACTCTCCATATGGATAATCACTGGCAGCCATGGTAATATTTGCTTGGCTGCTAGATTCATTTATGAGTCCTCCGTCACTGATTCTGGTTAGTTGAAACTGGTAGTAATGCTTCTCCTCAGGGCGGTCGTCATCTACAGCCTACAGGAAAGAACCAACAACAGCTGGAAGGATTTAAACCATTTCCAGAGAGAGAGATATAAATAATTTTTAGCCAAGATCCTCAGAAAATAAAAGAATGTACTTGAAATAGCTATTGGGATCCGATTTCTCACATACCTGTATTAGAACAACTGCTGCAGACTGCCTATCCCGCATGGTCAAGGTCCCCGATACCTCAACAAATTCTGTGTGATGAGGAGGTGTTATATTCCAATATATTATGATCTCCCCAAAAATCCCTGGGCCACGTACCAGGCTGCAGGTAAGGACACAAACACAGATTTTATGTTTACCTTTATTATTTAATATGCAATACAGAGATAGTATATCATACTGTTGTGCATGGAAGAAATGTTATCAGCACTATGAAAGCTTGAGTTTTAATGTACTTAATCACTATTAAGAACATAAGAATTCCCTTTTCAGGCATTTTCAAAACATATCTAAAGTTCTCTTTTATTTCTCTGTGTTTGGAGAAATCTCCAGCTGTATTTTTACCAAGAGGTCTTTCAAGTTTCTTTCCATATGTAGCCCAAAGACAGGGCCTGAAAACTGATTTCTCTTCATTCTGTTCTGCTTTTCCAGAGATAGATATGCAAAATAGAAGGGCATTTGGATGTCAGGGTAATGCCAGGGGCAATTTGATCCATAAGGCAGATGTAGGATACTAGAATACTTTGAGATTTTCTGTGATATGTTCTGTCTGCTACTTGTCTAAAACCCTATAATAACATAATGCTTGGAAAAGTCACAGTAAAGATTTGTCTGCACATTCTGCACGTAACACAGTCTTAAACTACTTCTTGCACAAGGCATTGTTTTGTCTTTTGGACTTCTGGGGCCAGTACCAGAAGGTTTTCTGCTGCTTTATATTTGCTGGAAGTGTCATAATCTTTTTTTCCAATGCTCTTAGAAGATTCTTCTAAGAATCTAAAACTCTTCGTTCTGTTTTCAGTTGATTGAATAAAACAATTGCATATTGTTTCCACCAAAATCCCCATTCCCACACTGTTTATGCTAGAATATAACAATTTGCTGAAATACTATCCAGGCACAAATCCTGAATCAAATTCTAGAAAGCACAAAGCACCTTCAAATGTCACATTTTCTTACCCCTTTCTTTTGATTAAGATCCTCTTTCCTTTGGTGCATCGATGTTGTAAATAACTTGAAGACAGAGAGGAATATTTGGACCTCTCCTTTAATACTGAAAGGATACACACATGGTACATTCTACCCTTCTTTAAAACCAATCATCTAGTTTTTAAAATAGTACTGATTATAGAAGTTATGATAAAATGTAATACTCAATAAATTGACAAATGTGGGGTCTCATAGCTTTTGAATCTGGGCTGTTGCTCTTTGAAAAAATTAGATATGTACCCACCTAATAAGAGCAGTTCCATTATAACTTCCTGAAGGTTCTCCAATCAAAACATGCTGGGATGAATGGGCTATCCCAACCATCCCAGAAGCTCCTTCATCTCCCATAATAGTGATGGTTGCAACACCTATGAAGAGAAAAATTATTCTCATTGTAAGTGAAAACTAAGCAATTTACCTTTGGTAAATTTTTTGGCATGAATGGTTAAACATTAGCTTCATAGAGGGCTGTGGAACTCTCTGACTTCTTCAGGTAATGAACTTAAGGAAAAAGACTGACATTCACAATTGTGACCAACTAGATGCCCACAAAATACTTTAACACTGCAGACTAAAATAATATGATCAGACTTCTAATAGTTCTCATATAGAATATCTAAAACCAGAAGATACTGAATTAACTCTTTACCATTTACAGGAGATATCTCTGCATCACCAGTAGAGACTAGCTGAATGGTAAATGTTTCATTCCCCTCCAGCAGATCATCTTGTATTGCATGTAAAATAATCAGTTTCTGGGACTCAGTCTGCATCATGTAAAGACCAGAAAGACATGGATATTAAACAAAATACAGTGTTAAAACAAATTTTTTAACATATCAAGTGTTAAGAATGCTTGCCATATTCTTTAGTATTTTAAAACATGAGATTATCTGATCTGGCTGAAATTTCTTCTCACAGATTAATAGCCAGTAAAAATTGTCTCTCAAACATTGCGGGCCACCCTAAAAATACCCTTACTCTTTTCAACTTAATAAAGATTGAAATTGCTTTGCAATTGTACTCACATAGGTGTTTTTTAACTTAGAGGAAACTTTCTATAGAGAAACTACCTATTCAATAGTACACACATATTCTAAGGATTATTTTATTAAGATTAGATATATTAGTCAAATTTCTGCCAAATCTACATTTTTGTCAGTGGGAAGTGGCAAACATATATAAATTTAGTATATCGTGCATACAGTTTATGCTCATACTCAAGCACGTATAAATGTTCAAGACAAAATGTCAAAGGCTACCAGCAGAGAAATGACAGCAAAATTTTGCCAAATACTGATGGTTTTACCAGAAAAAGAAAAAAATCTATTTTTCAGCTGACTCAAAGTAAAACAACCAGCATGCCTATTGATTTAGTGAAAAAAAATCTCATACTGAAAGAAAATAGATTATGCTCTGCTAAAATACTTTTCTTCATTAAATATTTTGAGTAGACTATAAAATATAAATATTAACATAGCATCAGTATCCAATATTTAACTCTGAGTTCAGAGCTGCAACCTGCCATGAAATACAAATCAAATAACACTGTCTAGTTTGAAAGTTATGAAGGTGCTTTTTGGGTTTTTTTTAATCTGCAGATTTTGAGCATTCATTTTTCTTTCTCACCCTTTCAATACAAATTTTCTTTTAAAGATGCTTGATACTTTAGTGGAATAAGTGTTTCTGTAATCACTATTTTCATTTGCTAGGTTTCCATTTCACTTTCTTAATAGTTAAAACAGTGGAGATTTGAAGAACTACCTTCCTGATGATTACATTATGCTGCATTAAAAGAGCATGTCAGCTTTCCATTGCATCTTGAAAGAAGCCTGAATATTTCTAACCCCACCAGTTCAAACTGACCTTTTTCTACTGTATAATACTTAGCCACCCCATACTTCTATCAACAAGTAACAACAACCATACAAATATACACCAGTAGAAGGAAACATTTATAAATCTAATAATAAATAAGTTATTGCAGTACCTCACTGAAATGAAGGGTACCATTTAGTGGGGTCAGATCATATCTGGCTGCTTCCTCGAGAATCCATAACACTGTAACTGCTCCTTTTCCTCCCTGACTTCGACTTACATTTAGCAAAACAACTGCAGCAGAGTCATCAGGTGTCTTAGGTTCCTTCACAGTCACCTGATGGAGAAAGAGAGGAGAATATGGGAAAGACTGTATTGAAAAAAGTCAAAAGCTGCATTGATTATGTCAAATTACATAGATACATGTTTAAGATAAACAGTGGAGAACATTATCAATGACAATTGTACACAATAGGAGTGAAAATGGACAGGGACATAACAGGTGTAAGGAGAGTGTTGAATTCTGGTAGCAAGGACTAGTCATTCAAGTGATTTCTGTATGCACTGTGATCCAAAACAATTACAGACAATGTCACCAGCAGGCTCAGTACCAGCAAAAGGGAGAGCAGAAGCACTGCAAGAACTAAGATGAGATACGCTTTGTAATTTCCTTCCAAATTTTACTTTCAGTAATGCAGATTATTATACAGAACAACATCAAATTGTTGTCCTGAATTGTTATTATAGTGAATTAAATTGATTCAGTCATGCAGAAATCTACATTTATGCAGCAGCACCTTCACTGTTACCACCATCCTACATAGCTAGATGAAGACAAGCACTAATATCATTTCAATGAAATCACATCTTCCACTGCAGTGAAGGCTTACAAAAATCAGCTATATGCTAGTGACACGAACCCACTCCAACTTTAGCAGAAAGGAGTGCAGCCTAAATCAAACTCACATTCTTTTCTTCAAACCTGAATACCCCAACGGGAGAATCATTTGGTGGAATAGCAACAGTTACCAGGGTGTCATTCCCAAGTCTTGCACCACCTGTTACCCTCACCAGGGCAATTTTGAATATCTCAAGGAATTCAACTTCATCGTCATCTATGATTGTAATTTCTATTTCTCCTGTAGCCTGTAGAAATGTTAAAAAAAAAGCAACAAAGCTTCATTTATAGTATTCTGTGAACTGTTTGAAAAAAAATTAAAATCGGCAAATTGTATCTAGTAATAGACAATGCTCACCTGTTAATTTTTCTTCTTATGCTTGTATATTTATAATAAGAAGATATAATTTCAGTAGTTGTTTTTCAGTCCATCAATGTAATTTTTTTTTGTTAAAACCAGCAGAATGTATTGCTTTGATACTCAGTAAAAAGTGAATGTGACAATATTGTCAATGTTCTGTCAAAATTCTGCACACTATGTACATCCTTCCCTTTGCCAAAGACCACTTATATTCACTTAAAATCAAAATCCCTTGTGTACAATAAGTACTCAAAGGTGCAGCATGAAATTTAAAACTTTGTGTAGAACACAGATAAGAAAACATATAGGTTTATTCTAAGAATTTATAGCGAAGATGGATTTTGCTACAAATTTTCATTGTAACAGGGTTTATTATTAGAAGTTATGTCCTCACTTGTCAAAGTACAAGGACACACAAGCCTATTTGGTCAATGGTTTTGAATATTCTGGTTTTCCAGGTTAAAAAACTGAAGCTGGGACCATCATTCATACACATATAGCCATAAATAATAAGTTTTCAGTGAAAATTCTGATAGAGAAAAACATAGAAAAAATCTTAAGCTGGTAACCTAAAGTCAGATAAGCTTTCAGCAAGTGAATACCTGTCCATCTGCAAATGTAAGGTTTCCAGATGATGGTGTGAAGTCTTCAAAGCTGGCAGTGGAAAGAATGGCTTCCCAGTACAGAGTTACTGACCCAAACCTCCCAGCCTGTCGAACAACTGGGAGTTTTAGTACATTCTGTGGTGGTGGTACCTCATAACCAGAAACAGCTCCAGTGATACCCTGTATATTCAAAAAGAAATTTACATGTCTCAACAAACTTTTTTTTTTTTTTTTAAGTTTACTGGCAGTTAAAAATAAGTGAAGAAATACTTGTAAAATGGTCTGCCCTTAGCATTGACCTTGCTATGAGCAAAAATCTGGATTAAATGACCTCCTGACATCCCTTTTTATGACATTGGTTTCAGCAATGCTAGCTCCATAATAAATTTTGTGTATTATTTGTGACGAACCTCTTAAGAAAGAATTGTTTGTCTGGTATCTGGCCATTTTATCCAGAACAATTTAGTATCATAAAGCTAATCAGAACACTTTCATAAGTCATCTGAGAAATCAGACCATCTTGCTCAAAAGCCACTTTACATGTTTTTAATTCAGACTTATTTACCTTTGTAACATTAAAATTAAATATTCCTCTGGCATCGTCATTTTCTTCAATTGTTATTTCAGCTATTTCTAATCCAGGCCTCTTCACACTTGGCTGTCCTTCAGACAAAGTTATTAGGTGTACATCAGTAATATTGATTATAAATCCTTCCTGTAATTCTGGAATATTATCCTGAAAAAAAGTTTTAAATGTCTTTTTCTTTTTAATGATACATTGCAATATAGTACAGTTGACTACTTGTAGGTTGCTTGCTGTTCAAAACTTCTCAGTATTTGGGACCATATAACCAATCTCTGGCTTCATACCATAAAGATGAAAAGATACTTTTGCTGAGATTTTGAAATCAAAGCTGACAAGTCAGATTCCAGATCTGCAAGAACAGTGGAAAGGAGTGGTGGCTGTCATCTGTTACTGCTACCTATGAGAAAGTCAGCTAGATCTCAGAAACCAAGTCATGACTTGAAAATCAGTACCCCCGTTCTAAATATAGTTAAAGAATATACATAATATTTTTCAAGATTATAATCAAACGAAGAATTTGGCTCATTCCCAGTGATGAGTATGCAAGGTGTTTTGAAAGAGATGGCTGCAAGAGTCCCAGCACAGCCATTTCTAGAATGTTAAGTCATACTACTAGTATAAAATCAGTATCATTTCCATTTCCTTAAAAGATATTAATAGCTTAAGAAATTGTTAGTCTACTCACAGGCAAAATAGTGACTATGACAGAAGCTGCTGTTGCATTCTCTGCCATAATTATTGTTTTCTTTTCCAATATATAATCCTCATTTTCTGTTGCACGATTGGAGGGGGGGAGTTCAAAGTTTGGCCCAGTGCTCAACTGGACTGCAAGGTCCCCAACAAATCCTTGTTCTCGAACAATTTGTAGAGTAACTGTAGTTGAATTCTCCTGCCCTATAGTAAGAGATAGAAAAAATTCAAGATACGATTGTTTTACAATCATAGAATATGCTGAGTTGGCAGGGACCCACGAGGATCATCAGAGTCCAACACCAGAATCACACCATGGGCCTGAGACAATTGTTCAAATACTTCTTGAACTCTGTCAGGCTTGGTGACCACTTCCCTGAGCACCCTGAGTGGTGCTCAACCATGCTCTGGGTAAAAAAACCTTTTCCTGCTAGCCAACCTAAATCTGCCTGAACTTAGCTTCATGCAATTTATTTAAGTCCTGTCACAGGGCACCAGAGAGTGCAGCAATCAGTGTCTGCCCATCCTTGTCCCCTCATGAGGAAGTTGAAACTGCAATAAGGTCTCCCCTCAGTCTGCTCCTGTCCAGGCTGAGGAGACCAAATTACCTCACCCACTCCTCATACGACTTCCCCTCAAGGCCTTTACCATCCTCATGGCCCTCCTCTGCAAGCTGTCTAAAAGTTTAATGTCTTTCTTATACTGAAGTGACATAAACTGCCCCCAGCACTCGAGGTGAGGCTGCCCCAGAGCACAGCAGAGCAGGACAATCCCCTCCCTTGCCGGGCTGGCAATGCTGGGCCTGCTGCCCCCCAGGACACGCTTGGCCCTCCTGGCTGCCAGGGCACTGCTGGCTCATGTTCAACTTGTCACTGACCAGGACCCCCATGTCCCTTTCCATGGTGCTGCTTTCCAGCATCTCATTCCCCAGACTGTCCATCCATCAAGAGCTGCCCCATCCCAGGTGCAGAATCTGTTACTTTCCTTTGTTAAAATTCATATAGCTGGTGATTGCCCAGCACTTTAATTTGTCAAAGTCTTTCTAATTTGTTGAGGTCTCTCCTCAGGGCCTCTCTGTCCTCAAGAGAGCTCCTCCCAGTTTAATGTTGTCAGCAAACGTAGTATTCCCAAGAGTCCCGGATCCAAGTCGTTTCTCACAGTATATCATAGTACAAGCTGGCTTGTACTGGGCAATTAATTTGGATATAAACAAGAAAACCAGCTGGTTCCATAAACTGGGCCCTGGGTTGACAGACAGGAATCTCAATCAATTACCTTCTATCCTATGCTGCAGACATCTCACTTGTCCGGGAGCTGAGCAGCTTTAAAAGATCAGACCAATGAGCTATCTAGTGCTATCAGACCCAAAAGCATTTCAAAGCCCCTTTATAAAGAGGGGTTCAAACAATGAACTCTCTCTGTTGCCACATGGACTTTAGGTGTGTGTGTCATCTCTGTCTCTGACCCACCCCCCTTCATGCTACAGTTGTTGATGAAGATATTGAAGAGAACTGAGACTAGGATGAGCCCTATGGAAGCCATATTTCAGCCCTTGGCCTGCTTGATTCTCAGGTCAGCTAACTACCAGAGCTGCTAATTAAAAGCGCTTCAATTCTGCTCAGTGACACAATGGTCCTTGGAGAATTCTAGGGCTTAATCAGATGAGCACACACAAGTGATGACAACACACAAAACAGTACCTATATTTGAAGATACTGTGCATTGAAAAACTGGATCTAGAAGAAGAATAAGATATTAAATATATACAGTTTTATATGTGTGTTACACAAATTATTACTTCAACACTTCTACTTTTATTCAGTTATCCTTCAAAACTTCTATCTCAGTAATTGGCCTGACCTTTCACGCCTAGGCCATCACTATAGATTCTAACACAGAAAGTGGTATTGAGGGTAGTCATTCTGGCTGTAAATGTCACATTTCCTTAACTCAAATATTGAAGAAGTTAAATAGACTTGCATCAGTCAGGCTCAGCATCCTTTAGGGAAAGCAGATTTATTTTATCCAATCAATAATGAAACACATAATCTGGCTAAAAGTAGTGCATATATGACTGCAGAAATAGATGAAATTAGGCTTAAATAGGCTTGCACTTCAAAGCAGTTATTGTAATCAGGTATTATTACACAGACAGAATTTGTGAATAATTTATTAAAAGTACAATAGTTAAAGATTGGAAAAAAAAAACATCTGTGCAACCAGTGGAAGCTAGGAACCTTCCTTGAATCCCAACTTCAAAGTATAAATGTTTATAATGTGTAAGAAATTAACAGAATCCTATACATTACTTCTAGGTGCTAATAAAGGGGCAACACCAATTCACCTGAAAATAAAACATGTTAGAATATTTCACCTGTGATAATATACTCTGATGAATAAAGTATTTTTTGTATATCTAATTTTTTAATATGGACAGAATATTAAATTGTTAGAAAATTCTAACTGGATTGTTAAAGTATGAATAGCCTATCAGGTAACTGTGGGAAGAGCCCCAAAAAATGCCAGCTAGCTCCCTGAACCAGGAGAGAGGGAAGAAGCCTGCCCATCATGTCAGTTCTCCTCTGATCAAGTGCCTGGGAGATCTTTTTCAACTTGTGCCTGGAAGGAAAACCAAATCAAACCTGTAACTGCAAGCAGAAAAATACCAGCTTTTTCGTGAAGCAGAATTGACTCCTGCTCTGCTTCCTTCCTTCCCCTAGGCCTCTGAGCAAAAGACTTCCCTTCTTGAGCCACTTCAAGAGGAAAGTCTTTCTATGCAAATTATTTTAAACAATATAGCAATCCCACTAAATGGGTAACTTCTGCTTTTATATAAATACAAGTATTTCATGCATTCGTGATTTGCAGCTTACCTCTCAAACAAGAATGGCTGAAGAATATGATGTATGCAATGTGAAATACCACATAGTTACATATTTTTAGGGAAATTTGGGCTATAAATAATAAAATATTGCTGATATATAAAAACTTTAATAAAAAACTGCTGATATATATATACATATATAAATATATGTATATATGTATGTATATATATATACATTTATGTAACCAGTGTTATAGCTTAACAATGCCGACTTTGAAAAAACATACATTTTTTCCTAAGATTAAAGAAACAGACTTACCTTCTGGCTCTGTGGTTTTAACAAAGAGAGACTTCATGTGCCATTCAATCACACCATGTGGAGAGTCACTGGGTAAAATGCTAAGTACAGCTCTTGCCCTTTCGGGATCAATGACAGCTCCTTTTGTGCTATCTTGAACATCCACAGTGGTAACACGGGTGAGTATGATTTCCACTGCCTCTGAAAGTTCTGCAACACTGTCCGCAAGAATTGTCAGGGTGATTGTGGACAGGGCCTGACCTTCTGAAAATGTAACCTAAAGTTTTAGAGAGAAAGTGGGAAAAAAGTCAAATTTCTTGTCAGTGTTAGTGAACCTAGAGTTTTATTCTGTAAACTCTATCAGTTATAAAATGCATCTACATACACACATATATATCTTACAGAATCATAGAATACAGGATTGGAAGGGACCACAAGGATTATCTGGCCCAATCTTTCTTGGCAGTACCACAGTCTAACCAAGATGGCCCAGCATCCTCTCCAGCTCAATCTTAAAAGTGTCTGTTTTGGGGAGTCCACAACTTTCCTGGGAAGGTTATTCCAATGGATGATTGTTCTCATGGTGAAAAATTTTCCTCTTATGCCCAGTGAGAATCTCCACAGGAGTAACTTACGTCTATTACCCCTTGTCTTTTCAACATGACACCTTGTAGAAAGTATTCTCCTTTGTCGCTGCCTTTCAAATACCGACACATAGTCTGAACATAAGGTCTTCCCATAACCTTCTCTCAAAATTGAACAGTTCTCTCAGCCTTTCCTCATATGACAGGCTTCTCTGTCCTCTAACCACATTTGTGGCCAGCTCTGGACCCTTACCAGCCTGCCCATATCTATTTTCCATAATGAGGACCAAAACTGAACAGCTGTAGCCCAAAACGTGCTCAGTAGAGTGGGCTAATGACTGCTTCATCTCTGCTGGGAGTGGCCTTGTTTATGCAACCCAGAAACATTCTGGTGGATTGCATCAATGTTCATATTCATGTTTATAATGTTTATATTGAGTTTATTGATCAGGAGAATCCCCAGGTTCCTTTCCCTGGAGCTATTCCCCAGTCAGGATAGATGCCAGTGGGTGCTGCACTCCAGAATTATGTTTTCCATAGTGCAACATTTGTTCCTGATGAATCTTCCAGTCTACTCAGGTCTTCCTGCTAGATGGCTCTCCAAAGAGTCCACTTCCTCACATCGTCAAACTTCATCAGAGTACACCTGAGCTCATCACCTACATCACTTATGAAGTTATTAAAAACTGTTGGGCCCAATATCAATCCCTGAGGGACCACACCTGTGACAAGTTGCCAGTTTGAGCAGGAGCTATTTACCACCACTCCCTGGGGGCAGCAGTAACACATTACTTTATTTAGAAGAAACCTACAGCAAGCTGTATCAAAAACCTTGAAGAAATCCAAGTAGACAATGGCTTTTTCTTTTCTTATCAAACAGCCTTTATCTCAAGATTTTTCTCTTTCTCCTCATCCTGCTGAGATGGGGGGTAAGAGAGAAATAGTTGGGGGTTTAGATAGCTAAGGTCAACACACCACATATATCCATATCAAAATAATGAACATATATCTCCTAAAATCATTTCTATGTGAAAAAAAATGGCTACTCAGCTTCTATTTTTCTTCTTCTTCAGATAAAATGATTGATACATGCTTTGTCTATCTATGTTCTTATTTTTAAATTCAAAAGGCCTGCCACTTGATTAGGTCTTTCTCAACAAAGAAGATGTGTCTAGAAACACATCTAGTCTAGTCTACACATAATGTGTAGGACAAACAGAAAATCCCACTTAATATCATCCTATCTGACTCTTCCTGCATGCAAAGCTATGCAGTGTACTCATATGGTATGTAGCTGGAATGCACAAGGAGTACTCTAACAATTTCAGAATAATTGTTTTGGCACCCTTGATTTCCAGTTCATTTATTTTTCTCTTCACTATTTTTCAGGCTTTGTGTACACTACAGACAGCCAGAAGGTGGGGGACTTTGATTTACAGAAACTGACTCCTGCCAGTCCCAGGGCATATAGAGAGCTTTGGCCACAGGAAAAACTGGATTTTAACATGGTTGGGAAGTCTCAAAAACATAGAAAACTGGGACTTTTCATATTCTGCTGGGCCACTTAAGTTCTCCATTGTATTGAAAAGGTCAGGACAAAGAACAAACATTCCCAGATTCCAACCTATGCAAACAGTTTTACATAGTAACTGAATCTCACAGCAGGAAAAAAGGAAGATGGGAATAGGACACGACAGATACACATCTCCTGTGCCTGGACAGCTTTGCAATATCAGGTTCTAGAAGTGTAAGGGTGATACCACTGTATTATGTGCCAGCCAGAAACAAAAAACATTGTAATCACAGGAAAGGACCAGGAAGCAGGGATTAACAGAAAAGTGGGGCAATCTAACGTGTACTCTCCTTCTTACTCAGTATATCTTTTTCTATTGTCTGAGACAATACAGTCAGTGCCTCCCCAATAATAGTGGTATTATTAAATACCATTCCTGAAGCTGGAAATACATCACTTATGCTCCCATTAGTGATCCACTCTACTGTAACTCGTCCATACGTTCCTATTAAACGTTCAATATTCAGGGTGATCAAGCTGTCCTGTTCCATTTCTTCAATTTGCTTAAATAAAGAACTCTGGAAAACATACAGCAGCAGAATCATAGCATTATTTTCTTAAAAAGAGAAGTTTATTTAGAGAACAGCATATTCAACAGCATATTCTTTGGGCTTCAATAAATTATTCAACTATTAAGCAGCTAAATGCAAGTCCATTGATTAAACTTTTATAACTTAATACTCAACAGGTCCAAATTTCATAAACACAAGAATTTGAAATGTCAGACCTCTTCATACTGAGGCAAAAATTCAAGAGTTTTTGTTAGGTTTTTTTTTGGTACAGTATTTTATATCCAAATCATGTGAAGCAGATAAACATGTAGACTTTCAAGACAGCCATCTTTTTACTGTTGTTACTTTACTAATATTCACTCTCCTCACACAATGTTTCATTTCAGTGATGATTCTTCTGTGTTTTATATCTTCATTATGCATTTAGTACATATATCTGTTTACATAACTTCTAGAACATTTGATAACTTAAGAATCAACAACTCCAAATAATACCTATAGTCTGATGTTTTCTCCAAAGTTTTTATTTTGTTCAGGCAGATGGGCTCATCCTGTGGCATAACTATTTTAGAGGAAAAGAATCTTTACTTAAGTCCTTTGATTAACCAATCAATAAAGACTATGATGATATCATATATGCCATCTGATAACTAATTTTTGGGTTGCTGCAAAGTAAAACTGATAAAATAATGGGTTATTCTAAATGTAAGGGGATCATAAAAAGTCCACAATAGGGACAGACTGGAACTGAGTTTCTATTACCTATCATCTATATAACCAAGAAATGATGTTAAATGGAAGTCAAAGCCCTTCTGTCTCAGATTGCTACAAGACTTTAGAAAAAGAATCTGTCACATGCAATTTAAGTATGTTTGTGTTCTGCGATTCAGAAATTATGTATACATATTTTAATGATTTACCTTAAAAGTTTTACCTGGGCAAATGCAATGACTCCATAGGCATTGTCATTGGGAGGAATAATTATGTTAACAAAACTGTGGACACCAATCTCTGCACCTCCTTTAGGATTTTTCAGGCGCACTTGAAAACATTCTTCCTCCTCTGGGATGATGTCATCCAGGATATTGACTGCTATCACAGCTTCCATGTCCCCAGGCTCAAATATCAATTCACCTGAACTAGCAAACAAACAAACACATCAAGTAATTATAAACTGAGGATATGATTAACAAACTTTGAAAGCACTACTGAAAATTTAAAGAGCATTTTTGATGCTGAAATTGTTGTTTATTTTCCTGAATAAGTCAATGAGGTTTAAAGGTTGTGGGATTAGTGTTGGGCTTGTTTTTATTCCTAATAACAATAGAACATATAGTAACTGATATTTCTTGTTAATGTAATGTAATTTAATTTATCCTAAATAAAAGCTTCAATATCCAGTTTAATTACAAGTCCTTTTATTACATATTTTAAAGCAAATTGAGAGAAGTTTGACTTCAAGTTATCTTAAGTCTACCTGTGAAAAATTCTCTTTAGTGTTAATAAATACATTACACAGAGGAGCCTATTATGGTCTTCAGTGTAACAAAAAGACTACCACAGAAAAAGGAATCTCCCAGGAAGAGTTGGGAGATAAACCAAGAGACCTACCTAGGTATAAAATCTGACTGGTTGGAGATAGTTGTCAGCTCATAAATCTGGGAGCTGGATTCAACAGTAAGAGCAATCAAACTCTTGCTGGAGTTCAGAGACTTTGCAGTAGTGAAGGTGATGTGATCTGCATATGGGGCTTCCAGCATCAGAGAGAACTGGTTCCCTTCCGAGTTCCAGGAGTACAGTGCTGTTGTGTCCTTTCCAGAGAGGAGGATGTGAACTACATTGAGCAAGGAAGAGAAAAAAAACATATTCAGTGATATATTTAAAACTTCTTGTAATATCAGAAATACCCTTGGAAACTCAATTATTAAAAGTATCTCTTAAAATCTGATAAATAATGTGAAAATTGAATGCATATGTTTCTTCAATTCCAGTACTATAAACTAAATCTTACCTAAACCTGAAGGAGGTATGAAAACATGGATGTTTCTTACAGCAGAGACTGGAAGAGACTGAAACTGTCTGAAGGTAGACTGCCCTGTCTCCCAGATGAAAATTTCAGAATTTCCAGTTTCTACAAAGGGAAAAAATTACAAAACATACATTATACATACATTATATTGCTGCCTCAAATCACACACTGGTGGCCATTCAAAGGCAGAGGTTGGCAACTTTAATTACAAAGTGAGTCCAGTGATTGTATCTTCCTTTTTAGTTGCATTACTCCAGAGCATGATTTCCCATTAGATGATTTATTCCATGACATAATTTAAGGTTTTTTCTGCACACATTCATATAAAAGAACAATAAAAAGTCCAGCAGACAACAGTGGCAAAGAAACCTATGGACTGCAATAGAATCACAGTGATGCAGACATAAAACAATGTCTAAAGTGTTATACTTGTAATAAAAATGTACTTTGCTGAACAACACTCTTTGCATATAACAAAACTCAGGAAAGCTTAGAAAGGGTGCAATTAGTAGCTAGATGAATAGAGTCATTATTCCCTATTGTTATTGGGAAAATATATCATTAGTTTCACAAATGTTTGAGAACATACACAATGCTTTCATTTTCTGAGGTACAAATCACAGATTACTTTGGTAAGATCCTTTTCAGCAAATTGTCATCCAGCAGTAATATTTTAATCTCTATCTAAACCCCTTTTATTTCAAATACCTTTGCTATCAAACAAGCGAGCACATACTTAACAAACTCAGTGTTTGTTTTTTGCTAAATACCTTTTGCAACAATTAAATATATATCAGATCCAGAAGTCCAGGCCTCCATATGTTTTATTTCTTTTGCTGGTAACTGACGAAGATTCCTAAACTCATTATTCAGCCATTGGTACAAGAGTACATTCTGGCTGGTATTTGACAAAGAAACTAGTAAGTACATAATGCCTCCTCGGGGAAACAAGGCTATGCTCAGAGCTTTGTAAAGTGGTAGTTGATGATGCAGCACAAATATATCTTTATTCCACTGGAAAACCTGCAAAAATAGAATATGTATTTAATTATATATTTATAACAAGGACTAAGAAAAAAGAAATTAAGTGTTTTGATGAGAAATTGGAAAGACTTATAATTAACTGAATTCCTTATTTCTGTAGTGGATCCTACATTATGGTGTAGGAAGCACACTGATAACTAACTGTAAGTAACTACCTTACTGAAAGTGCCTGTGCCTGTTCTTCAGATGAATAGGTTTATGGTCAGAAGCTATTTCTATAGTTATTTAATGTAACAGACTTCAAATCAGAAATGTCAGTAGCAATACAATCAAAACAAGTCTAAATTACATGCTAATGTAAGGAGTGTTGTTACATTTAAACAAGTCTAGAATTTCATGTCTCATAAGTCTATAATAGAAATGTAACTAATTTTTCAGGAATACATACTTACTGTTTTATCTATATTTCCTTCATATTTCAAACTGAAAACTAATCACACTACCTACATCAAAGCCATGAAGACAAGTGTGCTCTAACCTGGATGGAACTGAAACTGGTGGTATCACTCACAAAAACCAAATAGTCTTCTTCATCCACAGCAAAATGTTTGACAAGTGTGGTATCCAAAATAGAGAGGGTCTGTAGCTACAAGGAAAATATGGTAAAAATGGTATTTTGAAGTCAGTTTAAGTTCATACATATGCACACATAGATTTAAAAACTGTAAACATACAAAACTTATATAAAATAATATATTAAAATTTTCATAGATGTAATTTTATAGTTCTAAAAATATATATGGGATCATTTTACAAAATTAATATTGGTTATAATACATTTTTCAGAAAATGCTCTATGACTTCATTACTCCACAATTTCTTTCTTCATTTCCAAGGTCATTTTATCTCTCCCTCAAAATATGACTATAAAAAACATTAGACAACAAGCTGTAACAACTTTCAAGGTTTAGGAATGGTATTTCTCAGTTTAGTATTCCCACAGAAACACTCCAAACCATACTGCCTCTTCCTTTCTCCCCTGAAGTGGAATGGAGAGGAGAATTGGAAGCACAAAAGGTGAAGATCATGGGTTGAGATAAGGACAGTTTACTGCAAACAGCAACGTGATAAGAAAATTAACATTAAAAACAAAAATAATAATAGCAGAGGGTAAAAGAGAGGCAAAATTCACATGTGAAAATGCTTGCTATGCAAAATCCATCAATATGTAAACTGCACCCAACTACCCCAACCCCCAGGAGGGCCCCTTTCCCCTGGGTGATACAGAATAACCTCTAGGCTCCAGGCATACCCCTCCTAGCTACTGCATAATTAACCCTGCCCTGGCCTAAACCAAGCCAGTAACTTACATCACTGACTCATGCAGAATGTTCAATTGCCAAACTATCTGAGAACAGTTCTTTTTCCCAAAACATGGTGGAACAGAAGGTCCTCACAAAGTCCTTTCTAAGCCCATTATTTAATGAATTTGTAAGTAACACAGATTTACCTTCAATAGTTTGCGTTCAGGCATGAATGCATATACACTGCTGTTGGAAGCCCCCCAACTGCTTCCTCCATGAGTAATCACAAGGTAGGGAGAGGCAAGGATTTGGAAAGACACACAGCTTTTAGGATTCCACATACTGAAATTCTGAGAGAGGAACAAAAATGCAGAACTGAAACGTCAAGGTTTTATTAAGCAGCATGGTTAATGGTGGTGTCTGTAAGCAAGCATTTACCTCGATGGCAACAAAAACTCCTTTCCACTGGTAGAGAGTAGAAAACACAGATGGAGGTGAACGCAACAGCACACCATACAGGTTATTTTCCAATTCAAAGAAACACCAGCTAGCTGCTGACTCTTCCACAAAGCTTTGCATGACAGACAGAACACTAATACCATCCCCTGCAATACAGTACAAGAAAAAAGTATTTATCTTTATGGTCTTTTACAACACCATTTTCATTACTTACTTGTGAAAACCAAATCTAGCATCAGAAATCACAGAATATTCTGAGGTTAAATGGACCACAAGGACTATCAAGTCCAGCTCTTAAGGGAGTGGCTTATACAATGGTCAAACCCACAATCTTGACATTTTTAGCACCATGCTCTAAATGCTTAATCGATATTCTGAATTGTTTCTAAATAGTTGGTATAAGTGCATGTAAATGCATGGACATGATATAGCACTGAGGCTGTATTGAGAGTTAAATAATAAATTAATTTCTCATATATTACTATTACACATGGAGGATGCATAGGCAAATTGAGTGTGATTCAATTTGGAAATTAGGTAGTGAGAAAATTAACTAGATAAGAAGATATAAAAAAGTGACAAAGAAACTAAAAATGTCTTTATCCTCATTTTCTCTCTCGTCACAAGTAGTAGCCATGGCAATAAGATTCTTAAATGGCCTAGTCATTCAGCACTTAGAGAAAACAGTGTATTTTATATTATTTAGAAAAATCCAGAATTACAAGTAGTAAAGAACATATGTATAAATCAAAGGTCTTGTGAAAATATATAAGCAACAGGAAGAGCAACACAGATTGTTGAAACTATGGCAGCAAGGGCTGATGACAAACTGACTCTTAAGTAGCCAAGATCTTTTATCTAATGAATTTTGATATCATAGGAATATTATAAGTAAATTTTCATTCCAAAGTTATATCTCCTGTATGTTTTGTTACTCTGTAGCTATCTTCACTCTGAAACAGCAACAGATGCTCTTGATAAAGTGAACGTACTGATGCCAAATGCAGTATCCGACAATGTCTCCCACTCAACACTCACAGATACGTTGAGCCCATTACTCCGTGAAACTTTCAAATAAACCGTAGTGTTCGCTTCTTCAACTGTGAAGACACTTGTCCTAAATTTGAGAATTGTGAAATAAATTTTAAGATGCATTATTTTTATAGGATAAAAATAGGATTCTTACTGTATGTTTTCAGCACAGAATATGCAATAAAAAGAAAATACTGGGTTTGCTCTGTGGTGGACTAATACTAATTAAGGTTGCCCAATGTTTCTTCACACAAGACTTTGATAAAATAATAGGAAATTCAAAAAAATCTTAAACAAGCCTGAAATCTAACACAAAACTGTATGGGTGAAGCTGAATGATTTCTGAAAACATCATTCCGTATCATAGACTAATATAATCACAGAATGGTTTGGGTTGAAAAGAACCTTAAAGATCATCTTGTTCCAGCCCTCCTGCCAAAAGCAGGGACATCTTCCACTAGACCACATCTTCCACTAGATTGCTCAGAGCTCCATTGAACCTGACCTTGAACACCGACAGGGATGTGGCATCCACAGCTTCTCTTGCCAGTGCCTCACTGCCCTCACAGTAAAGAATTTCTTCCTGATATTTAATCTAAACCTACTGTCTCTCAGTTTTAAGCCATTCCTTCTTGTCACTACGTGCCCTTGCCAAAAGTCTCTCTAAAACTTTCAGGTAGGCTTCCTTTAGGCACTAGAAGACTGCAATTGGGTCAGCACAAAGCTGTCTCTTCTCCTGCCTGATCAATCCCAATTCTCTCAGCATTCCTCACAGCAGAGGTGCTCCATCCCTCTGATGAACTGAGTGGCCTCCTCTGGTCTTGCTCCAGCAGCTCCATGTCCTTCCTGTGCTGAGGAGCCCCGAGCTGGAGGCAGCTCTGCAGGTGGGGTCTCACCAGAGCGGCGCAGAGGGGCAGAATCTCCTCCCTCCAAAGCTGCCCACAGGGCTTTGCATGCAGCCAGGGCGCATTTGGCTTTCTGGGCTGCAAGTGCCCATGGCTGGCTCATGTCCAGCCCCTCACCAGCACCCCATGTCCTTCAGGGCAGGGCAGCTCTCGATCTGTTCATCCCCAGCCCGTACTGGGGGCTGCTCTGACCCAGGTGCAGCACTTTGCACTTGCTCTTGTTAAACCTCATGAGATTCCCTAGGGCCACTTCTTGAGCTTGTCCAAGTAAGATTGGCTCATTTGGTTCTGAAAAAACAGCCCTGAGTGGGAGTGTATCTTACACAGGCTTAAATAAACAGGTAAATTAGAAAATTTCTGATTCCTGGGACACTGGTTTATGGTTTGGAATTTGTAATATTGATTACTTTTAGTGAAATATTTGAGGAATAATGAAGTACTGTTTCAAGGAAAAAATGCACAGAGAAATCAACATTTTTAATGGTGAACAGTCCATTTAAAATGCTTTTCTGCTCTGCTGTACGCAGTAATGATATTTGACAAATAGTGTCATTTTTAAAATCATAAAGTTTAAAACTGGATTCCTAATTTTTTTATTAAAGGGAAACTATCTCTATGAATATTAAAAAAACCCTCCTTTGAATTGAATCAGGGTTCAGTACCTATTTGTAACTGGGTAGATGCTGAAAAGCCCCAGTGGAGCCTGGTTCTGTAATACTGTAATCATAGTTTGCACTCTGGTGCCTAGTCTGGCTCCTCCAGTTGGATTGAACAAGGTGACAATAAAGTGCTCATCCAATTCTGGTTCTTCGTCCAGGATTGCAGAAATATGCAGTGTCTGACAAGAAACAAGCATAGAAAGCTGCTGAGACTTGACAGCTAATAATGACAATGTTATTCAAGCCATGCTGCTGTTTTTATTCTTTCTCTGCACAGCTCTGGACAGCAGGGCAGTACAACAGCAGCTCATGAACTGGAGAAGGCAGGAATAAGGCCTCGATAGTTCCGGCTGGGGTTCAAAAGTAATCCCTCTGTTGACCTCCATTAGTGCAACATTAGCACGAGCATATCCACGTTCTTTTTATTTTTCCCCTTCTCCTCTTTACACCTATAATAAAATACCCTGAAGTGTAACAGGTTTTGATCCTTTTTTCTTACTTTTGTTTTGCACTTATTCTACACATTCCTTGATACAGCTACCTGATCACAGCTCAGTCAAGGTGGGTTTACTTTACTTTAGTTGTCAACTGAGCCATCTCATGGGGAACAGGGTAGTTACATTTCTGGTAACTATCTGGGGATAAAGAAGGAAAAAAAGGCAACAGAGAAATATTTGAAATACTCTCTTCTTGGTGTTTTGTTCCCTCTACTGCACCATGGTGGATAAGAATAGGATTGTCCCAAGGTGGTCTCAAATCAGCAGAGAACTCTCTATAAAGAAATAGATGTTTTCACTGTCATCCTCCCAATTACCCAAAGAGGTGAAAGTTACAGTAGTACATATAGCTTTGCCTTAAAAAAAAACATTTAGTAATAACAGGTCTGGAATTAAAATAGAGCTTATAACATTTTAGATCTCTATTTACTTCTTCAATAAACCATAAAGACTCTTTTAAGAAATCTTTTACCCCCTACTTCTCAGAGATCCGCTAAACTGGTCATCACTGAGGTGTCAAATGCATTTTAGGTTCAGAAACTGAAAACCAGTGCTTCCAGAAAGATTTGTTTCAGATCCTACTCCCCTAACCATAATATACTAACCTGTTATTGACACACTTAAGATAGCTCATTTTCTAGCTGAAATTCTTGTGGGGACAGTTCAGAAGAAGTGGGATTAATACTGCCAGAAAAATAACTAATTTTAAATTTCTAAAACTCTGACAGTTGTTCACCTTTTGCCTCTCCTGCAGCATACCCTCTTCAGTTCATGCCATATAAAGGAATAGTATTTTTAATTCCACCACAATTATTTACAGTACAAAATTATGACTGCACGTCAAAGTTTATCTTTCAGCTACATGCTAAACACATAAATAAATGGTCCTACACACACATCATACTATATTCCCTTTAGATTGTTTTCAGTTTATCTGAACTATTACAGAGAGAGAAATATCTAGAGAAAAGCATATTTAATTTTTATGCACTCCCACTAGCTCAATTTATTCTGAGAATTAAGGAAAACATAAGAAAAAAATTAATGCATGAAAAACCACAAACATTGCTGAAATGTTTCAAATAATTTTTTAAAAAGCCTTCTTTACTTTTTGTGTTATAACTACCATATTACCTTAAATCTGACTCCCTCTTCCAGCACAATGTATCCTTGAGAAGGGGCCAAATCCACTGATGGCTCTGAAGAATTAATTTCACTTACAAGATACTGAACAGACACTGTTCCAAATATTCCCTGAGGAGGTTCTCTAATAATATTTAATACTGCGACACTTTCCATCAGATGGAGAGCTGTTTGCTCTCTTAGGAAGAAGTGATCACTGTTATTGAATGACAAAATTCCGTGTCCATCATCATTGGCAAATATAGTAATTGTGGCTTTTGAAAAATAAGTAATAGAAATATGTTGTAATTAAAATACTAAAATATAATAGTACGCATATACAAATAAATAAATATATACACAAATCCACTTTTTCTTTAATATAATTATATTGCTTTTATGTCCCTGATACTACTTAAAAGAATATGTAAGTATTTTGCTTTATCTAGGAAGATTTCTAGAAAGGAGGAATCTAGACTCTCTTATTAAAACATCCAACTTTTGCATTTTCTGATTCCTTATTTTATTTATTATTTTGTTAGTTTTGCATTTCTCACAGTGATGTTTAAGAATTTCCAAATGAGATTAATAATTTACCATAGGAATACACTGGTGTTTTCTAAAACACGATTATGCAGAAGAATGAAATTAAAGTGATTGACATACAATTCTGAAAAATGAGGGCATCAAAACCAAATGTTACCTGTTGTGTTCTCCCCTAATTCCAGGCCAAATGAGGGATTTGTTAGAATTAACTGGAACTTCTCAGGACCTTCAGGAATATCATCATCACAAATCACCACAACAACAGATTTATTCCTTTCTCCATCAGCAAAAAAAAGAGTCTAGCATTGAAACACAGAAAGCATTGAATATTCATTAGCTGATAATGCACACAGAAATTTTAAACTAAGGTTAAGCAGAATTGCCTTAAATAAGGCGGAAAGAAGAGACAAGAACAGTAATTTCTATGTCAATTTTATAATAATTTTATAAATTGACTGAAAAAGAAGCAAAATAGTTAAATAGTTTAGCACATCATAGAGTGAGGACAAACAAGAGCAATTCACTTCGAAAGTTATTTTGCAAAAAAATATTAAAACTTACATGAAATCTTATATTCTCTTTCTAAGCAAATTGTATTTGAAATAGATGTTTCAAAGTTCAAAATGTATCTTATATTTTAAAATGCTTTAGTACTAAAAAAGAAAGAAAGACTAAAATAAGATTACTAAATCTATCTCTATTCAGATGATCAGAGCAACTGAAAGAAGTTGAGAAATATGGCTGTACTAGTGACCATTCTGCAGAATAAATAAGATTATGTTCTTTTTAGGAAGTTGAAGAAATGAAAACTTCTAGATTTAAAATTTGCTTCTTACCCTTGAGACCACATAAAAATCCAAACCCAGTTGTGCCTCCAAATTCTGGGCATAAAAAAACACAGACACATTTCCATAAGATCCTTTGTTTCGGTATGCCATTATGGTCAGATTCCCATGACTTTCATTAACTGCAAAACTTAAACAAAAACCAAGACAAATTCTCAGTGCTCATTGAGCATGTTATTTTAATAAGATGGTAGATAGATAATTTTTATATTTTCACTTAAAATCATCCCATCTACCTGTTAAGAAAAGGTGCCTATTACAGTAAAGCCACTTGTCTAATGCAACCATTATACCTTTTTTTCTTATAAAAATGGACTTGAAGTAGGTTAAGCCTTTCTATGAGCATGGATTCCTTTTTCCTAGCTCCTGGAAATCAGCGAAAAAGATCTGGGAGATGTCAATGTGCGTGCTCATACGGATGCAGAGGCTGGGGCACTGGATGGAGGCTTGAGGGAGTGATGGAAGTTCACAATACCAAAGGACAATAGTGGATATAAATACATGGTAGCATGAGATTTCTGAGTAAACATACTGCAAATGTTGGGCTTTTTGTGTGGGAATTATCTTTCCAGTTCCACTGAACTGAGTAACATGTAGTCAGCACAAAGATCTGTTCCCAACGTCAATAGGAGTTTTACTGTTAACAGAAAATGAAAATAGTTGGGCAACACTAATCATTAACTCCCATAGGGAATTCTTCAAGGTGACAAGACTTACTTGGTACTTTCCCATTCAACTACTCCGCTTACTCCATCATTAGCATCAATAATAATTTGAGAAGCTAAACCTTCTACATCTAAAAGGGAAAACAGAAAGACAAGTATGTAAGAACCACAGAGTTAATTTTCATTATTTTCAAGAATAACAGAAGCATTTCTTTATATCTTTACTAATTTTGTAGAAGAAAAAAATAATTTTCCATTTCCAAAATATAGAGGAGAAAAGGAAGTTAACAGGATACAGACTTCAGGACAATCTGTCCTTAATAGCTTACTATTAGAGCTACAACACAGGGCCTTGAATTACCACCATTACACTCAATGTATTTAAAAAAAAAAAAAAGAAAAAAATTGAAGGAAACTCATGGCACAGAAAAAGTAGAAAATTACAAAAGCAAGATTTTCATCAAGTCTTAATTCATTGTGTGTTTTTCTTAGGATGATATCTAATGTTTTGCAGACAGTGCCATTCTGAGTATTGAAAGGAAAATAAGTAAAAAAGAATAATAAATGATCCAATATATCACCTCATATTAATATTTTAGTGCCTGATAATATGTCTTAACGGCACACACCATAGATTTTGCTATAAAAAAAGAATTATTAATTTCCTTTTAGTTAGTTTATGTATTTTAAGATTCTATTACCACATAAAAATACATGTTTATCCATAATAACTTTGCAAGATTATTGCATGTATTGCCCTGTGAAAATATTGAGTAATAGATTAATGCCAGCAATTTCCACTAATTTCACAGACCAGAACTTGACAGTCAGAACTTGATTCTTCTGACAAAATAATGCCTTATTATGTTTAAACAGCATCACATGAATATCTCAATTTACTTCATTTAAATTTTAATAAAAATTAAAAATAAATTAAGATCGACAATTTCTACAAAACAAATTGACTAAACTAAATCTGTAGTAAATATACTGTTTTTAGATTGATCTGAGAGATTTCTATTAAATCAGATAAAACTTAATAAAAGTAAATGATCACTGGCTTGAATGCAGATTTAGCACTATGAGACAATGACGAATATGAACAGCAGCTGCAACACCTCTATACAGACAGCAGAAAGGTTTAGAAATCCACAGGGAGTACAGTGCATATAGACCCTTCAGATTCCTAACTGGTTTTTTCCCTCATCATGTCATAGTCTGATCAACTCACTCAAGACCTATAACACTTCACTTTCAACATCAGATCTCTAATTTCACATCTGGCATCTCCCCTCTATCCTGATGACCTCTTGCCATTTTACCCTATCTTAATTCTTGCTTCTATCCATTAAGTGTATTCATTTTTCTTTCATAATTTTCCCTTTTCCTAATTCCTTGCACTTTTGTATTAGAGTTGGGCCTTTTCTTCCACCTGTTCTAGATGATGGGATGGAGTAAGAGCAGCATGAAGAAAACAGAACTGTCCTTTATGTTTCCTGCTTCTGCTCCATATCCAGAAAATCTCAGATCAGAAATAAAGGTCACTTAAGTTCCATGTGTTTAACTATATGTCACAGACATCCCAGACCAATATGTGCACCACATATTGCATGCACATGGCTAAGACAGAGACAGCATTATGATATATTCCAGATTGGTATGATTAACTGCATATCAGTACCATGTGCAGGACACTCATCACTTTTGATATTAGACACCTAGAATTATATTAAAGGTTTTCTATGGAGAACGGGATTGCTAAATCCTAAACAAATGCACTGCATCAACAAGGATTTGAATTCTCAATCATAACAAAGAAAACACACAAAAAGGGAAAAGATTAGAAAATAGTCTGATAACAGAATTAATTGTGACATTTTATAATGAGGACAAAATTTTGCCTCATGGATTAAAACTCTTATCTGATCATCCTAAGTACACCAGAGTCAAATGGTCATACTCAGACTGCTAACCACTTACGGCAGAAGGTAAGATTATGTGTTGCTCAGAGCAATTTAAATCAGGAAATCCTTCATACTTTAATGTTACTCTTTATGTGTTTTAAATTTTAGACTCAACTAATCAGACCTCAGTCTATACAGCAGCAATCAGTCTTGCAAGTTACCTTTCAGTCTGTAACGAATTAATTCTGTCACTTCAATACGCATGCAAAAAAAGGGAAAAAGAGTCATAGATGATGTTAGAAATAATCAGCACAATTAATCACTGGTGTCACAGGATAACCCAACTGTCTTTAAAGCCAATGGCAGCTGTGCTACTGAGTTAGGCAGCAGAATGAGGAGCTCAATAAGCAAGCAATAAATGAAGTTCTGTGGAAGAGTAGGAACACAGTAGATCAAGACTCCTAAAAGCAAATCTGATAAAAAGTAATAAAAAGATACTTTTGAAAGAGTGAGCAAAGGAACTTGAAGGAATTCTTTGTACATATTTGTTTCTGTCATTTACAGAAATTAAAATCACATTAACAGATTGCCAACACAACTTTTGAGATAACTGTATTCTCCAACTGGTAATTACTAAATAACTCCTCTGTGAAAATTGTCTTATAATTTTTACAGGGCTTTAAAAAATAGTGTCATAATGACTATGTTTGATGTTCTACAATGTTTCTCGCAGAATACCTGGTCTCATTTTGGCTTATTTGGGAAGTGGCAAGCAGAATAATCATATGCCAGAGTAATATAATGTGCATTCAACAGATATAAAAATAAAAATAATCATAATGGTTTGTAAGTTGTTTTACCCAGCCTGGGAGGGGAGGAAGTTGAATGGTTCATGATAAGTTCCACTGAAGTTAAATTAACCAAGAAGAATTCTTGTACTTCTGGCACATCATCCTACGAAACACAAATCCAGTATGTTCTCTTTTCATTTTCTTTAAGAAACAATCACAGAATTTGTCAAAAAATAACACACTACAAGTCTCTAACCTTATAGAAACATTAGAATTAATTTATGTTTCCAATTTCCTGGAACATTTTTACATAAAATGTAAATTATAAAGTAAAACATTACATTTAATGGAAAATACTGCAGTGACTCTGAACTAGATGTGAATAGATTTCTGCTCAATTCCGCAGGCACACATGGCAACTACTGATAAAATAAGAGCCAGTAGCAAGCAATGAATGACACTGATCTGAATATCAGAAAATAAAGTCATTATGAGAGAGTTAAATTTCACTTAACTATAAGTAGCGCTCTTCTGTTATTATCTGTCCTTCTGTGATTTTATTATTAAAGAACAAAGCAGTCTTTCTAAATTACCATAAAATCAATAGCTTCAAATAATACAGCATAAAAGATTCAGGTTCCACAATATTCCTTTTCAATTGTCATACCAATAAGTATAGAATGAAAGGATATAGAATTTACCTCTAGAATAGTAACATTTATGGCAGCTGATGTTTCTCCTTCTTTCAAAATCACTGAGTCAGAAACAGCTACATAATCAGCTCCTGGTTCAGCCAAGGTCCCCTCTGTCTGATTACTTAAGGAGACCAATCCTGGAACTGTAGCATATGTAACATTGATAGCACCTGTTTAAAATGTGACAAAAAAAAAAAACCACTTTTTTCCAGTTCTTATGAAATGTTCACTAGAATAGACAAAGAAAATACACCAAATGCTCATTGAAGAAATGGAAAGCCTAACTACAAACAAGAGGATTAAAACACCAATGGGACTTATTTCTTTCAGTCCAGCCTTTAATAATTTGTCCAAGATTACAGAACTCAGAAAGCATTAGGACCCAATGCATTCATCTATTTGAGGTGCTGTGAACTGCAAATATTACATTACATACCTGGGACATCTAATGTATTATTTATACCAGGTTTGGTGTCAAGGGAAGTAGAGTGTTTCAGGAATAACTGATGTCTAAGAAAGGCTCTAAGGAGAGTTCTAAATTTAGTCTCCTTCCCAAATAGACTGACAAAGATATTTATAGAGAATAAAAATTACAGGACACATTGATTAATTATACTAGAGGGAAAGCTAGACTTTTTTTTTTTTAATTATTACAAAGTCACATCTCACAAATCTGCCACAGTAAGTCAAGTTGCAAATTTAAAGAGAGTGATCCTGGAGATAAAATGACAAATGAAATTCAAAGTCAGTCTGTATGAAATAAAACATAAGATATAAAAGAATCTTCATTTTAATAAATAAATATGGACTTCAATTGAGAGATTTTACATTTACAATGGAAACTTAGAATTTATTAATATTTTCCTAAGTAGCATTTGAAAGGTAATTTACATACTGATTGACATTAAAAAAGAAATGGGAAAAAAATAAATTATATTTTAATTCCTCTGCAAATCTGTAGTGTGCCCAGATCTTGATTGTTTGTTTCAACTGATCACTTCACCTCAAAACAAAGAAAACAAAAATAAGAGAGATTTTAACAGAGGTCTAAATATAGTCTAAAAATGTGAGTAGAAAATTATTATGTATGCTATCTCTCAATGGAAGTCAAAGTACTCATGAAAAAAAACCACAAAAAAGATTTAGACACACATTACATGATTGAAGTGAGTACTATTTAATTTTATTTTAAAAGGAAAATTGAATTAAAAAAAATACAGAATTCTTAGGAGAGGCATAAACTGAATTCAGAGGCATCAGTGCAACTTTTTCCATGAGATATTCCTAAACTGTCAGATTCTGGAAGTTTATAGAGGGGAAATTGATCAGCAGGTAACATTATTAAAATTATGCAATATGTGGGAATAATAATACCACACAAGCTCCTTTTCTCATATTTTTTTTATTTCTTCTGGAAAGACAACTCAAGACAAATTTGCTGGACATAAAAGTACAACCCTAACAGTTAGCTAGCTATACCATAGCTCCCAGACTTCCCTTGCTGTGAAATTAAAGTTTATGGCTTCAGTTTCAACTAAAACTTAGTTTTCAAGCCTGCAGTAAATAGCCCAGAAGTTCTGAAAACACAGTTGTATCCAAGGTTTTCCACAATTTCTAGCCTCTCTGTCATGGCTTTCATTTGTCTAATGATTTTGAAAACAAAATATAATTTCTCTTGGAGATGTTATACAAACCTAGAGATCCAAATTCTCTGTTAATAAAAAGTTGAACTGTTTTGTTTTCTTCTGGAAGTAAAACTACCCTGGATGGAGAAGCAAAACTTAGTACTCCATGTGGTTCATCACTAGCTTCTACTGTCAGAACAGCTTCATATCCTTGACTATCCAAAACAGCAGCACCAGAAGAAGAAACACCTGCAAAAGAATCAATGGACTACAGTTAATTGCATTAGGTAAATCAAGTTTTGTCTTACGTTACCGCTATTTTTATGTACAAATGATAGTCAGTAACACTGCAAATGAAATCAAACCAAACACATTATATACTCAATGAATTTTACGGATTGTGTGGAATGTAATTGAATTCTTAATTCTTATATGTAATTGCATTCTTTAACAAGCACAGGAATATTCAATCACAACAAAAATTGTATACATAAAAAGTATAGAGTTCAAGACTGCATTAAGAAATGAGAAATCTGAAGAAACAGTGGACTTCAATAAACTACTTCTGTTGTAAAAGGAAAGAGAAAAGTTTCTTTAGGAATTCATTATAATTCCTAAATTCCATCATAATTCATTTACTAAGTTAAAATTATATTCAATTTCTAAATCATTCTATCAAGAAATTACTATAAGTGTTGCCATGATGAATAACTGTATGAAATTATACTTATACTGAAGGATTACAAGAGTAAACAAAATATTAAGGTAAGTTGGCAAGGCACCTATCACCAACACCATCCATGTCAAGTTAGTTTGGTGTTTAGACACTAATTCCAGTTTAACAAAGGATATTTCAGAAAGGATGTGGTTTGATGCTTCTTTTCTCATTATAATTTCAATGAAAGAGTAAAATAGTCTGACCTCCTCTAATTCAGAGACAGATCAGAGAGACAGCTTGAAGATTGTTTAAAAAGATTAAAAATATCCATTTATTTTATGACACCTGTAGCATATGTACACATTAATAAACAGGAGCATCAAGCCTGTTCCAATAAAACGTGAACAAATTTTGCATAGTTTGCAACATTTTCAATATTCATAGTCTTACACTTCCAAAATGGTTTAATAAACACAAAGTTACACTACTAAATGGCAATTTTAGATAAGCAGATATAGCAGTCTGTAGTTCTGCATTACCTTCTGTTTTGATGTTGTACAGGATGATCCGGTATTCTTCTTTTTCTTCTGGAATATGGTCATCCAGCAAACGGACATATAATGTTGTATTCAATATTCCCTATAAATGTTGTTGATAAACTGATTAGTCATTAGCGTAGAGAGTACAAGAAATATCACTCCATCATATGTATTTTGAGCAATACCTTTAAGAAATGCCAAGGTGAATAATGAAAATATAAACTCCCTGCTGTTCAATCATATCAAAACAAGGAAGCCTGCTTTAAAAGCATACTTTTTTTATCAGCTCACTTCAAATTACAATATTCTCTTGTAGCCATTAGATTTTCTTATGGACTCACCTCAGGAAAAAAGAGAATTCCAGAACAGTATTCAAAATTTTGTTCTATGTTATGTCCAACTATCTTCCATTCAACAGTAACATTTCCCAGTCCTGGGGCAGTTCTTACAACATGGAATTGCAGTTGTTCTCCTAGGAACAAATGACAAAATGCAATATTTTGGGATTTCTTCTTCTACAATTCAACTATTAAAATGAAAACAAAAAAATTAATCACAGTTAAAGTATGTTTTATGTAAAACCTTAATATTTTTAATAGTGAGCTTCCCAGTAGTTACGTACTACTTTTTTTTTTTTTAATTGAAACAAAACCCTCACAAATCTGAACTCTTTCCTCATGGGTTTTTATGAATTTAGTTCATTCTCAGAAAGAGCTATCAAAATATAAAGAAACCTGGTACATATGCATAACTGCTATCAAAACATGGACAAAAGAAGAGCAGTATCTGAGTGTGAACTATGCACAGAATAAATGCCCTATACACAGCTTTAACACAGTTTTCTACAGCAGCTAAGTGGCAAGGAATAGACATGTTCCTAATATCTGCAGTGTCTTGTGACTTCAAATAATGCATCTGTAAAAATGCTTGCAGTTACCCGAAAGTTCCATTTATGTGAGTTAGAATTTGCAAATGTTACCAGTTTCTGGATGTTAGAAAACATCCAGAAAAAAACCCAATTCATAATTTTAAAAGGACAGTATTTAGAAGCAAAACATAAATGTTTGCTAATTTAAAAATTATTTTAATAATTTATTATAATTTCAGACATAATAAGTATCAAATGAAAACAAGGATCTCTAGGAAGTAATTATCGTATTTTTTACACATTTATAATATTTAACCACATGATCACTTTTGACTTTTGAAGAGTGAACTCTTAAAAAAGTTTTGAAAAATTAAGAAAATTTATATTATTATAAAGTATGAAATATCTATATACATATATACAAAATAAATATTTGGCATAAAATTAAATATTTTAAATATGTGCATGTAAAATCACATATTATATTAATATGAAATTAACCAGCAGGTAACATTATGGAAATTACGCGATATATTTCCGTTAGAGGAGAGACTTTTATTTATAATACATAAGTCCATTGCATCTGTATGACAACATCATTTTCCCAGTTCACAGAATGGAAGTTTGCCAGTATATAAGTGTGGAATTCGTTTTCAAGGACATGCAATATTGAGGAGTTTGGAAATAATCATGCAAGATTAGGTCCATCCTCAATTGACTGAAAATTGTTTTCTTAGTATTGGTATAAATTGATACCAATTATTTTGCTGTTGCAGAACTAGGAATAATTCCATCTTTTAGTTTGTGTTATGTACACACTTAAAAGCTACCCTATTGAGAAACATTGAGATACATCTGGGAAAGGGAAAGAGAAGATGTGGTGTTAAGTTGTGTTGTCAGTCCATGGCATATATCGAGCAGCACAGCTACTCTCACTGACTGTGTAGCTCAAAGAACCAAATTATTATACTGCAGGATTGTATTATATATCTAAAACAGGCAGAAAAATATTGATCACTTTCTGGACATGTTCACTGTTTGGTAAGGAAATATTTGAGAGATGCCATATATTGGCTATGAATGAGATAGATATGAACAACAAACTTCAAAAGACCTTAAGAAACTGAAAAATGAAATTGCAAAGAAGTAAAATAAAAATTCTATACACCAATTTTCCAATATACAGCATTAGTATGTTATCAGTCTCATTATTTCAAACTTCATTTAAGCCTTATTTTAAGCTGTTTAACACTAGTTCTAAGAGAACAAAGGAATTCAAAATTTATTGACATCACAAGAATTCTGCTTCTACAGTCAGATATCTGAGGACAGACTGACAATTTACCGGTTCCCCTAAGGCTAATTTTTCATATGATTTTACACTGCTCTGAAATCTGTTTATCCTATTTGAGAATTTTGCACATTCATTACATACAAATAAATAGTTGACAGAAAATAATTACTTTAGTATCATCACAGAATATACATATACATATACATATACATATACATATACATATACATATACATATACATATACATATACATTCACATATACATACACATACATATACATATACACAGATATATACAAAGGTCATTTCAGTGCAACATTATGTAATACAACAAGTTTTCACTGAAGACTGTAAAATACTTCAAGGTACAGAACCCTGATACACTGTAATCCAAGCATCAAGAAGAAACCTGAAGTACAATTTGTCTCAATTAAAGACTCTCCAGTACTCAGCTACTGATTCATGTAAAGCGCATCCACCTTTACCAAAATCTTTGTTATTCCTATCCAGTTTGAAATATTAACATAAATACAAATTGATCTCTCATGATTGAAAGTATTATTAGGTTAATTTCCCTATTTTTTCTTATGGTTTGGGTTTTTTTAATATTTTACCATTTTAAATTTTTCCTTAGATTTCTGCCTTTATCAAAGAGAAGAGGACCTAATCAACTCTCCTCTTGTTCCTTATTTTAAGCTATTGCAGTGTGTTTTCATGCAATTGAGTCACAGCCATGCAACTGTTGCCTGTTCTGCCTGTACTTAAATGCTGCTGCTGCCCTCAATACAGTGATTGCGTGAACTGAATATATGCAGGTAACACCAAGACAGCCATGATCCACCACTGAAGTGCAAAGAAAAGATTTATTCCATTACGTAACTTTCAAAACAGAGACACCAACACTGCTAAACTTATTCCATATTAGCAGGGCAAAAAGTGCCCAGGCCTGAGCACTGTGTTACATATCAAAAGGCCTGACAATGCACAAATCCCTCACCAGGCCGTGGTTCACTACCCCTCTTAACTCACTTTCCTGCTTACAGGGAGGTCCAAGTCTATGGGAAAAGCTTTTAAGACTTTAACAACATTCTGTTATCTCCTGTGAGAAAAATCCATTTCTTTTCAGTTGACAGCCAACAATCCAGAGTGAACACAAATACCTGAATTTTCTCACACTGAGTATTTTCTAACATCTCCCATCTCTAGTGTTGGTCTTTAAGTAAAAACAATTTTAAAATGAACTTATTTTTCTTTCCTCACCAATCCTCAGTTTTTCAAATCTTTCCTCCCCACCGGGATAAATAATATGAACAGCTTGAAAAAAAGACTGAGTTGCTTGATGTTTGTCTTCACAAGAAAAAACTTGATAATGAAAATGAAGTAAAAACACTGAAATCATATGAAGGCCTTAGCTCATTCCTTTTTTTTTAATCAAAGTGAACTAGTTTGGCTGTTTTTTCTTGCTATAATGCACTGCAACGCATTGTTTTTCACAAGCTAAAGGAATTGTGATCAGTTATAGCACTATATACAAACTATACATAGCAGAGTATTTCAGCTCCAGATAAAATCGTTCAGTTTCAGCATGCTATTTAACCTGTGGAAAGTGTATAACATTTTCATAACCTTGGGGAATGAGATGGTTTGAATTAATTCCCTGGGCTGTTAGACTGCGAGAATGCAGCTGACTTGTCAGGCAGATCAGAACCACTAATGTGGAATAACAAAGGTTGGAAACTGGGCACAATAGAATTAACACAAACTCTAAGCAAAACCCAAAAGCTTATGGTGTCCTTTCATTATAGGAAAAAAACAGACCATATCCTTTTGAGATAGACTATTTTTTCCAACAAAAAATTCGGTGCATACATTCTTGGACATCAAATTTCTGTTAGTTTTCTCTACCCATCAGTTTACACATCATAAAAATTTGAGATTGCAATACACTGACATGCCAGCAAGAGATAACAAGAGCAGTCACCATTATTATTATTACTGTCCTATGCAGAACTTTACCAACTCTAGGTAAAACATGAAACATGTTCTCTTAAAACACTGATAGACACTAGATATCCAACATGTTTTCTTAAAACACTGATAGACACTAGATATCCAACTATTATCAGTGTCAAAAGTCATGACTGAGTGGTGACATCAAGATTTTTGCACTCCTAAAATGAGCTGCTATAAAAAATACAAAGAGAAACTTTAGAAAGATGGAAGATTTTTTCCTATTTTATTTCTGTGGGAATATTTTCTAGATAATTAAAAGCTAATTTTAAGTCAGTGATAGATAACATTTGCTTAAGATTAGCAATTGTTCTGTATAAGGGGGTTTATATATAGTTCTGGAAGATGGTATAAATGAATGAGAAATGCTAAAAGGAGTTAGAAATGCAATGCCAATAGAAGCAAGGCATAATCTTCAGAGAAAGGAAGGGAAAGAACAAATGATGAAATATGGGTTTGGAAATACCATCTGAAAATCTTTTCCATAGACTTCATTTAAGTACTATCTGTGTTTGCAAGAATTAAAATTCCAAAGAACTGTGTGCTAAGTATGGGGTTATTCTCTGTTTGCTGGCGTTCTCTGAACAGTGATACAATCACATAATGGTTATCAACAGAAAGCACAGACATGGAAGCTGATGTTAATCAAAATGATTTTGGTCAACACAAAGAACCCACCTTCATGACCAATAACGGACCTTCCAGATGTCTGGAAGCTAATGATTCCTGCCACATTGTCACTTGCCAGGATAACCACTGTGACAGTATCGAAACTGGGCAGAATCCTACTCCCTCCTTCAGTATGCACCAGGCTGATTATGATGCTTTCATTGTCCTCTGGCTCTGGATCATCTAAAATGGTCACTGTGACCATCTTTTTTGTTTCACCTAAAAACAGAAGAACATATACATACTTGTATGTCCACATGAAAATCACCTTGAAAAGATGCAATCATCTACTCTAGTAGTAAATACTTAACTAATATTAAAAAAGATATGAAGAATCTTTACTTATTTACCTGTCTAGAAGTTAGTGAATGTCGTTATGAAAATTTATTCAATTACTAATGAAATGGTACACTAGGCAATATAATTTAAAAATAATTAAATATACTCTGTAGAAATAAACAATGTCTGCATAATTTCTGAATGCCTAGAATTCTTATTTGCTTTATAAGTTCTCTGGCTTTCAAATTTTAATTAGAAAAGGGGAATATAATTCTTGTAAAAAAATTACCAAGTGAATACATTTTTCTGATGTCACATACAGACATATGTACATGAAATTTGACTATATATTTACTGGACCAGGAAATGCATTAAAGTGGCCTGTCATTGTATAAGTTATATGTCTTCTGGAATACAGAAGAATGACAATGTAAGCAGCAAACACAATCAATTACCAGTCTCTATAATACATTACAATTTGCAACAGAATCTTACTGGTCATTGTATGTGCCTAACCTGAACTAATTATCAGTCTACCCCATAAATATATTTTTTGTTATATTGCCTTTCAAAGTCTTTTGAAAATAGATTTCGCAAACTTACAAACACTAATATAATTACATGTCAGTTTCCAAATCACTCCTGGCAACCCTTCATTTAAGTTCAGATTATTTAGCAAACTATATGAACACTCAAATCTTTACTACACTCCCATAAATTGTTTCCAAAACAATTGCTCAGTTATCTCAGACTTTGAAAATAAAAAATACATCCGTCATGTTGCACAGTGCTTAAATAATGCCTAAAATAGATGTTTCTTATTTGCAGTTTTTTAACTATCCTGTTATGTTATGAAATCAATACAATCTCAGAAGCTAAAAAGACATATCATTAAAAAATAGTATTGTATTGAGAAGATCAGAACAAAAGATCACTTAGGCCTGATTCTCATTTTCATTATTTTTGATACAACACCTATTTCAGCAACATTATTCCTTATTTATTTAGTAAAAATGTTATCTTTATAATACACACTGCAACATTTCTTAAAAACATACTTAAATATTTATACTTTTCATCCCTTTTTTTTTTTTTTTTTTTTAGTCTTTGTGGTCTTGTGTGTTTGTTTTGTGTTTTCTTTAGTTTTAGACAAGAGAAGTTAATGCTAAACCTAGCCTTACCTTCAGCAAACACCAGAATCTCACCAACACCCACAAAATCCAAGTTTGGGATAGCAGTTCCACCAACAACACGCCATTCCACTGCCACCTGTCCCAGGCTGCCTTCTGTCCTGTCTATCATAAGTTGCACGCTGGCCTGAGGACCTTCTTCTACTTCAACATATAGACCTTTCTCTGTTGCATTGGGACTTACACTATAGATCTTAAATACTCCAAAGGCATCCCCATTCATCATTATAATAACTGTGGAAGTATTTGGCTGTCCAATAGTTGGTTGATTTTTTAAGCTGGCTGAGATGTTAAATAGTTCAACTTTCAGCAGGCATACAGTGAATTTTTCATCCAGTTCTGGCAGGTTGTCAGGGAATATGGTAACTGTGAGATTTGCAAACTCTTCCCCTTCCTTCATGATGGCCCACTGTCCTGTGATAGATTCGTAATCACTACCAGCAATGGCTTGTGTGCTAAACAGAATGGATGCACTGCTGATGTTTTTCTTGTAGGTCCATAATCCTGACATGTTAGTTAATGGCTCGATCTCTGTTGTCAGCCAGAGGCAGAGAGGAATCTCAGAGGCACTGGAAAATGTAAAGGCTGAACATGCTTGTTCTTTTAGGCACTGAGTTGCACAGGCATACAGTGGGTCACTTGCTGCTGACACATTCACACTGGTCTTGGATGGCTGGTCAGGAATTCCTTGTAAAGGAGAGTTGTAATAGGCCAGTATATCCTCACCTTGCTCAATGGCAAGAGCTACAATGTCAGTCTCAGAAGTGCTGTAAAATATTTGCAGTTGACCAAACCTTCCCCCACTAAAAGACATAAAAATATAATGTTAGCTGGTGAAGCATGTCTAATATTCTGCATGTTACTGGGTTAAGAATAAAATTAACAAAATCAACTAATGACTTCAGAATTGCTGAAAAGTTACAAATAGCTAATGAAATCTTCCCTTGAAGTTAGCAGTACCAATTGAGTGACTTCCCTTGAAGCTAGTACTACCAACTGAGTAGTTGGGTTTTTTGGAGAGCAAGTTTTAGTGTTTATATTTTGGGTAGCAGTCTATTAAGCATGCATGTTCGCAAACATTTGCTTCTGGAGTTAGCTTAGTCTTCCTAGGACTGTCAAGGAAGGAAAAAGCCCTTGTTGTCTAGCATTGTTATCATTCCTCTGAGGTGTCCTGAGGATACCATATTCACATGAAAAACCTGTTCTGCTTTTCATTTTGTCTTCCATCACACAACATTTGATCCATTTTTTTCCCCCAGTTAACATCACAAGAACAGGCTGGTTTGCAGATTTAAATAGCTTGTCAATTTAACAGGCAAAATAAAACTTCAAGTACATAGTGTACTGGGTTTACACTACACATTTTTTACATTTGTACTTTATATACATTTCTAACAAGCAGACATCTAGTTCAAAATCAATGTATCTGAAATAAAAACTGGCAGAACAAGAAATTGATGCAAATACCTATACAAGGGTGCGACATTTAAAATTATTGCAGAAAAATACTCAACAAAAAAACAAACCAAAACAACAACAACAACAACAAAAAGATATTCAAAATCAGCCAATATTATACAGACCTTCTCCTGACTGATATATTAGCAAGTAAATTTCTTTCTAGTGGCTCCTGAATTCGATATGAGGATTGATGAAAGAAAACTGTGCCATAAGGATTATCATTGGCAGGTATAACAATATTTGCCACAGCATCTACTCCGATAGCACCACCATTGGAGGCCTGAATTAATTCAATATGGATGATCTCAAAAAGAAAAAAAGAAGAAAAAATAATGCAGCTAAATAATTTTTGCCATTTCTAAAAAGCAAAATAAAATCTGAACTTGTTGCAGTTTCCTGACATAACATTTCCTGCTTTGATCTGCACACTTTTCTTACACAAGTTAAAACTCTAATACTGTTCAAGAGAGACATAACTGCTCTACTTACTTCTTCTACTTCTGGAACATCATCAGCCAGGATTTCCAACAGCAACATCTGAATGGCTTCCCCAGGGGCAAAAGTAATATTACCCATGGCAACTCGCAAGTCATCATCAGCAGGATGCCCATTAATGGTAGCAGCCCACTGAACAGTAACGTTACCCAGCGTCCCAGCATTGCGGATTATTGGCAGATTTATGCTTACTGATCCAAATTCAGGCTCCTCCACAGTGAATTTGGTATTCTGAAAAACTGACATACACCATAGGGAGATGTAGTGCATTAACAGTAAAATTGAAAGTAAATATATCCGTTTCTGAAGTACAGAGTTTTATTTTACTTGCTTGCATTTATTTGCACAGGTAAACCCCCCTTAATCATGTTTAAACCTAAAAGCAGACTTTCAATGCTTATGTTTTCATCTGCACAGAAAATTAGCATGAAAATTAAGCCCTCATCCAAAAAGTCTATTCCAACATACCTATAGTTTGAGGCTAAACATGAACTATTTCTAAGGTCTTAGAATATAACTTCGTAATTATTCCCAGCAAAGAAACTCTTTACCAGATTTCATGTCACTTATTAAAGAAATAAACTATAACTATTTAACATGGAATACGTTAAGTAGAAATTGCTGTTTTTCAGAATCGCAGAATGGGTCATGGTGGAAGGGACCACTGTAGATCATCCAATTCAAGCTCCCTGCTCAAGTAGGGTCATTCCTACCTGATGGGCACAGGAATATATCCAGACATTTCTTAGATGTTTCCACTAAAGGAGATTCCACAACCTCTCTGGGCAACCTATTCTAGTGCACCACTACCTTCGCAGTAAACAAGGTCTGGCTCATGTTCAGGTGAACTTCCTGGACATCAGTTTCTGCCTATTGCCTCTTGTTTTACTGCTTGGTGCCAACAATCAGAGCCTCCAAGAGGCTCAATGCTTCTGTTATAATAAAGCCCCACTACTCCTTTTATTACATGTTGTAATTCAGTTCATCTTATCTTTTCCTTTACTCTCTATACTCTCTATAAACTTCTGAATGTTTTTATTCAGCTGCCAAGTTGCAGCTCCCCCACAAATGCCCAGAAAAAAAAGTGTAAATGGAAGAAAGAAAATATGTACTCCTTTACCAAAGGATCCAAATGGGTCATCAGAAGCCTCAATAGTTATGACTGCCCTCGTCAAAGATCCAAGCAAGGCTCCTCCTGTTGTTTGGTTCAGCAGCTGAACATAAAACGACTCCTCAAGCTCAGGATTGATATCATTAATTATATAAATTGGCACAGCTTTACTTGTTTCCCCTTCTAGTAAGACAACATCTGATGAAGCTACACTGTAGTCCTCACCTAGATTTGTAGATGAAAAAATCCAAAATAATAAAACACAGATAATATCAATGCTTTATGGTTCAGTGTGGTGAACATTATCATAAATACCCATTTCCTCTTTGCTTACACATGCATTTCTCTGTGTTTTATGATGTCTTTTCCTTTATCTTTAGACCCAAAACAACTGTTTATTTATTTATTTATGTCCTGTTGCCTTTTAGATGTGTGGTTGGATCAAAATAAAACTTGGCTGACCAAAAGAGAGAGAGATTCTGAACTGTTAGACCAAGAGATAGTTAGAAAAGATCCATTATTGTCTGTTGTTTACAAGGTCACACTACCAAGATGTTTCTATCTGATTTATAATTCCTGTCCCACTTTCCAAGAGACAGAAGTGAAACAGAAGCGCCTTGTCAAAGCAGACTTCAGTAAAGCACACCTTTTATGTGTTAACTTCATTTTAGACAAACTTGTCTCAAGTGTCTAGAGGAACATCTGTAATACACTATATCACAGCTATGCTTCAGAAACTAATTGAAAGTTTACTCTGATATAAATCTAGCTACACATTTGTAACACTGTTACATAAACATGAAATTAAAATTTCTCAGAACATGTATCATTCACCTAATCAGTTTGGACCTAGCTGAAATATAGTGCGCACAGTTTATAACTGTCTAAGTAGTCCTAGAGACTACTTCGTAGTCTAGTAGTCCTAGATTCATATTTGCTAAGCACAGTCAATGTCTTATATTTCATTCTTCTTATACAACAGATCATTCATTACACATTTGCTTGTTTCAACTTTAACAAAGGCTGCATAGTTCTGTTCTTCTGCTTTCTTACCAGCTGTTGCAGTTATTGGCATAGCTTTAAATTTCACAGAAACATCTGAAAATATTCCCCCAGTTCTGGTCACATTAATGATTGGTCCAACATAGTTTTCAGCAACTCGCACAGCTGAAGCTGAAAGCTGAAGTGTTCCAAAAGCATCATCATTGGCATCGATAATCACATGAGCTATTGTCTCACCTGCTAAACCAAGTCGAGGAGAATTTATAACTGAAATATAAAGAAAAAAGTTAGTGAGTGGTACCTGAAATGATTACTATGGCTATAGAGTTCACAGGCACACATGTAAATTTAGTTGTCTCTAGTTTTCATGAAAATTATCTTTTTTGAAATTGGACAAAGCATAACTACAAGCCACATCAAAATACATCGGTCTAAGTTATGTTCTGGCAGAAAATCTGAACATTATTCTACTATGCTTTGGAGCATACAAGCCATAATTTTTTTGAAAAGATGAAATACTGTGAATTTATTTACTTATTTAACCATAAGACTAATAATAAGATCAATACAGTTCACAATAATTTCAGTTTTACTTTTGATATGATGAAATATAAGTAAGATTTCAACTCCAAGTGGAATTATATTTGAAGGTACCCCTTAATCTGTGAGCAAGGGCAGCAATTAGACATGCTAAGAAGCTCTGAAGCACAAATGGCTGTAAGCACACTCAGGCTGTAATGACCCGAATTTATCTGAATGAGAAATTAAGTAAACATTGTCAACACTAAGAAAGCAGCACGAC